>NW_005358137.1:1298406-1322512 GCF_000412655.1 Myotis brandtii
TCTATGGCGCGCACTTCCCTTGATTATCATTGGTTAGTTTAAAGAAATCCTAGGTGTGGCTAGCAGAGGCTTGGGCTTCCGGGAAGAAGCTCCTTGCTGAGCACATGGCTAATGGCTGCTGCCCAAAAATGGAGGATCCGGGGCAAGATGGAGGGTGTAGCCCTCGCCCTTTCACATAGACTTTCTCTTTATGAAATAGTCACTGGATACCCTATGCATCTGCATGAAAGGGCATATGAATCAACTTTACTAAAAAGAGACATTTTACATTATTGGTGAGGAATAATTAATCAGTTTAAAGAGATCAATAAATTAGTAACCAATTCATTTCACAGTATATTCCCTGAGAAGACGATTTCAAAGACCATGGCTTATAACCAGGAGATTTGGTCTATTGGAAAAGACATCAAGAAAAAAAAGACTCTCTCCAACCTCATTGGAAGGGACCTTACTAGGTATTACTAACCAACCCATGCGCAGCCAAACTCAAAAGAGTTTACTCATGGATACACATTTCTCATTTAAAAAAGGCACCTAACTGCGTGAAAGGATCTCTACTCCTGTCTCTGACACTTATCTCCATCTACAGCGAAAATCAAATATTTTTTGAGAAGTTGCTCCAAGACATCAATAAGGCCTGTATGCTCACAAATTGATGTTGAAAATTGTTAAATTTGTTCTTTGAACTTCTCTCAAACCTTGCTCTTATATCACCTAATTGTTATTGATTGAATATACATAAAAGGATTCTTCTATTGTTACTATCCTCCTTATGGTTTCCTAATGGAAACAATATTTGTCTCCTCAGGCCCCCTTTCTTATTAGATACAAAAAATTTAACTTGGGTACCTGCTAACCTTTCTCACCTACCAGACAACGATATTCTGATTTTCAGCTATGATAATAAAGTTAACGCTTTGTTGAACCATGACCTCCTGGTTCATAGGTCGATGCTCAACCACCAAGCCATGTTAGCTGGGCTGATGTATCTTAAAAGCCCAGGCACCTCAGTTAGATCTTAAGCTTAGATTCTCAGTAGTTCAACTGGCTGGCATAGGGACCATCCTCAATAAGACTAGAATACTTCCAATGGGAATTAGATGGGCAATACTTAAAAATAGTAAACAATGGAAACCCAGCTAACTATCTAATTGTAAAAATCGAAGAGGTGAATGGTTATGCCCCCAATCTATATGGAATACTGAATTCACCCAATCCTGGCCTACTGTATTTACCCTAACAAATAACAATATATGGTATATAGAAAAAGGACATTTTTAGGGAAGGGTTAGGAAATTCTTCTGTTATACTAAGTAATTTTTATTGTAACAATCCCAAATATACATGGACAACATAAGAAACATTCAAGCCTATGAAGAATTTTGTGAGTTTATTTGAACCAAACCTTGTCCACAATTGTCGGGAAGCAAAATCTCAATGGATTGAGATAATGCTCCAGAGAATGGCAGTTTCACACCTTATTTTATACATTACAATCAAAAGAGGAGACATAAGTGGACAGATGTGAGGACGGGGAAAGCAAAGCGGGATGGGGGGGAACCCCTGGGATTGGATAAAAAGTTAAAATGACAGACACACACTTCTTTCACTGAGGTGGGTGCAGGATAGTTAATAGTCAACAATTAACTCAATGACAATGAGGGGATTTGTGGTCTCTGCCGAGCAGTGCCTGTGCTTTGAGGGTTCTGGAAAAAGGAAAATTCCTTTGACATTCCAATGATATGTTATCGTAGATGCAAAAAGATAAGAGACAGGCTCACTTAAGGTAAAGATTGACCTTTGTCAAGGAAGATACTGGCCTAGGGCATGCCTACCCACCATAAACTGCTTTTAGTTTAAAAAGTTTTAATTTCAGACCATCCTTGTGGTTATTTTAGGTCTGTGAGTTTGCAAGGTCACCATGCAGGCATTTCCTGAGCTAGTCAGGTAGCATGTGGCCCCTTTTTGTCCACAACATTAAATACTATGGTAATATGACATAATACTATAATTATAGGCAAATAACTTTGCCTGAGGTTAATAAAACCTATGATAATATTGATACTGAAAACCCAATGTATTGAGAAATTAAACTTAATCCTCCCCATGAAGTCATTTCTATGGAAACTAACTGGCCAGAAGAAAAATTAGAGTTTCTGGATAGTAAAATGGTATTAAGTATTAATTTGTATGGCCAAATATATCATAAAGTACAATGACAGTGAACAAAGGAGAAAAACATAGTACCAGTTTAATAAAAAATTATGATAATACATGAAATGGGTTCTTTGGTTACTGGTTTAATACTGTTGTTCTTGTTCTAGTATGCAAATATTATACTAGATGCAGAAAAAGAAAACTTAAGAGAAGCAGCAAAAACACTTGAATCATAGTAGCTCAAATATGAAAAATGATCTAGAATATTTTTTAAAAAGACATACAGGATCTGAGTGACTCCCATTCACCTGCCTTTTTTTTTTCTTTAAAAAAATTAAATACATGAAATAATGATTTGGCCTTGAATGCCATCTAAGGCTATGGTCTTGACATTCCCAGTGATCCACTCTGTTCATTCAGCAAGACAAAGGCTGACTCTGAAACTTTCTAGGAATACGTCTTCCTAGTACCCTGGGGCCGTGTTATCCAACCAAAAGGATGGTCCTCCATGCATCCTTCAGATTGATTAATGATCAAAAGGGGAAACTGTGGATGAAAAAGGGGAAGGGACACACATACTAAACCTGATGAGCTCAGGGGAAGCCTGCCTGGTGGCCTTACAAACTCAGCGATGAAAGTAACCACACAGAAGAGTCTGAAATTAAAACTTTCTAACTAAAAGCAATTCATGGAAGGTAGTCACATCCTAGCCAGTACCTCCGCTGACAAAGGTCAATCTTTACCTTAAGTAAGCCTGTTTATTGTCTTTTTGCATCTGGGATAACACACTTTTAAAGTAATTCCCACCCTCTTAGGCAACAACCACCAGAGCAGAGACCACAAACCCCCTTGTTATTGTTATCATGTTAATTGTTAATGGTTAACTATCCTATACCCACAAATGTAAAAGAAGTATGTCTATTCATTTTACTTTTTATCCAATCACAGAGATTTCCCTGCTTTGCTTTCTACTGCCTCCTAATCTATCACCAATGGATTTCATGTAGACCCTTAATTCTTCCCCTTTAATTCTGATGTATAAAATAAGTGCTTAAAGTGATGTATAAAATAAGCGGTGTCTGGAACATTTTCTCAATCCACTGAGGTTTTGCTTCCAGGCAATTGTGGTCAGTGTGGCTCAAATAAACACATAAAAATTCTCTATAGGTTTGAATGTTTCTAATGTTGACAACACAAAGAGAAAGTGAATGTGAAAGCATTTAATAAAACTGAATTCCCTTCTGTATGTAAATCAGTGCTATTAATGCAGATACAGAAAAGCAAGAGAATGAAAAGCCATAGATGTGGACAGCTGATGACATTTTCCCACATCACACAAATTTAACTGACCCTTCCTCAAGAACCTTCCTCTTGCACACCTGAAGCTAAACTTTCAGTGTTTATAGAGAAAGACAAGCATCATCGCTTAAGTTGTATCTAAGTTATAGGAAAGGGATTTTATCTATGTAGCAATTAAAAGCAAGGGAAAGTGTTCAGATGAATATTCAAGAGAGAACAAGAAACCAGCCCATCATTTAGGGAGAGGTGAGGGGATTCCTGTGACCAGTCGCATGTCTGATTGATGTGTGTGTGTGGGCAAAAGGACCAACCTATTCTACCAGTGACACCAGCAGATCACTCTGCTTTGTTTGGAGTTTTCCCAGGTGGAAACAAACATCATTTAAAATAAAAGGAGTATTAAGGCTCTTTGTATTTTAATGAAGCACCCAACTCATTTTTTTTTCATATAAAGTAATTACAAATTTTTCTGATTTAAAGTATGCAGCTCAATAATGTAATTGCCTAATAGATTATGCGGGTGCTGTGGACCTTATCGAGTCTTGAGCGGACATAATCCCAGTTTCAGAGCTTAATGATGTATTTACTCAAGAGATGGACTGACTCCCGCTGACAGCAAGGGGACCCACAGGTAAACATCATTTACTTGTGCTGTTTAATTAGCCATTTACCCAAGAGATCAAAGTAAATATTTCTGAGCTTCATTAGACTCTTACTTAACCAAGTAATTACCAGGAAAGCTTTCTTAAATTTTGAAAATCTTTAAGAATTTTATCTATAGAGAAATATTTAACCCATATTATTTACTAAATGTATATATTGTTTCAACGCAGGATAACAACTCCGAGATACTTGATTTTGCTAATTGTAAATGGATGTTGCATAAACTAAAACAGTCCTAGAACCCACAAAAGCATTTTAGTCCTAAAGTTCCTAATGCTTGCCCTGCCCATATAATTTTGGTAACAATGTTCATTGCTGCTGTGCATTTCTTCATTCAGAACCTAACCATTTGTGAAACTGCTGCTTTACTTCCATCTTTAAGCACAGATGTTGTCATTAATTTATTGGTAATTTTATGATTGCCACTAAGATGAGATCATGATGATTTAAAGGAACAAAGCAGAATATCATTTGATTCCCGAATTTTTAACTGGGCAGCCTCCTCTCATTAATAATGGAGTTATTATTTTGAAATTGTAAGTGGATCGGCTGTCTAGAACTTGGAATATGTTTTCTAATATAAACAACACCCTTTAAAAAAAGTTTAGATAACAAAGAGCATTCAACCAATACTTATTTCACCCTTGACACAGCTGATGTGATGTATGAGACAGGCTAGTAAGCTAGGACAGGTGGAATAGGGAAACTGGGTCAGATAGATGAAAAAACGAACAAAGCAATTTACAGCAGATACAGAAGGTCACTTCCTTAGAAATAACATCTAGGCCTCAGTTGTATTTCAGCTCCAGACCCAGAAAAGCAGCAAAACCAGGTGGGCAGCACCAGGACCAGCTGCAATGACTGACAACCCCCTGCCCTGATACTGACCAATCAGTAGAGACCAAGGCCTGGAGAAGCACAGCTAGAAAACTGACGAATATTCTGCTGAAACCATCCCCTGAGACCTCCCTTAAGAGTCCCACCTTCAAGAAAGAGATAAAGCCTCAAGACAAAGGGCCCAGCACTCGCTCTCCCTCTGTGGAGCAGCCCCCGCCATTCCCTATCCTCTCTTCTTCCCCCGCTTCTCCCCCCACAGGCATGCATCTTCTAAACTCCAAAGGACCCCATGAGGCTTGCAACCAGGGGAGCAAATGAGCAGCTCATCCCAGGCTAAATCCCTAAACTTGTACCCAAGGCCTCCTTTTCTCTGATTTCCCAGAGAGCTAAGGCAGCCCAGCCTAGGCTCTCCTGCTGCTTCTACGCTAAGTCCTTTCTTGTTTTATGTCCCCAGCTTCAATAAATGTTCCCTCATAGTCATCTGGATTTGTGTTGCGAAATTTTTCCTGCATGAAGTCAAGAACCCACACACTACAAGCGAGCCCTAGGCAGACCCACCAAGGGCCAGGTCTCCTTTCCAGTAGCAGTACTTGTTATAAACTATTTTATTACAGAACTAGAGGTCCAGTGTATAAATTCGTGCACGGGCAGTGGTTGGCTGGCTGGACCCGCCCTCTGGTCGAACTTGCGGTCGGTTGAACTCCCACCGAGGGGACAATTTGCATATTAGCCTTTTATTATATAGAATAGTACTAAATGAAATGGGCAATGAAATTTGAAAACAAAATCCTTCTTAAGATCTACATTTATCAACAATTATGGAATGGATTTAGAAAACATAGGTTCTGTTATTCCTAAAAACATTATTCTTTCTAAAAGAACATTCACACAAATGGTATCATACCTCAGCCAAAACAAAACTGTTATTCACTGATTCACACATCATGCAGAAAATGAAAATGTTTTCAAAAAGGATATACACAGGTTATTTTTTAAAAGGAGCATCATATCCTTGAGATGGATATGGGGGCTCTATCTGTAGCTGTAATAATTTACTACAGAAGAAAGAAAGATGAGTGGAAGGTTGCTCGAGAAGGGAGAGGAGGAGAAAGGAGAGGAGAGATAAAAGAAAGAGCTGGAGAAGAAAGAGAAGGGAGGTGGAAAAGGTGGGGGGAGAGAGAGAGAGAAAGAGAGAGAAAACGGGAGGAGAGAGAGAAGTAAGAAGATGGGGGAGAGAAGGAAGATGAGGATGAGGTCTGAAACAGTATGATGGTAATAACACATGTGAATTTGGGTTGGTAGGTACATTGTATCATCCTATGTATATATGTTTGATATACTTTTAAAAAGTCCTTTTACTCTCTCTCCTACTCTGTGTCTCTTTTTTAAATCCTCACCCGAGGACATGCCTTCTATTGATTTTTAGAAAGAGAGGACGGGAGAGGAGGGAGGGAAAGAAGGGAAGAGAAACATCGATGTGAGAAAGAAACATCGATAGACTGCTTCCTGTACGTGCCCCCACCGGATATTGAACCCGGAACCTATGTATGTGCCTGACTGGGAATCGAATCTGTTGCATGGGATGATGCTCCAACCAACAGAGTCACCTGGCCAGGGCCCTTCTACTCTCTTGTAATTTAAGAGGCAAGGAAAGGGCAGGGACTTGAGATCTGAAAGTTCCTGGAAGACTTGAGGGGAGATGGCAGAGGCTCTGGACATACAGCAACGCAGGTGCACAACCCTGAGACAGAGGTGGCAAGGCTCCAGGAGGGGCACATGTAGAGTCCTTGAACTATGTGCACGATAAAAATAACAACTTAAAAAGGATCAAAGACAGAATACCCTATATTATGCATATGGAGGAGAAACAATGATTTGCAATAAGACAAATTCATATTAAATTTAGGAGAAAAAAGACCATCTCTTTGACTATGGCTTTTCTAGGAAATGACAGACTACAATGGGAATGCTCTACATCTGGGCTTTGCATTCCCTTTGTGCTTCCTTCCCATGGGAGGGACCTTTCTCCCCCAGTTTCTCTCTCTCTCTCTCTCTCTCTCTCTCTCTCTCTCTCCCTCATTACCAGCTCCTAAGTCTGACCCCTCCTTGTCTTGTCTGAACTCCTACAGGGTTCCCTCCTCCTGGTCTCAGTCCTAATCCAAGCAGGTGACATTCCCCAAAGCACTGCAGAATCTTATTATAGCCCTGCTCAGAAAGCTCCCATGGCTTTCCAACATCTATTCAACTAAACATAAGCTCCCTCACCTGGCCTGGACCCTGCACAACTGGGCCAGGGAACACCTTGGACTTTCTCACCCACTATCCCCAGCCTGGTGCCCACACTTTGGCCACAGAAGATGACCCTGCTCCATTTCCTGAATATATGTTGGCTTTTCTGGTCTGTTCTCTGGCTCATAACAGTCCTTCCCTCTCATCTCACCCTATACTCATAGCCTGTCAAATCTTGTCAGTCTTTTAAGGGTTGCCTCCTTCTTGCCCCCGTTTCTTCCATTGTAAAGTCTGTCCTCATTGCTGCTCCAGATAGGTTGGCTCCCTTTTCTGAAGGCCCACATTTTTTGCCACTTTCTTATTATATGCATCCCACTATGCCATTCCCCAGAATGGGGCCACATTTTATTGATGTCTTTCCCTCCAATGGATCTGGGATGGTGCCTGTGTACAGAAATGGATTGATACATAATTGCTGAATTGACATGAATGACCAGCCATACAGTGTTTTGAAAGTACAGAGTGAAGAAAGAAAACCAGAATGCTACAAGATGCTTCTAAGCTCCTTGGAAAATGTTGTGGTAGATGTGTTTAATTAGATCTTACATCTAGGACCCGAATTAACTTTATGTAAGGAGGTGAGATTCCTACACAAACAATATGCAAAAGGCCTGAGATCAGAAAGTTAAAACCAACCACAAAACCTCATTTATTAGTTATTTTCTCAAATATGTTAATAATGTAACTATTTCCTCAAATCATTACCTTGTATATCTTGAAACTTAAAAAAAAATGACTAACCTTTGTCCTCTGGTCCACATTGTTGACTGGGAAAACTTCAGACAGTTTAGCTATCTCTTCTTCGACAGAATTATAATGTTCTTTCAAGGTGGCAACACCCTGACTCAATGGTGCCCCTAATAAGCCTGAGGCCGGTGCTTGGTCAGATCTATAAAACAGAAACAGGAGAAACATTAGAGATTTGTAAGTTTGGGTTACTTATGAGATTCCACATTTGATTTGAAAAGGCCCCATAATCAAGTTAGTAGAAGGTAATCCAGAAAAGCCTGGAACCTAATTTATTCTGGACTAAGGACATTTTTAGAGTCCAGGTACATTTAAAATTTTTTTATTTTATTCTGGTTATCATTTGATTGTTAGACAAGCAATCTCAACTTTGGCTGTGCAGTGGAACCATCTGGGAAAATCTGGGAAATGTAACTACCTGGTGCCACCCGCTACAGAGTCTAGGAAAATAGGTCTGGGGTGTGACCCGGCCATAACAATTTTTTAAGGCATATACAGTGCTCTAACGTGCAGTCATGGCTTCAAATCACTGCATACATAGCCATGCTCCTCTTAAATGTCATTAAAAGAAATAGGTCACATTTTTATCTTAACAATAGTTTACCTTGGTTATACTCTTACTATGGTCTACTTATAACTAAAAATATTAAGGTAGCATTAGGAAAGAGTTAAAAAGTAAGCCACCCTTGCATATATACTATGGTATTTGGATGCTGAAAGGAACCAGGGCCCCTTAGAAAAACTCCCTATTCCAGTTCTGGGGCAGGAAATGTACAAGAGAGCCTGGAACACCTTATCATACCAGAAAGGAAGGAAGCTATCAAAGGCTACTGAGTCATGTCAAAAGCCTCAGGAGCAATCTTAGAGAGGGGATCCCACTGGCCAAAGATGGCACAATTTGACACCAAAAAGAGTAATGGTGACAATGGACTGACATAACTAGTATATAGAAAGCCATGACTTCTTTTAAACAATAAATAAAAATGAAATTAAAATGGATTTAGCCTTAAAAAAGGAAAGAAATCTTGCCACATGCTACAATAGGGATAAATCTTAAGGACATTATGCTAATTGAAATAAGCTGGCGATAAAAAGACAAATACTGTATGATTCCACTCACATAGGCTAGTCAAATTCATAGAAAGAGAAAGGAGGATGGAAATTGCCAGGGACTGGAGGAGGGAGAAATGGAGAGTTGTTTAATGGTATAGATAGAGTTTCAGTTTTGTAAAATTAAAAAGTTCCTGCCCTGGTTGGTTTTGCTCAGTGGATGGAGCATTGGCCTGCGGACTGAGGGATCCCGGGTTCGATTCCAGAGAGGGGCACATGCCTGAGTTTCGGGTTTGATCCCCAGTGGGGGGTGTGCGGGAGGCAGCCAATCAATGATTCCCTCCCATCATTGATGTTTCTATCTCTCTCTCCCTCTCTCTCTGAAATCAATAAAAGTATTTTTTTAAAAAGTTCCAGAGATTGGTTGCACAAGAATATGAATGTACTTAACACTACTGAATTGTATACTTAAAAATGGTTAAGCTACTAACTTTTATGTGTGTTTTATCACAATAAAAAATATAAACAAAATAACCTTTGGATGCTGCTAGGGCAACAATTTGTTATTCTGAAAATTGTAAGTAAAGGGATAGAATCACACATTTATCCTGTTTTTGTGGTAAAAAAGTACATTTCAGAGTTACCAAGTAGTTGATGGGAAAAGTTCTTCCAACTAATAAATGCAGAAGAATGAATGAATTAGAAAAACCACCATTTTGAAAGCCCAAATTTATCAATGCATGTAGGAAATCATCATAATTTTGTGACTGCATAATAGGAAACTTTATATTAGAGCATCGTCTGCCAATGCTCGAATCCATGGATTAGTCTTAGCAACACTAACAATGGGAAGACCAGACATGTGCTGCCTGAGGAAGTATAATAAAAAGTACAAAAAAATCAATGAAACCAAGAGCTGGTACTTTGAAAGGATAAAGAAAATTGATGAACCGTTAGCCAGACTCATCAAGAAACAGATAGGACCCAGATAAATAAAATCAGAAATTAAAGTGGAGGAGTAACCATTGACAACAAGCTGGACAATGTGGATGAAATGGAAAAATTCCTAGAAAAATATAATCTCCAAAAACTGAATCAGGAAGAATCAGAAAACCTGAATAGGCCAATAACAACTGATGAAATGGAAGCAATAATAATAATAAAAAAAATTCCCAGCAAACAAAAGCTCAGGTCCAGATGGCTTCATAGGGGAGTTTTACCAAACATTCAAAGAACTAACACCTATATTCTTCAAACTATTCAAAAAAATCCAAGAGGAAGGAACACTTCCAAGCTCTTTTTTTATGAGGCCAGCATTACCCTAATTCCAAAACCAGATAAAGACACTACAAAGAAAGAGAATTACAGGCCAATATCCCTGATGAACATAGATGCTAAAATCCCCAACAAAATATTAGCAAGTATATTTAAAATGTCATACACCATGACCAAGTGGGATTTATTCCAGGGATGCAAAACTAGTACAGTATTTGCAAATCAATAAATGTGATATATGACATAAAAAGATTGAAAGACAAAAATCACACGATCATATCAACAGACGCAGAAAAAGTATTTGACAAAATCCAACACCCATTTTTGATAAAAACTCTCAGCAAAGTGGGAATAGAGGGAGTATATCTCAACATGTAAAGGCCATATATGGCAAACCTACAGCCAACATCATACCTAATGGGCAAACAACATATTAAAGAAGGTTCTTAATTGTGACAACCTTTGCCTGACCTACTAACCCTTCATTTAGCCCAAGACTTGAATAAAGTGTCATGTATCATTGGAATCCATGAACTTATTTAAAAACTTCCCAGAATGATTCTAAGGTTTCTGGCTGGTTTAGTAGCAGCCCCTTCAGCAACTTGCCTCTCTTGGTTCTGACCAGACGTCACCGATGTCATAATGCTACCCAATTCCTTTGTTCTGATTCCATGTAAATAAATTTATATTTGCATCTTTATTTTGTTTCACAACAGATTTTCCTACTGGAAAAATGCACTCACAGGCCACCAGCAAATTTTAGTCCATTCAGCTGGTATATTTCTCATAATGAATAAATCAACTGTGTTTCTGTCCAGAAAGCATGTTTAGGTAGGTTAAATTAAACTTGAAAACAAGTTGAATTAAAATGAATTAAATCAGTTAAATTAGTAGGGATGGATTACTTATCAGAGACCAGCCTGTCTGGTGACTGTGCACATGGTTTTTGCAGAGGCAAAGCCAAGGCAAGACTCTGGTTACTAATAACCCTGCCAAGTGTAACCATTATTTGGGTCCTGGCATGAAAAAAACAGTTAAGGTTTCCTATGATTATTACCCAGATTTCACAAAAAGATAAAACCCATTAATGACTTGCATGGAGGCAAATAGCAAATAAGCTATTGAAGGAGGTACAGCATCTAGAATTTGTGACTTCTGAACAGTGACGCCAACGCTTAAAGCACAAAACCAGGCGTTCTTGCAGATTTATTTCAGGACAGACTGGGCAAGGAGTGTAAGAGCCATGGCTGTCCTTGCATGGAGTCTTGCCCATGGTTCTACATAAACACACCAAACCAGAAAATCTGCAAAGTGGTACAAAGGACTTAAAGGAATTTTTTCGCTTTTGTGTATTTTACATTGGAAAGTTTATAAACACCAATGCCTCACAGAAAAACAAAGTTTGATGTCACCTAAGTTATATACTCCTCTAATTAAAAGACTAGCCTTTAAATAATCTACAATTAACTTCATATGCTTGGAATGGGTTCTGATCAGAAAACTGCAATTTAAACAAAGTGTACCAGAATTTCCAACTGGTTTACAAAAGATTGGTAATTTGATGGAAGTTTTAAATGCATACAAAGTCATAAATACCCCCGAATTTTTTTTCTGAACATAAGCAGTACATGCTATACTCCAAACAATATAAAGATGACTCAATTTTTCATCATGAATTTGGGAGCACAATTGGGCGATTGTATCTGAAAGTAGCCACTAACAGAGACAATTAGTTGCACCTGGAAAAAAAAAAAAGGTTAGTCTCATTAGGGTTTTGATATAAAACTACTTATTAAGTAATTATTTTAATGTTAAATTTTTTTCCAGAAGGCAAATAAATTTTTTATCAATTACCCCAAATGACATGAATAATATTTTAATAATTCATCATTGTCTAAAATAATGACTTGGTCTTCTACCTAATAAGAGTAAACCTTTTATATGAAGATCTTTGAACACTTAGTCCTTGATATAAGAAAAACCAACAACGATGATAGGAATTTTTTGTTTTAAGTTGCTTCATTTTGTGAGCAGGAATTCATTCTTCATACTCTCTTTTAGCAGATGCTCTGGGGCAGATGTCCCATTTTATAAAGGAAAGAGACAGCTATCGACTGCCATGGTTTGGCCAGGGAAACCAGCAGGGCTGCTGCCACATCAAGCACGGCTACAGGCTTTTATGAATTCATGACCTGTCAGAGCCTTCCCACTCCGCCCAGCTTAGAATTCCGTAACTGAAGAGTCATTAACAATTAAGGAACAAAAGTAGATCACTCTTTCCAAATCTGTGTTTCTGGACTGGCTTATAAAATTGACCAGTGAGCTGCTTCAGTCCAGGGGAGATTGCAAAGCAGACGGGAATATTTCACTTAGGGGAATGGCCCAGCAATAGCTGTGGGGGGTGGAGGAGCCCAGAGGGTGCTTAGATGAAGAAGTCCACGGGAGAACCTGATGCCATGATGAACACTTGTTAGAAAGAATCTATATTTAAAGACACAATTGCTCATCTCAAAGGTCATATAAACACTTGGCACTTTATCCAAGGCTAGAGAGTAAACCAGTGATAATCCATGTGCATTAATCAGCATCCTCAGTCACACACAGGACAATTCTATTTGTAACAGAACAAAACACTGACAATAGTAACCATTCCTGACTTCTTTATCTGGCTTTAAAAATGATTGTGGTATAGAAACTGTCTTGAAGACTCCAGATATTAATTTTGAAATTTGTGTTGGTCATAAACAAGGATCATTTCTTACGGAAGGCTGATTTATATGTAACTGTAGATCAACAGTCATATAAAATGCAACCTTTCATAATGGAAAGCAATGCTCTATTATATATGTTGAGAAACTATAGCAAATGTTAGTCTAGTAGATGTAAATATCATATCTTATCACCCACAATCACAGTTTGGTAGCCCAGGTTAAGAGAGTCACACAATGAATCATTTAGTCTAACAAGTCAGTTTGTACAGGGAATTATAAATGCATATATGCTTTCTATGCCACATATCATGATTATGGTTTATGCAAAGTAGTATATCAACAGACATGAAAAGCAGAGAGAAAGAAACAGCGGCCTGGTGAGAGAGCCTTACAACACACACCCAGAGTGCAGATACTCCTCCCAGCAGCTTCTTGTACCACCTTGTAAAGGAGTACTTTTATTCACATGATAAAAACCATGAAAGAGAATTTTCTTACATGTCCCTTTACTGCTTTAGATTGAAAAGTACTGGTCAGGAAGGCCATTTCCAGGACTTTCCATATTGGGAGAATGCTAGTACAGATGCAGAAGGTCCTGTAAACACATTCAGGACTTACAGACCTCACCCTGTGGTCTGTGAAACAGAACCATATGATCGGCCAAGGTTTTTCGTGACAAGGTCCTTTCAGAGTCCATTATCTGACTTCTCCTTACTCCTTGATGGGATCCAGCACACACTGCACTTATGCTGAATTATAGTCTAAAGAAAATCATGTTACCCTTCCCATTCATATCATTAACAGGAAACAGCCTACTGGCACATTAAAGGAAGAGAAAATGGCATTGGATCTAAGACAACTAGACCTAAAGCCCCGTGTACTCTCTCAGCCTTTCAGATGGGCTTTGACAGACATCTATTGACCATGCTCGAGTAACAATTTGTTCTTTACTAGTAAACGGTGAGAATGTGATTTAATAAGGGAAAATATAGTAAGTCCTCAAAATCAAAATCAGGGCTAGGACACAGGTAACATTCATGCAACATGAATTAGGCACCTACCAGGTGCCATTACACATATTACACATTTATATGAACTCAATAAGTAGCCCAGATGCCACAAAGCTTCTGAGGACATGGAAGGAAACCCAGATAGCGTAAAAGGTGGGCAGAGGGTATGGAACAGAATTCTGATTGTCTTAGGATGCACAAGAATCATGACTCTGCCAACTACCCTGTTGACAAACTTCTCTCTCTCGTCCCAGCTTTATGGCCATTTAAGACACAGACTATGAGTGGTAGATCTCAAACTTGAGGGATTAGAGTTCCCGTAGCGCTCACTGAAACCCAGATGGCTGGGCACCACCCCAGATTCCTTATTCAGAGGACCCTGGGTAGGGCCTGAGAAGCTATGTTTCTGTTCCCAGGTTTTATTGATGCTGGTGTAGGTACTATACTTGCAGATTGTAGATCTGTATCTTCTAGATTGGGAGCCTGTATCACTAGCATGACCTTGGAAATTTAGGAACTCATCGGGGGTTTGGACATGCCAAGGACATCCCTTTAGGTCAGCGGTTCTCAACCTGTGGGTCGCGACCCCTTTGGCGGTCGAACGACCCTTTCACAGGGGTTGCCTAAGACCATCCTGCATATCAAATATTTACATTACGATTCATAACAGTAGCAAAATTACAGTCATGAAGTAGCAACGAAAATAATTTTATGGTTGGGGGTCATAACATAAGGAACTCTTTTAAAGGGCCAGAAGGTTGAGAACCACTGCTTTAGGTGGTAGTTACAGTGGGTTATATGTTGGATTGCTCTTTAAGGTATGCTAACATAACATACCCAACAAAGGCTATACCTGTTCTCTCCCGCCAACTAAGCCCTTAAAACGTTGCGATAAGCAGGGATTGAATGGGTATATCCAGTTAGCAGTTAGAAACAAATACATTTACAAAGAAGCAGATGGTGATGTTCATAAGAGTTAAATCGAAGACTACAAGTGTGTACCCTGTGCTGACAGTGTGGACTAGTGTTTTGCAACTCTGCGACTGTTTTCTTGGAAGCATCGGGAACCTGAACGGCCACCCCACCCCATCCCAGCCATAGTAGTTTCATGACAGTAATACCTGACTTGCTTTCCATCGCTGCCACCCCCTGGGGAGAGTCTCAGAAGCTGGGGAAGGACAGCTGCTTCGAAGTCTTCAAGGTCTTCTTTTGGAATGTCACTGTGATTATAGAGCCTATAAAGTAAGACAGGTGCTGCATGAGATGTTTATTTAAGCACAGACGGCCAGCTTCTAGAATCTGTGGTGGTTCTTCATGGTTTATTGAAATATATCTGTAATATAATCTAGACATAAAAATGCAGCAACTAGACGGTCTCTCAACAAAGATGTAAAACAGGGCAGTTTGAAAAACTTGTTTGTGTGTACGTGGCAGTTTTAAATCCATCAGAGGAAGTAACTTTTAACCCTTTGAAGACTTTAAATCCACAGCTGTGCAATGTCATTCCACATTCCACCTGACTGATAGGAATGCTAGATAATCTCAACAGCAGAAAAGGCTAATTTTATATTGTCAATCATAACAAAGTTAGAGCTCCACAACTCAAATGAAATTTACTTAAATTGTCACTGCTAAGAAATTGAAAACTGCTGGCTGAAGTATAGGTTATGGCCTCCATTTCTGAATGCAGAAAAATGACTATTATTTCTCCATTTAGATCCCATGGAAATAAAATCTTCTTTATTCTTAGAGAGAACAGGAAGGCATGGAAAGAGGGATTTAGCCTTCATTATCTATTTCCAGTCTCCTGAGGGACTTGTAGAGTCTAACAGTTGTTTTTTTTTCCAGCTTTTTTTCTCTCTCTTTATTGATTAAGGTAGTATATATGTATCATTATCTCCCTATTGCCCCTCCCCCCCCAACTCATGCCCTCACCCCCCTGGTGTCTGTGTCCATTGGTTAGGCTATATGCATGCATACAAGTCCTTTGGTTGATCTCTCCCCTTTCCCCCACCCTCCCCTACCTTCCCTCTGAGGTTTGACGGTCTGATCGATGCTTCTCTGTCTCTGGATCTGTTTTTGTTCATCAGTTTAGAGTTTAACGATTTCAGATTAGGTTTGTCATGGTATTATAGTAGCCTCCAAACAGATTGGTTATAACTTGCTTTTTTTAAAAAAGTGTATTTTGGGGGAAAATGATTTTAAAAAGCTATGGGAGAAGATATTAAATACAAAGACAGTATGTTATGTTTTTACTGAGCTGATCACACATGTAGTTGGGAATGTTCAATGCATACCCCCAAAAGAAAATGAAACAATATATAAAACAATATGATCATTTAACTGACATGACAAGAATGAAAGAGACTCACTCTATCCATCTATTGGAGGGTGAGTAATAAGTGCAGGCTCAAGCCCACCCTCACTCTGAAACCCTTTACCCTGGCCAGGAAATACAAGTGGGCCCCATGGGTTCAGGCCTGTTCTGGACTCTGGGCCACCCCGTCAGTGCTCCAGAATCTAGGGCCTAATTCTTTCTGAAAGGCTTTATCCTGTCACCACTCAATTCACAGAATAACAGCCTGTTCTTAAGGTGAGCCAATTTCAGAGCAGTAAGGGAGAGCACTTAATCCAGTGATGGCGAACATATGACACGCGTGTCAGAGGTGACACGTGAACTCATTTTTTTGGTTGATTTTTCTTTGTTAAATGGCATTTAAATATATAAAATAAATATCAAAAATATAAGTCTTTGTTTTACTATGGTTGCAAATATCAAAAAATTTCTATATGTGACACGGCACCAGAGTTAAATTAGGGTTTTTCAAAATGCTGACACGCCAAGCTCAAAAGGTTCGCCATCACTGACTTAATCAATGAGAAGACAATAAGGAATTGCAAGGGGGTAGAGAGACAGAGCTCCCTGCCTTCATGGGTGGTGGGGAGGGGTGGGGGATGGCGGGGGCTGGACAAGGAGGAGGATAATTGGGCAGGCAGGATTTAGATAGAAGGGGAGATAACATTTCCAGCTAAGGACCAGCACACCCAAAAACAAAAACAAAAACAAAAACAACAATGAGGAATCACTCACCTGTCAGAATGGCTACCATCAACAAATCAATGAATGACAAGTGCTGATGAGGATGTGGAGAAAAGGAACTCTAGTACCTTGCTGGTGGGAATGCAGACTGGTGCAGCCACTATGCAAAACAGTGTGGAGTTTCCTCAAAAAATTAAAAGTGGAACTGCCCCAGTGATCCCACTCCTAGGAATATATCCTAATAAGCCTGAAACACCAATCAGAAAGAATATATACACCCCTATGTTCATAGTAGCATTATTTACAATAGCTAAGATCTGGAAACAGCCCAAGTGCTCATCAGTAGATGGGTAGATAAAAAAGCTGTGGTACATTTACACAAAGGAATACTATGCAGCTGTAAAAAAGAAGGATCTCTTACCCTTTGCAACAGCATGGAGGGACCTGGAGAATATTACGCTAAGTGCAATAAGCCAGTCAGAGAAAGACAAGTATCACATGATCTCACTTATATGTGGGATCTAATGAACAAAAATAATCTCACAAACAAAACAGATCCAGAAACATGGACGCATGGAACAGACTAAGGATTCTCAGAGGGAAGTGGGGGGGAGGGAAGAGATTAACAAAAGAACTTATATGCATATGTGCATAACCCATGGACACAGACAATAGTGGGGTGAAAACTTGGGGAGGAGAAGAAAGTGGGAAGGAGGATATTAATGGGGGGAAAAAAGGGAGACATCAGTAATGCTTTCAACAATAAAGATAAATGGGGGGCGGGGGGAGAAAGAATGTGCTACAAGAAAAAAAAAGGCGGCAGGAAATGCCAGGGGAAGAGAGGTGTGGGGACCAGCAAGGACCCCATGAGCCTTGCAGCCAGGGAAGCAATGGGCAGTGACAGCTTGTCCTGGGCTTACCGCCTGAACCTGTCTCCAAGGCCCCTTTTCTCTGTGTAGCCCTTCCCTTTGTATATCCCCACCTCACCTCCTTTTCCTTAAATAAATTCAATTTTCATTCATCACTGAATGAGATGACTAACCTGCCTGTACGCTACCACGTTAACCTTTCAGTACCCCTTGTTGCCTGCATACTGTACCCTCCCCACCCCCAATACCACCATGGTATGCCAGTACTCAGTAACACCTGATAGTCCAGTCCGGACAAATACTAGATAACCTCTGTTCTTTTCCAATCTGATCAATCCAAGAGGGAGGCTTAGCCTAGCTCATCTCACACTTGTCTAGGAGCCTCTCTGACTACCTCATTAACAGGATCTCTCCTATCCCTGATTCCTTTAGCACAATTAGACAACATCCTACACTGCACTATTTTCTAGTTATGTCATATCTGCCTAGTCTTCTCAACAAAACCAAAAGCTAGTTTAGAACAGCAACTGGATTTCAGGATTTTTATTGTACTGTAAGCTACACATAGCACTCGGCACATGCTGAAGACACCTTTACACTATGTGTTGAGTGACAGGTCAAGATTTAAACCTAGATTAGAGAAATTGGTGATACATCTATTTTTACAGTCTGTGTTTAGATGTTGGTTTTATACCAGTCTGGGGCTTCCATGGGTGACAGCAAGTAATCAATAAGATGCCACAAGCATTGTCTGCACCGAGCTTATGGTCTACTCTAGATTAGTTCAGAACCTTGTCTGGCTAAAAGATGAGCTGGTCTGTGCTGCGGGTTTCTAACAGTTAGTTATTAACAAAAGGAAGGGAGCAAAGAAACCAGCCTCATTATGTAGGAAGAGGCAGCTTCACAGTCCCCGGGGAGTCCATCTGACTGGGGAGTAGGGGAAATGGCACAGGGGAAGTCCTATTAGTGTATGTGCAATAGAAGCCAAACGATAAAGCAGAACTATGAAGCTTGCACAGTAGGAGCCAAAATGGAGACCATAAAGGGGGAGGAGATGACCCTGGGAAAGGACTGGGTAGGATAAGGGCACTAAACCCCAGAAAATCCAAAAAAGGAATTGGATGGTAGGAGGGTACTAGCACAGCTCCAGGAAAAGCCAGGAAAGAGATGGATAGTTTGAAAGAAAGCCTGCACCTCCTGAAACACAAGGAATTAGAGTAAAAGCTTAACAAAGGCCCGTCTGGGTGGGCAGGGCAGCTGTGCAGCCTGGGAGCCATTGAGCCTTGGTGACAGATATACAGTGAGCGAAACGAGGCGCAGAGAAGTTAAATAACTTGCCCAAGGTCACACAGCTAAGAATTTTAATGCCAGCCGGGAGCAGAGACTGAGCTGGACTACTGGAGCCTCAGACACTGGAGGTGATAGCACTGCAACTCTGGGTCCTGACCCTCCTGGGCCAGTGGGCACAAGTGCAGGCCTGCAGCCCCGGAAGCTGAACTTTTCCCATTGCAAGACGGAGCTGAACCACCTGGTCATGGATGAGGCATCGGGCACGATGTACCTGGGGGCACATCAGCAATGCCAACCAGTTTCTTTTGCTGGACCCACCAGTGAAGCCTCCCGTCAAGTGCGACAGCCTTTTCAGGGGCATCTGTGCCCTGTGCACCCTTCTTTCTCTTGGACTGTACTTTTGCTTTCTTTTCTCCTAAACTCTAAGGGTCCCCACGAGACTTGCAACCAGGGAAGCAGAGGACTTTAAGGACTCTCTTTTTGCCTCTGTAACTTCCTTTCCTGAGAGAGGGCAGCCCAGTCTAGGCTTATTCCTGTTGCTGTGATCTGGGCTCTTCTATCCTAAGCCTTCCTTTGTTTTTGCTCTAATAAATCTTGCCACTATCACTCAAATCCTCCTTCGAGAGTGTCCCTGAAATTCCTTTCCCACGACACTGTAAGAAACTATTTCTGCCAGTAACAATACCAGACTAGTTTGCAAAATATACATCATATACATCAATTCTTTGCTGAAAATAACTCCACTAAATGATTCACACACTGTAAAAAGCTAAAGATTAAAGACTATGTATTATAAAAACACTATTTTAGAATCCAAGATCCCAATTTCTTTCATGTCTTCTATTTGCATTCCTATGGTCCTGGAACCAACAGGCTGAGCCCTACCATCAGCTTGTTCTTTGGGAAGTCCAGTAAGTGGACAAACCTGCTAGCTGACAAGTAATTGTTAGAAACACAAATGACACTTTACTTATTTTTTGTTAATCCTCACCTGAGGATATTTTCTCCATTGATTTTTAGAGAGAGTGGGAGGGAGGGAGGGGAGAGAGAGGAAGAGAAACATCGATGGGAGAGAGACACATTGATTGGTTGCCCCCCCCCGACACACCCGACCAGGACCGGGGATCAAACCTGCAACCCATGTATCAGGAATCAAACCAGTTACCCTTCGGTGGGAAGGCCGATGCTCTAACCATTGAACCATGCCGGCCAAGGCCACAAATGACACTTTCAAGAGGTATATTTTATTTTACCCAGTAACAGTTAAAGCATACAACTACATTTTTGGGGTTTAAATTGAAAGCAATTGCTTTCTAGCTTCATTTTCATCTTTCAATCTCACTGAATTTGGGCGATAATTTAGAGAACAACTCTACTGCAAGATAATGTGAACACTCAAATTAAGGTTTGTTGTTTTTTTTAAAAAATATTTTATTGATTTTTTACAGAGAGGAAGGGAGAGGGAATAGAGAGTTAGAAACATCAATGTGAGAGAAACATCGATCAGCCATCTCCTGCACCCCCGCCACTGGGGACGTGCCCAGCAACCAAGGTACATGCCCTTGATCAGAATCGAACCCGGGACCATTCAGTCCACAGGCCGACGCTCTATCCACTGAGCCAAACTGGCCAGGGCAAGGTTTGTTTTTTTAAAAGTGAGTTAGAAAGAAAAGTTTCTCTGCTTTTTATTTCAGTATCAAAACTGATAATTATTTCTTGGAAAAAATAACCCAGTATGAGGACTACAGAAAATAAACTTTTCTTTAACTCTACCAGATAACTTTCACACATTCCTGTGGGTATTATCTTTTGGGGGACTTAGAATTTATGTGTTTCAATTATAGTGCTACAGGCTGAGCTTACAGGTTTTATATTCTCTAGGGGACAAAAGTCTCAAAATGGTATGGCAATCACTGACCATAAATAGTTATGTGTTTGCTTAAGTAATTTACGTAATATAATGCTACGTTTAAAAGGTTTTATAAAATTCATTTACTGTATTTTTAATGAGACTGAAAAATGGTAAGTACTATAGTTAGTCACATCCCGAACAAAGTTTTAGGAAAAAAATTGTCTTTAACAATGACAAATAAAAAAGACGCATCTTTGTGGAGGTGACCATAAGCTATGGGTGTGGTGACCATAAGCTATGAACCCATGCACAGAAAGGTGGGAGAGAGACAAAGCAACCCTCCTTTTTTCCCAATTCCAATGCAAAAACAGTTGCCCCAAAACTCCACTACTTCCTCCTCCCGGTTTGATCCTACTTTGATCTTTAAACTAACAACACATGATTTGTATAGAAAAGTTTACTTTTAAAACTATCACTTTATCTTTTTTTTTAACATTTAATTCTCAAGGAAATTTATTGATTCCAATGAACAAGATTTAAAATCCTCCCATAACCCTATTTCTTAAGTTTAAGCAGAAGTAACAGAATGCACTCATGTACCAAACACTCAAAAGACCACAACTGCTACAAAATATAACTAAGGAGCCAGAGGACACTGTTGTCACTCAAAACTGAGACTCTAATTCAATTTGTGTAGCTTACTGGTCATCCTGAAGCAATTCAGCACCTTCACCGACAAGAGAAAACCTTCAGTGACCTCCCATCCACAGGTACACAAATACAATTGAGAGGCGGAGAGGTCCCTAGAAGCTCTACCTCTATAAAGATGCAAATTAAGGTTTAAGCAGTATAACAATTGGCTGGAGCTAATCCTTTTACAGAGGTGTAAATGGCTATTGAGAACTGAATTCTAGGCTGCTAGCTTTTGTTAAGGAGCATCACTGACCAATTCCACCCAAGAGTAATGCCCAGCCACAAACTCCGGGACTGTCAATAGTTTCATAAAGCCAGTGCAATTTGTTTGCTTTGATATCAGATTTCCTGACCATAAATCCAAATGTGTAAATATAAACCGCATCAAGAATTAATGCCCTGGGAAAATAAACTGGAGCGACTATCTCAAACCTGACCCCCAATGGCTGGAACAGCTGTATGTGCGGCCACAGTGAAGTTTGTATAGGGGGTTTTGTTTGCCACACAAAACAGTTGTAGAAAGGACAAACACATACATAGTTAACCAGTCCTTTTCTTTTAATGGGCAGTCTAACGAAACCTATGTTTTGGTGGCTACCTCAGTTCCCATTGTGCAGCCCCTTGGGTGGTCCCTTACAGGGGGCCACTCGAAGGAAGCACAATGCCTACAAGAAGGGAAGGAGGGGACTGAGACACAAAGGCCAACGGAGCAGGGCGGGCTGCAGCAGGCTGCAGACCAAGGGTCAGCCAATGGGCTCCTGTTCTTTACCCAGGAAACAAGGGCTCCTTCTCTTTACCTGGAAACAGTGTTGTTAAGCTGACAGCTTGAATCATGGGCTACATTTTGTAGGGTACCGTCCATCTGGGTTAAGGTCCTCTTTATTGTGGCAGAGGCTGCACAAGCAAAACCCTTGCCTTTTCCCCCACTTTGGCCTCATAACCCGACCTCATCATTCTGTTCCATTTTTTTTTTCCTTAATGAGGCGCTGGGAGGCCTGGGAGAGTTTATAATAGGTGTTTCCCTCCACCCTCACACAGGGATAACTGTTTGAACCATAATGTGTTTTAGTAGCCAAGAATTACTTGTGATGGCTGCAGATGTGCTTTATGAAATGGGTAAGTGTTCTCAGTCCATTTTCTCTTCAACAACTATGGATCCCATGCTTAACATCTGGGCTGATAAAAATTCTCCTTGGTGGGAAGGTGAAGTCCAGAATGATTTGCTCTTGTTCCCTGGGTTTCTTTTAAATTGGCACTCACTGTCTGGCCAGTGTGGCTCAGTGGTTGAGCACAGACCCATGAACCAAGAGGTCAGGGCTAGATTCCTGGTCATGGCTCATGCCTGGGTTATGGGCTCTATCCCCAGTAGGGGGTGTGCAGGAGGCAGCTGATCAATGATTCTTTCTCATCATTGATGTTTCCATCTCCCTCTCCTTACTCTCTCTGCAATACATATTTTTTAAAAAATTAAATTAATTTTAAATGACCAGAGGAGTGTCATTATGTTACCTGTGCTCTCCAATCGGCGGTGCACACAGATTTATGAAGCCAGTCACCTAAAGTGACCCAGCTTTAAATATCTGCTGCAAAAAAGAACATTGAGGGAAAATGTTTGATTGTCATATAACATTATACCTTTCAAAAATTCAATATAATCAAGTTCTCATTTTGGAAAAGTTTAAAAAAGACTATTAATTAACCAAGGAGACAAAGAACCTGTACTCAGAAAACTACAGGATGCTGAAAAAAGAGATAGAGGAAGACATAAACAATGGAAGAATATACCGTGTTCATGGGTTGGTAGAATCAACATCATTAAAAAGTCCATACTACCAATAGCAATCTACAGATTCAATGCAATCCCCATTAATGTATGCGGGAAATGTATTTATACGTTTTACGTTGACTGTAAGAAGTAGAGCCACCTGTTAGCGGGCGATAAAAACTACCCGAAAACAATGTATTAAAATACCAAAGGCATATTTCAAAGACCTAGAACAAACTCTCCAAAAATTCATCTGGAATAAAAAAAGACACCGATTAGCCACAGCAATATTGAGAAAGAAGAACAATATTGGAGGGCTCACAATACCGGATATCAAGCTACAGTGGGGCCTTGACTTACGAGTGTCCCGACTAACGAGTTTTTCGAGATACGAGCTGTCTCTCGGCCGATTTTTTGCTTTGAGTTGCGAGCTAAAATTCAGGTTACGAGCCAGCTTCAGATACCCCACCGCTAGTTGGCACAGCGAACGTCACAGTGAACGCCACAACATCAGCCCAGCATCACGTGTCATTGTAATGGTGAAAATTGATTTGACATA
>NW_005358137.1:1323101-1327774 GCF_000412655.1 Myotis brandtii
AGGACATAAGAAAGGCCAAGAGACATATGAAAACATCCTCAAAGTCACTAATCATCCAAGAGATGCAAATCAAAATGACAATGCGGTACCACCTCACACCTGTCAGAATGGCTATCATCAACAAATCAACAAACAACAAGTGTTAGAGAGGATGCGGAGAAAAAGGAACCCTTGTGCACTGCTGGTGGGAATGCAGACTGGTGCAGCCACTGTGGAGAACAGTATGGAGTTTCCTCAAAAAACTAAAAATGGAACTCCCATTTGACCCAGTGATCCCACTTCTAGGAATATATCCCAAGAAACTAGAAACACCAATTAGAAAGGATATATGCACACCTATGTTCATAGCAGCACAATTTACAATAGCTAAGATTTGGAAACAGCCTAAGTGCCCATCAGCAGATGAGTGGATTAAAAAACTGTGGTACATCTACACAATGGAATACTATGCTGCTGTAAAAAAGAAGGAACTCTTACCATTTGCAACAGTATGGATAGACCTGGCGAGCATTAGGCTAAGTGAAATAAGCCAGTTGGAAAAAGATAAGTATTACATGATCTCACTCATTTGTGGAATATAACGAACAACATAAACTGATGAACAAAAATAAAGCCAGAGTCTTAGAAGCATTGAAGAGACAGTCCAACCTAAGAGGGAAGGCTTGCGGGGGTTGGGAGGGGGTGGTAAAAGATCAACCAAAGGACTTGTATGCATGCATATAAGCAAAACCAATGGACACACAGTAGGGGGGTGAGAGCTGGGAGCAGCCGGGGAAAGGTCAACGGGGGGAAAAAGGAGACTTATGTAATACTTTAAACAATAATTTAAAAAAACTTAAAATAATACTTCTGTTTATTAGATGTTATCATAATCAGTTCTATAACTAAACTCTAAGAGGGTACTTCTGGCAAAAGGGTATCTGACAGTGAGGCAGGCCAGTAAGCCAAAACTTAAAATAATACTTCTGTTTATTAGATGTTATCATAATCAGTTCTATAACTAAACTCTAAGAGGGTACTTCTGGCAAAAGGGTATCTGACAGTGAGGCAGGCCAGTAAGCCAGGACAGTGGAATAGGGAAACAGACATACAGCTGAATAAACTGACAGAGCAATTTACAGCAGATACAGGTCACTTCCCTAGAGATAACATCTAGGCCTCAGTTGTATTTCATCTCCAGGCCCAGAAAAGCAGCAAAACCAGGTGGGTGACGCCTGGACCCGCTGCAATGGCTGACGACCCGCTTTCCCTGACACTGACCTATCAGTAGAGACCATGACCCTGAAGGAACATACCTATAAAACTGACGAATATTCTGCCGAAACCCTCCCCTGTGACCTCTCCTAAGAGTCCCACCTTCAAGAAAGAGATAAAGCCTCAAGACGAAGTGCCCAGCACTCGCTCTCCCTCTGGGAAGCAGCCCCCGCCATTCCCTTTCTTCTCTTCTTCCCCCACTTCTCCCCCCACAGACATGCCACTCCTAAACTCCAAAGGACCCCATGAGGCTTGCAACCAGGGGAGCAATGGGCAGCAGCAGCTCGTCCCAGGCAAACCCCCTGAACCTGTCTCTAAGGCCCCCTTTTCTCTGACTTCCCAGAGAGCTAAGGGAGCCCAGCCTAGGCTCTCCTGTTGCTTCTATGCTAAGCCCTTTCTTGCTTTACTGTTCCCCGATTTAACAAACGTTCCCTCATAATCACCTGGACTTGTGTTGTAAAATTTTTCCTGCACGAAGTCAAGAACCCAAACACTACAGGCGGGACCCAGAAAGGAGACCCTGGGAAGTGCGCTCACCGCTCTGGACTAGGAGAAGTAAGGACTGCGCTTTCGGGCTTGCTCGGGGCCACCCACACCTTCACGACCACCTCCCCTCCCAGAGCCACCTCCCCCCTTCTCCCGCCCCCGTGCTCAATAATTTTAGGAGAAAAAACTTTGCTGGGGCTTAATGACAAATGGGGGATCATAAAATCAGACTTCTGCTATGCGGTGACATGTCTGTCTGTCTTTATATGTATGTATACATGTGTCTGTAAGAGAATAGACAAGGAACTCACACTGGGCTGGCAAGGGTTACAGTATGTGAGGGGACCCAGGGACAGAAGAAACCAGAGGCACGATGAGATGGTGGACGGGCTTATGGAGGGCTCAGGCAGTGGTCAGACCCTAAAATAAGTCAGTATGTCACTTCTCCAGAATAAGTGAGTCTCTTTAGGGGCCAATTAACTCTGATGAATGGGAATGGGGTCCAGTGCAGTCACCCTCCACTGAAGGGGAGCTCAGACCAGTAAGGCAGATGTCTCTCTGCAATCTGACTCAGTGCTAAGGGTCCCCCTCCATGATGACCGTGAAATGGGAGTGGCCGCACCCAGGGAGGGCACCTGCAGGAAAGGGACGAGCACGGAGTTGTTAATGGCCTCCTGCTGTATGAGTATCTATAAATCAAATATTATAGGACTACTGCAAAGATGGTGCTGGATTGCTGCTGGGCCTTTCAAAGGGTCAGCACTAAATTAAAGTGAAGAAGTGAAACAATTTATTATTCAAATACTCATTCACTTAAAAAACTGCTAAAAGAATTCCAAAGACAAAAGAAGAAACAAGAAAGTCGATGATAACAAATCATCAATAGAAATGAATAAATGGATTAAATGTAGAGGAAAGGCAGGGAGGATGAGAGCAAGAAAACAATAAAAGCTAACTCGCCCTCCTGGGTAGACCCTAAGAACCAGGTGAAAAGCTTTTCTTGTTAGTGTCAGAGTTCAAGGGGTGTCATACAAGCACATCCCTAATTCCGGGTAAGTACATCTTTCCTGAAGCAGGACAAGGTAGCTGGCTGCTCATGTCTGGGATGAAGAGATGAGGAAAAGACCCTGCAATCCCTGGGTGTGTCCCTTGGCCTGCAGGGGCGCTAGACTCTGCCACGTGAGCCACTCCTTTGGTTGAAGTAACAATAGTTCCCTAGAGATGGGCCATGGTGCCTTGTCTAAAAGGCCTTTGCTTAAACTGCAGTTCTCCCCTGAAATCTGGAATGGTTAATCTTCTTCAACCAATCATCACAGCTATCCTGGTAATCTACTGCTGTGTAACAAGCTAACCCAAAGTTAGTGGTGCAAAACAACCACCAACAGCTTTTTGTTATGCGCTATGCTCATGGCTTCTGTGGGCAGGAATCTGGACAGGGCACAATGCAGGTGGTTCATCTCTGCTCCTAGGGCAAAGGAAACTAAGGAGAAAATAAACAAATGGGACTACATCAAAATAAAAAGCTTCTGCACAGCAAAAGAAACCATCAACAAAACGAAAAGGGAGCCCACTGTACGGGAGAACATATTTGACAATGCACATCTGATAAAGGGTTAATATCCAAAATATATAAGGAACTCATACAACTTAAAGACAAACAATGGAATTAAAAAATGGGCAAAGGACCTCAATAGACACTTCTCCAAACTGGACATACAGATGCCAAGAAACATATGAAAAATGTTCAAGGTTACTGACCATCAGAGATGCAAATTGAAACGACAATGAGGTATTACCTCACACCTGTCAGAATGGATACCATCAACAAATGACAAGTGCTGGTGAGGATGTGGAGAAAAGGGAACCCTAGTACACTGCTGGTGGAAATGCAGACTAGTGCAGCCACTATGCCAAACAGTATGGCTTCCTCAAAAATTCAAAATGGAACTGTCATTTGACCCAGTGATCCCACTCCTAAGAATAAATGCTAAGAATCATGAAACACCAATCAGAAAGAATATATTCACCCCTATGTTCATAGCAGCACAATTTACAATAGCTAAGATCTGGAAACAGCCCAAGTGCCCATCAGTGGATGAGTGGATAAAGAAGCTGTGTTACATATACACCATGGAAAACTATGCAGCAGTAACAAAGAAGGATCTCTTACCCTTTGAGATAGCATGGATGGACCTGGAGATTATTATGCTAAGTGAAGTAAGCCAGTCAGAGAAAGACAAGTATTGCATGATCTCACTTATATGTGGAATCCAATGAACAAAATAAACTGATGAACAAAACAGATCCAGAGACATGGAAGCATGGAACAGACTGATGAATCTCAGAGGTAATACATATATCTTTCTGTTTAATTGCTATTAAAATTTTAAAAAAATTAATTTCCAGGGGGCGCTGAGTAATATTTTTTCTGGAAAGGGGGCGGTAGGCCAAATAAGTTTGGGAACCACTGACTTATATGCATATATGCACAACCCATGGATGCAGACAATAGTGTGGCGAAGGCCTGGGAGGGAGAGGTCAATGGGGGAAAAGGGGGGTGTCTGTAATACTTTCAACAATAAAGATAAATTTAAAAAGATAATAATAGAAAGGAATGAGATTTTTAAAAAGCAATAGATGGGATCAAATTGGATTATTTGGAGAAATTAATAAAATAGACAAATCTTATGCAGACGTGATCAATAGAAAAACAGGGCAGACAAAAAATTATGAGAGAAAAAGGGAATAATTATTGACACAGTAGACATCCTATCTAATAAAAGAGAAACATGGTAATTAGCCGTACCTCCGCTACCCTTCCCATTGGCTAATCAGGGCGATATGCAAATTAACTGCCAGCCAAGATGGCGGCCGGCAGCCAGGCAGCTTGAAGCGAACATGAGGCTTGCTTGCTTCAGTGACGGAGGAAGCCA
>NW_005358137.1:1329102-1332948 GCF_000412655.1 Myotis brandtii
CCCCCCTGATGGGCCCTGCTCTGTGCGTGACAGGGGGTGGTGCGGCAACCTCCCCATCGACCCTGCCTTGAGTGTGACAGGGGGCGGCGCCCCAACTCCCCAATTGGCCCTGCTCTGAGCCCGACCAGGGGCTGCACCTAGGGATTGGGCCTGCCCTCTGCCACCTGGGAGTGGGCTTAAGGCAGCACGTCATTATCTCCCGAGGGGTCCCAGACTGTGAGAGGGCACAAGTGAGGCTGAGGGACACCGCTCCCCTGCCAGTGCACAAATTTTTGTGCACCGGGCCTCTAGTTCTAAAATATGAAGTATGCTCACAAATGTGAAAACTTAGAAAATAGATCTCTTTCTAGTACATTATACATTTTCAAATTTGACTCAAGATGAATGAAAACCTGAATATACATATGAGCGTTGAAGAATAAGTAATCAAACAAAAACTGAGGGAATTTACATCGGTAGACCTGCCCTGCAAGAAATGTTAAAGCAAACTGTTCATGCTGTAACCTCTGCAAGTGCTTTTCAGTATCCCCCACACCGGCCTTTGCTCCAGGCCACCCACCTCCTCTGACTCAGGCCAGCAGCCTGTGGTGAGATGGTTGGCAAAGGCTGGGAACAAGGTTTCAGTTGGTCAATGGAGATGTCTTTTAACATCTGTACAGACCCCCCTAGTGGTAATGACTGCAATTACTGCTTATTTTGCTGAGGATCAAATCTCAGGAATACTGCCTGGTTCTGGACTTTTGCAGTGTAAACCAAAATAAAGATAAGGAAAGTCTTAGATTTTTCCAGATCAAAATAGGTAGCTAACAGGAGAGGCACAGGCAAGACTGGGGAATGAAATGCCAGGTAGAACATGAGGGGATACACTAATAGCCCCCCTGGCTGGCATAGGGTTATTTTATCAAAAGCGTAATGCACAACCTTACTTTGGGAACAAAAACCAGAATGGGGTGACAAGAAATATCTCAGGGGCCACCTATGTTGAACGGCAGAGGCCATGTTCAGGAAAAACAAGTGATAGCGGTGAAGGAGAAAAGCAACCGAGAAAAGGTATCTGCAGGCATCATCACTTCTGAAGGGACACTGGATCTAAAATATGCTTCCAGATCCACTTAAAGCGAACTTAGGGTAAATTCGAAAAGAACACAGTTGTAACCTATTATTCCAGGCAATATAATTTTCAGCAGCAACTCTTTCTCAGCTGCAAGAACTTTCTATATTTAACTTTGAAGAGGGACTAAATTAAAATCAAAATCACTGGATGAGATCAGCTTTTTATGACCTTGAGAAAGCAAGGCTTTCATTTGACTTAAAAGGCAGCACTACATTTTGCTCTCAGTAGTACTCCAAGGGAGAAAGAACAAAGGAGCTTTGCAAGTACTTCGTTCAAGCTTGAAGAAGGGCACATAGCACTCCATCAGCTTATCTGAGGTTGGAAGGCACAAAAATCAATATGGACAGAGCAAAAGGTCAAACTGGCACTGCTTAGTTTTATTTCCCTTTTCTAATTAAAGAATCGAATTTGCTTCTTGATCTTCCTTATTCAACCTTATAAAATTTATCCTTGATGATACTGCCATTATTTAGGCAGTAGAGGAAGGAGGTAGCCCAGGATCCTAGTTCAGAGCGTAGACTCCTGGATCCAGATAAGCCATTTTGTGACTGAACATAACCTCTCTGTGTCTCAGTTTCCTTCTCTATGAAATGGTGCTGATAATAGGAATAAATAATTATAAATGAAGCGCTGACACAGGCCCTGGCACGGAGGTGGTGCTATTGACCAGTACATCACTGTCATGCTTGTGATGTATGTGGTAGAGCACAGGAACTTGGAGCATGACCTGTCAGTTTGGATGCTACCTGCTCTTCCAACCAGCTCTGGGACCTGGAAAGGTTCTTTAATCTTTCTAACCTTACTAACACTCTGCTTGGTGTCTGCAGCACACCTCGGTTCTCCTTGGTCTTCACTAAGCCTCGTTTCAGATCCTTTTCTGGCTCCTTCTGATCTTCCTGATCTTGAATATGGAGTCAGACCTTGGTCTGCTTTCCTATTTATGCTCACACCCTAATGTTCTTCTCAGGGAAATAACTTTAAAATGCTTATACTCTGATTCAGTAAAATTACAGGATACAAAATCAACACACATAAATCAGTTGCATTTCTCTACATTGAACAAGCCAAAAAAAAAATTAATAAAACAATCCCATTTACAATAGCATCAAAAAGAATAAAATGCTTAGAAATAAACTTAACCAAGGAGGCAAAAGACTTGTATACTGAAAACTACAAAACATTGTTGAAAGAAATTAAAGAAGACACAAATAAATGAAAAGATATCTTGTGTTCATGGGCAAAATCCCAGTGGCATTTTTTAAATAAATAGAAAAACAACCCTAAAATTCATATGGAACCACAAATGACCCTGACTAGCCAAAATGATATTGAGAAAAAAGACCAAAGCTGGAGGACTCACACTTCCTGATTTAAAAACATTACAAAGCTACAATAATCAAAATAATATAGTACTGGCATAAACACAGATATATAGAACAGAATAAATCCATTCATATATAGTCAACTAGTTTTTGACAAGAGTGTTAAAAATACACAATGGGAAAAATACACAAAGTCTCTCTCTTCAACAAATGGTGTTAAAAAACTGGATGGCCACATGCAAATAAATGAAAGTAGATCCATATTGTACATCATAAACAAAAATAAACTCAAAATGGAATAAAGACTTAAATGTAAGACCTGAAACTGTAAAACTCTTGGAAGAAAATATAGAGGGAAAGCTGCCTGACATTGGTCCTAGCAACAATTTCTTGGATATAACACCAAAGCACAGGCCACAAACACAAAAATAAGCAAGTGGAACTATATCAAACTAAAAAACTTCTGCATGGCAAAGGAAACTATCAACAAAATGAAAAAGCAACCTACAGAATGAGGGAAAACGTTTGCAAATACTATATCTAATAAGAATTTAATATCCAACATATATAAAGAACTCATATAACTCAATAGCAAAAAAATCCAATGAACAATGTGCAGAATGATCTGATATTTTCCAAAGAAAACAAACAGATGGCTAACAAGTACACAAAAAGGTCCTTGACATCACTAATCATCACGGAAATGCAAATCAAAACCACAATGAGATATTTCACACCTATTAGAATTGCTATTATAAAAAGACAAGAGCCCTAACCGGTTTGGCTCAGTGGATGGGCGTTGGCCTGTGGACTGAAGGGTCCCGGGTTTAATTCCAGTCAAGGGCATGTACCTTGGTTGTGGGCACATCCCCAGTGGGGGGTGTGCAGGAGGCAGCTGATTGATGTTTCTCTCTCATCAATGTTTCTAACTCTCTATCCCTCTCCCTTCCTCTCTTTAAAAAATCAATAAAATATATATATTTTTAAAAAGACAAGAAATAAGTGTCAGCAAGAGTGTGGAGAAAAGGGAATTCTATCCTTGTGCACTGTTGATGAGATTGCAAATTGGTTCAGAAGTTATAGAAAACATTATGATGGTTCCTCAAAAATTTAAAAATAGAATGACTATATGATCTAGCAATTTCACTTCTGGTTATTTATGCAAAAGACTAACTTGAAAAGATATATGCATCCTCATGTTCACTGCAGCATCTACACTAATAAAAGAGAAACATGGTAATTGGTGTACGACTGCTACCCTTCCCATTGGCTAATCAGCATATCCTTATGCAAATTAACTGTCAGCCAAGATGGCGGCCAGCAGCCATGCACTGAAGGGAGCAGGGAGGTTTGCTTGCTTCAGTGACTGCAGACTCCAACACTTGCCGGCCTCTGAGTTGCAACTCTAAG
>NW_005358137.1:1333948-1342455 GCF_000412655.1 Myotis brandtii
CGGCCCTGCCCTGAGTGTAACAGTGGCGGCGCCCCAACCCCCTGATCCGCCCTGCTGTGTGTGTGACAGGGGGCGGTGCCCTAACTCCCCTATCGGCCCTACTCTGTGCGTGACAGGGGGGAGCTCCTCAACCCCCTGATGGGCCCTGCTCTGTGCATGACAGGGGGGAGCTCCCCAACCCCCTGATTGGCCCTGCTCTGTGCGTGACAGGGTACGGAGCCCCAACCCCCCTGATGGGCCCTGCTCTGTGTGTGACAGGGGGCAGTGCCCCAACCCCCTGATTGGCCCTGCTCTGTGCATCACAGGGGGTGGCCCCTCAACCTCCCCATCGACCCTGCCTTGAGTGTGATAGGGGGCGGTGCCCCAACCCCCCAATCAGCCCTACCCTGAGCGTGACTGAGGGTGGCATCGCAACCTCCCAATCCGCCCTGCTCTGTGCATGACAGGGCGCAGTGCCCCAACTCCCCAATCAGCCCTGCTCTGAGCCCGACCAGGGGCTGCACCTAGGGATTGGGCCTGCCCTCTGCCACCCGGGAGCAGGCCTAAGCCAGCAGGTCATTATCTCTCGAGGGGTCCCAGACTGCAAGAGGGCACAGGCCGGGCTGAGGGACCCCCCCCCCTCCTCCCCGAGTGCACAAATTTTTGTGTACCGGGCCTCTAGTTACTTATAATAGCCAAGACGTGGAAGCAACCTAAGTGTCCATCGATGGATGAATGAATAAAAAAATATATGTATACAATGGAATATTATTCAGGCACAAGAAGAATAAAATACTGCCATTTTCAATTCTCACCTGAGGATATTTTTTCCTTTGATTTTTTTAGAGAGAGTGGAAGGAAGGGAAGGAGGAAGAGAGAGAGAGAGAAAAACATTGATTGGTTGCCTCCTGCACACACCTCAGCTGCACCTCAACTGGGGCTAGGGGTCAAACCTGCAACCCAGGTACGTGCCCTTGACCGGGAATTGAATCCATTATCCTTCAATGCATGGGACAATACTCCAACCACTGAGCCACACAGGCCAAGGCGGCTTTTCACTCTTGCCAGTGTTTCCAGTAGGGTTTGTTGGAAGGAAAGAATGACAGCCGCTGGGTGTAACAAAGTTTTGAGGGCTGTGTGGGTCAGGGAGGCTCTATGGAGGGTCTGTGCTAGTGGCCTATGTGTCACTCCTTATGCCCCTGGCCTTGGTCTCCTCATTTTAAAAGGTGATGTTTACATTAGTTTGTTTACTTAGGTTCCTTCTTGTCCTAAAAGAGATTTGATATTATTAGTGTGTGTGTGTGTGTGTGTGTGTGTGTTTTAGTGCAGAATTGGCTTTCAACAGTTTCCTGACTATTTACACAATTTTACCCAATATCTCCAATCAATAGTAAAAAAATCATATATGAGCCTTTATGAGTTAAATACTGTAAGTGCTCAAAATATATAACACTGATGTTATTCCAAGTTAACATGAAAAATTTCAATGTCCTCATATTTACATTCAGAAAGGAAAGCTGGCTTAGATATACCCTTAGAAGAATTCATTAACTCCTATTTAATCAAATGACCAGAATACTACTTTGGCAAGTGATGTAGGGATTAAGCAAATTAATTAGATATAAGTTCTTAGTCACTAAAGCTGAATTCCTAGTAAGTTTAACAGTTTGCTACCTTGTGTGCTATCAGAACTTTAAAATGATTTATTTTCTAAAAAGATGGAGGGTAGGGGGAATAACTTATGAATCAACCAGAGATTGTTTGGATATGATTATAAACTGCCAATCACCTTAAATTCAACAATAATCGGATTTTTAAAGCTACTTCATAAAAAAGGGAAAAAATAAAATTATATCTTATCTAAAAGACTACTTATGAGACTTAAGGAACTTACACATGCATGACTGAGTGTGCAATAATACATTCCATGTGAACTGGTCTCTAAAAATGTCTATAATTAAAAACAGAATAGTGAAAAAAAACTGAATGGCTTACTGTCTTGGTGAGTTAGTAGAGGATTCCTTTTCTGAACCAGGAGAGCTTAGGGTTTGCAAAATACAATTATGTTTTTCAGTGGATGGGGCATCTCTTTCTTGCTCGGAGCGGATTAATTTTAAGGCCTCTATTCCATCTTCTCCCTCCATCTTGTCACCTGGATTTGGTTGTGGTTCCAGGCTCTTTAAAATCAGATCATCTTCACTTACAGAAACGGTGAGGTCACTGCTGCTGTTCAAACTGTCCTCCTCCCACTCTTCCTGCATTTTTCGGAAGGGCTTCTGTGACTCTGGGTCTGCATGAGGAAGATGATCTGTAAGAGGGGATATGATTAGATTACTGATCACTAACCTCAGGGAGAAACAAGGTAAGATGTTCCACCTCACAGACGGAATTACTTCACAGCTAAAAGCATGCAGCAACAATCCACAACTCATTATAGTATATAAAAACTCATTAAAACATTTTTAAAAATATCACAGTGGGTTTAAAAATGAGATAATTTTTTTTGCAAAGATATTTCCACATGCACACTTAAGAACTCATTAGAATGGAATTTGTTGGCAAAGACACTATTTTGTTTTTTGACAAAGATTAAAATTAGTGCATATTTTGTTCTTACATAAGACCAATACCAACTAGAAAAACTAAATACCAAACAAAAATCAGCAAATAATCTCAGCCTCTCACCCCACCTGAGAAAACTTCCCCAGCGGAATGCTTGTCTTGAGAACACTTGTTTTCAGGTGCACAGTACTCCGAGACTGATAGCGGAGAGGCAGGCGGTCTGGCTCTTCCTTCCTTGACTTCAATATGTTCTTGTGTCAGTATTTCTCTCTCCGATCCCTCTGATCTGCTGGAACTGTCACACTTTAAATCAGTGGTTCTGTTCTCTGGACTTAATCTTTCCTGTAACGGGGAATGAAGTTCAGCAGAATTTTTGCCTTCAGATAAATTACTCTTGCCATGACGTGTGTTGCTTCCTATCTCCAGGCAATGAGTTTGTTCCTCCTCAGACAGAACGCTGGCTGTGACTAGCATTTTCTCACCAATCTGAAGAGACGTCTTTCCATCTATTTTGTCAGACTTATTTAAGCACTCTGTGTCACTATTAGTTTGTACTACATAGCTGTCTGTCACATTACAGTTCTGGGCTGTCTGTTGGTGTGAATGTGGGTCAGGAATTGAAAAGTTCTTTGTGGGTTGGGGAGATTTCTGCTCTGTACTGAAATCTCCAATGCTTGAGACGGCTGACATTTGGCGGCCCATAAAGCTTGTTGCTGGTTGATACAATCCTCTTGACATGGCTGTTTCTGAGTTAATTCCTGCCTGCACTGCAACCTACAGCACCAAAAGAGATGTGAGTTAAGCATATTTATTGTGCATGAATAATTAGGTTGTTCAAGTTGTTTTCAGAAATGAAATGAGGTAAAGGAAACATGACCAATGAAATCAACAACTACCACATCTTATAAATCTCATAGCTTCCTTCAAAATGAAGAGCAAAATCCAGTATAGTCCACACTACTTACTTTTAATAACAACATTGGTTCAAAAAGCAAATATTGTTCAGGAACTATGAAATCTATATTTTTCAAAAAGAGATGCATACATTGCATAACAATGTGAATGCACTTAATTTCACTGAATTGTATACCTAAACATCATTAAAACTGTAAATTTTAGGTTATGTATATTTGACCACAATTTTTTAAAAAGCCATGTATTCTAACCACTTTCCACAGACAAGTTTGAAATTGATGGAGTTAGGGAGATACTTGACAAAAGACAGGGCGGGGACAGGAGTGGGTAATATAAATGACTATTGTAGGTTTCAAAACTCTATTTCTAGTTTTATGTATAATATAGAAACTTTTAATAATACATTCAAGATTACATTAAAATATACTGCATATGCGTAAAATAATCATAATTTCCAGTCAAAGGGCAAATAACAGTTTTTTTCTGAACGTTTTCAAGTACTTTTAAAGATATTTAAAGCAATTTAAATTTACCAGCATGTCTACAGGGAGAAGAACATTTTCTCTTTCTTAAAAAAGAGGTGAGGGGGAGGAGGAGTGGAGGCAGAGAAAAATAAGCAATTGGTTTAGTGGTTTGATGAAGGACACACATGGGAAGAACTAGAAGTAACAGTTATGAAGCTTTTCTTCCAAAGGGACCAAAGTATCTCCACATACATAATAGAATTTAGTTCACAGACTCCACAGAATTGATGGGAAAGTGTATTTGCATCCCTCCTCTTCAAATGGAAAACTGGGGTCCAAAATTTAAGAGAGAAAATGTCATATGCACAGTTGCAACAGAATCTAGGTCTTTCTTCTACTCCCAAAAATGAAAGAAACAATCTTGAAGTTAAAAATAAATGAACAGGCTTATTTCGTTTAAGTCAGTCACAGAAAGACAAGTATCATATGATCTCACTTATATGTGGAATATAAAGGACAAAAACCAACGAACAAAATAGGTCCAAAGGCATGGAAGCATGGAACAGATTGACAGATCTCAGAAGGAAGGGCAGGGCAGAGAATAACCAAAGAACTTATATGCATATATGCATAATCCACGGACACAGACAATAGTGTAGTGAAGGCCTGGGGGTGAGGAGGGGTGGGAACTGAGTGGAGGTGGAAGTGGGGGGAGGAGGGGGACACATGTAGTACTCTCAACAACAAAGATTTTTAAAAATGAAGAGGGATGTCAGAGAAATTGTGGAACAGGGACCTCCCAAAATTGTCTGCTCCATAGAAGAAATAATAATGCTGGAAAACATCTTTAGGATATCTTTTCAGAACTCTGAAAATTAACCAAAGGCTTGCAGCTATCTGGGAAGAATTTATGGTGTTTTTAACTTGCTTTATTTCCATTTCCCCACCTCAAATCTGTGGTAACCTTGAAAACTAATAGCCTGAAATTACAGCTTGTAAAACAGCAGCCTAGCAGACACTGAATGGAGCAGAGAAGGAATAGGACTCATTCCAAGCCCCATTCCCAGAGAACTGCCATTATTTGAACTGTCTGGTGTTTCCCTGGAAGACAGTACCAGACTGTCTTTATTTGACCGGACATAGACCTGACACATTGTAAACTGCGTTTTCTCTGGGGCGATTTATTGAAAATAATCAGAGGCAAGTTTTTAACACTGAGGCTTCCTAAGGCAGTGGATAACAGTTGGGCAACTAAAAAAGTCTTAAGAGGAAAAGCTGGTAAATTTGATATCCATAGTGGGCTTTAAAAGGCTTGAAATCTAGATAATCAGCCACATGTAAGGGCTGTGAGCATGCTCAGGAAAAGTCTGAGAAGGGCCTAAGCTTTCACCTGAGGTTGACCTTGAGGCTTTGTACAAGCATGAAGTGAAGACTAAGGTAAAGTTTTAAACTGCCTGGATGAGTGTTGAAGGTGTACCCCAACATACACCTAAAGCCCTTTGGCAAAGAGTGTGCAACTTACTGGTTTCAGACATTTAAAGAAAGTTTTGTCTAATCATTAGCTGGTCACTAAGCTAATTGAACAGAAACTTCAGTGATCATACATGGCAAAGTTCAGAAAGTCACCAAACAAACAGCAATAACAAATTCACAAGCTAATTGAACAGAAACTTCAGTGATCTTACATGGCAAAGTTCAGAAAGTCACTAAACAAACAAACAGCAATAACAAATTCGAGGGGGCGGGGGTAGAGGGAGAGAATCTGATGTTCAGAGTAGCCATATTTTATTATTTAAAATGTCCAAACATCCACAGAAAATTATGAGATATTAAAGGATCTGATGTTCAAAGTAGCCATATTTTATTATTTAAAATCTCCAAACATCCACAGAAAATTATGAGATATTAAAGGAAGCCAGAAAGTATGGTCTATACCAGTGATGGCGAACCTTTTGACCTCGGCGTGTCAGCATTTTGAAAAACCCTAACTTAACTCTGGATATATTTAAGTGCCATTTAACAAAGAACAATCAACCAAAAAAATGAGTTCGCGTGTCACCTCTGACACACGTGTCATAGGTTCGCCATCACTGGTCTATACACTGGAAGACAGGGGAGCAGAAAGCCCAGACAGTGGACTTACTAGGGAAAGGCTTTAAGTTAGCAATTTTAAATATGTTCAAAGAACTAAAGGAAAGCATGTCTGAAGACTAAAGTATCTGAATAATGTCTAAACAGAGACTATCAATAAAGAGATAGAAATTATATTTTTTAAAAGAATCAAACAGAAATTCTGCAATTGAAAAGTACAATCGCCAGAATACAAAATTCACTACAGGGGCTCAATATCAGATATGAACAGGCAGAAGAAAGAATCAATGGGCCTGACTATAAGTCAATTAAGATTATCCAGACTGAAAAAAAAAAAGGAATGAAGACAACGAGTTTCAGAAACCTGTGGGATACCATCAAACTTATCAACCTATGCCTAATGAAAGCCTCAGAAGGGGAAGAGAAAGAGAAAGGTGCAGAAAGAATTTTTTTTAAATGATCATGAGGAGAACCAAGATAGTGGCGTAGGTAAATGCTAGTACTCACTGCCTCCTACAACCACATCAAAATTACAACTAAAATACAGAACAACCATCATTCAGAACCACCTGAAAACTGGTGAAATGGAAGTCCTATAACTAGAGAAATAAAGAAGAAAGCACAGATGGAGAGGGGTAAAGTGGGGGGGGAAGGATGGGGGTATCTATACTCTCAACAATAAATATTTTAAAAATAAAAGAATAAAATAAATTAAAAATTATCGTGAAAACTTCTCAAATTTAGAAAAAAAGCATTATTCTAAATATCTAAGAAGCTCAATAAAGTCCAAGTATAATAAATTCAAAGATATCCTCACCTAAGCACATCATAATCAAACTATTGAAAGTCAAAGAAGGAGGGACAGTCTTAAAAGCAAAAATAGAGGTTATTTCTCACATACAAGGGATCTTCAAAATGATTAACAGGTGATTTCTCATTAGAAACTGTGAATGCCAGTAGGGAATAGGATAACATAAAGTGCTGAAAGAAAAAGATGGTCAATCAAGAATTCTATATCCACCAAAACATTCCTATAGAAATAAAGGAGAAATTAAGGCATTATTTGCTAAACAAAAACAGAGAATCTGTCACTACCATACCTGTCCTACAAGAAGTACTATAGGAAGTTCTTAAGGCTGAAATGAGAGGACACTCTACAGTAGCTCAAAGTCTAAGCAATAAATAGCACTAGTATGGGTGACTATATTGGTAAATATAAAAAATAGCATAAATAAGTTTTGTTTGTAACTCTCTTTGCTCCTCTATATAATTTAAAAGACAACTGCATTAAGCAATGATTATAGATCTATGTTGATGAGCAGCATCTATCTATTTATCTATCTATCTATATATAAAAACCTAATATGCAAATAGACCGAACGGCAGAACAACCGAACAACTGAACAACCAGTCGCTATGATGTGCACTGACCACCAGGGGACACGTGCGAAACATGGCAGGTGTCGGCAGCAGGCGGCAGAGTGCAGAACATGGCAAGCATCGGCTGTGGCGGGATGGTGGAGCAGGTGAGCAGGGGCGCCAGACCAAGGCAGGGCGCCGGTCGCTGTCATTGGGGCGAGCCTCTGGTGGTTACTGAAAATTCTTTGCTCCCGTGTACTGCAGTCCTGCCTGGTGCTCGCACCTGCTGCCAGCACCAGCCCCGTTAGCACCTGCTGCCAGTGCCCGGCGCCGGCCCCGATCACTGGGCACCATCAGTGGGTGCGAGCAGCAGCTGCTGGCCCCGATCGCCCCTGAGGGCTTCTGCACCTCTCCCTGCTCCTGAGGGGTGATCAGGGCAGCAGCCGCCACTCGCACCCGCTGACAGTGCCGGCCCCGCTCGCACCCACTGCTGGTGCCAGCCCCAATCACTCTGCACCATCAGTGGGTGTGAGCAGGGCCGGCGACGTCAGTGCATGGGAGCAGCAGCAGTGGGAATGGGGCTGCTGGCAGACATGGGACCAGGGGTCGCAGTGGAAGGGGCCAGGCAGTGGCATGGGGGATAGGCTGAGACCCGCCCCTGTGCTCACCACAGCCTCTCGGTCCACAGTTCCTTTCAAGGTGCACGAATTTGTGCACTGGGCCCCTAATATAAGATATAAAGACATAGGTTGTATTACAATAACATCACAAAGGAGCAGGAAAGAATTGAAGCTATACAGAATTAAAGTTATTGCATTCTATTGAAATTAAGTTGGTATTAATACAAATTGGATTATTATAAACTAAAACATAAATTATAACCGACATTAAAAGAAATAACAGTCAATTAAAATGGTACACTAGAGCCCGGCGGGTTGGCTCAGCAGTTGAGCATCAATCCAGGAACCAAAAGGTCACTGGTTCGATTCCCACATGCCCAGGTTGCGGGCTCAATCCCCAGTAGGGATGCATGCAGGAGGCAACTGATCAATGATGTTTCTCTCTCATTGATGTTCCTACCTATCTCTCTCCCTTCCTCTCTCTCTAAAAATAATAATAATAATAATAATAATAATA
>NW_005358137.1:1342466-1364231 GCF_000412655.1 Myotis brandtii
AAATAAAATGTTACACTACAAAGTATTTATTTAATGCAAAAGAAGGCAGTTTTGAAGGACTAAAAAACCCCACAAAAAAACCATAAATATATAGACAACAAAGAGCAAAATGGCAGATGCAATTCCTACCTTTTCTGTGATTACATTAAATTTAAGTAGACTCAATAATACAATTAAAGTTAGAGACTGGCAGAATGGATTAAAAATCGTGATCTAACTATTTGCTGACAACACTATTTTAGATTCAAAGATATAAATAGATGAAAACACAGGGAAGGGAAAAGACATGAACAGAGCCTCATGAAAAAAAATAGTGTTACTAAGCAAACAGTAACCAAAAGAAAGCTGGAGTGGCTGTGCTAATATCAGACAAAATAGACTTTAAGACACACAATTGTTATTAGAGACAATGGATATTTTATGATAAAAGGGATAATTTGTGGAAAAGATATTGCAATTAGAAACACATTGTATAAGTAATAACCAAGTCTTAAAATACATGAAGCAAAAACTGAGAGCATTTAAAGGAGAAATCGACAATTTAACAATAATAGGTACGTCAATACTCCACATTCAATAATGAATACAACTAAACAGAAGACCAGTAGGAAAATAAGAACTTGAACAACTATAAACCAACTAGACCTAACAGACATACAGAAGACTCCACCTACCAACAGAATACTTAGACTGCATAATCTTCTAAGTGTACATGGAACATTTTTACAGGATATGTTATGTTAGGCCAAAAATCAAGTCTCAATAAATTAAAAATATATTAAAACATAAAAAATAAAAAGCAGAGAACATGATTAGAAAATGAACAACAGAAGTGGCAGGAATAAGCAGAGTGATTCAAAGATGTCAAGACTTATTTTTAAATACCAACTAACCAAACAAAACAAAACACCTAAGGAAGTTCCAGAAAAAAATGAGGGGGGGGCGGTGTGTGGAAACCTATTTTGAGATCTCAGAAAGGGGTTTACATCTCCAATCCTGTCATTTGTACACTGATAATACTGAACGCAAATGAAAATTGTTTCAGGTAGCTTTTATTTACAACTTCTCATTCATCTTTCTCCAATGAGACTATAGACTATGTAATGGAGTGAATGTTTGTGTTCTTCCAAAATTCATACATTGAAGCCTAGTGTGGCTATATCTATAGATGGGGCTTCTAAGGAAGTAATTAAAGTTAAATGAGGTCATAAGAGCAGGGCCCTAAGGCAACAGAATTAGTGTCCTTGTACAAAGAGACACCACCAAGAGCACACACTCTCTGGACCCAGCCACCAAAGAAAGGCCATGTGAGGACACAGAACAAAAGGGACATCTAAAACCCACAGGGAGATCCCTCACCAGGCCACAACCCTGAAAAAAGAAAAAGAATGAACACCAGTCCTTCAAAAACTCTTTTAAAAAAGGCAAGGAAGAAATATGTCTCAACTAACTCTATGAGGCCAGTCTGTGACACTGAAACCGGACAAAGACATTATTAAAAAGAAAAGTACTGCCGAAACCGGTTTGGCTCAGTGGATAGAGCGTCGGCCTGCGGACTGAAGGGTCCCGGGTTCGATTCCGGTCAAGGGCATGTACCTTGGTTGTGGGCACATCCCCAGTAGGGGATGTGCAGGAGGCAGCTGGTCGATGTTTCTCTCTCATCGATGTTTCTGACTCTCTATCTCTCTCCCTTCCTCTCTGTAGAAAATCAATAAAATATATTTAAAAAAAAAAAAAGAAAAGTACAGACCAATATTTCTTATGAATATAGATTTAAAAAATTTTTTTGTATCCCTGAGTGGACACAAACAAATGTAAAAATTCTTAACATAATACTAGTAAACTAAATTCAGCAATATAGAAATGGGATCATTTACCAGGACCAAGTAGGATTTATCTCAGGAATGTAAAGTTGGTTCAACATATGAAAATCAAGTAATGCAATATACTATATTAATAAAGGCAAAAGCTCCAAAGACAGAAAAATCATTAGACAAAGTCCAACATGTGTTCATGATAAAAAACAAACAAACATGCAACAAGCTAGAAATAGAAGGGAACTCCCTCAACTAGATAAAATACATCTATAAAAAACCCCTAGCACACATCATAGTCAATGGTGAAAGACTGAAAGCTTTCTCCATAAGATCAGGTATAACATGAGAATGTCTGCTCTTATCACTTCTATTTAACACTGCTTTGAGATTATAGCCAGGGCAGTAAGGCAAAAAAATAAATAATCAAACAACAACAACAACAACAAAGAAATGAAAGGAACCTAGATTGCAAAGAAAGAAGAGATATACACCCCTATGTTCATAGCAGCACAATTTAAAATACCTAAGATTTGGAAACAGCCTAAGTGCCCATCAGCAGATGAATGGATTAAAAAGCTGTGGTACGTCTATACAATGGAATACTATGCAGCTGTGAAAAAGAAAAATACTATGCATTTGCAACAGCATGGATGGAACTAGAAAGCATTATGCTAAGTGAAGTAAGCCAGTCTGAGAAAGATAAATATCACATGATCTCACTCATATGTGGAATCTAATGAACAACATAAACTGATGAACAAAAATAGACCCAGAGATGTAGAGACATCAATCAGACTATCAAACCTCAGAGGGAATGCAGGGGAGGGGGTGGGGTTAGAGATCAACCAATGAACTCATGTATGTATGTGCATAACCCATGGACAAGGCAGTAGGGTGGTGAGGGCTTTGGGGGGAAAGAGGGGTTAGAAAGAGCAATGGGGGGAAAGAGGACATATGTAATACTTTCAACAATAAAGATTTATTTTTTTAAAAAGAGATACTACCTCTATTTTCAGATAATATGATCTTATACAAAGAAAAACCTAAGAATTACACAAGAAACAATGAGAACCAATAAATAAGTCCAGCAAGGTTGCAGAATCTAGGATCAGTACAAATATAAATAATGTATTTCTATATATTAGCAATAACAATCTGAAATTGAAATTAGAAAAACAATTCTATTTTAATAATAGCATCAAAAAGAATAAAATACCGAATAAATTTAACAAAGTAGTAATACTTGTACACTGAAAACTACAAAACATTTATAAAAGAAGTAAAGACCTAAATAAATGAAAAGGCATTCTGTATTCAAGGAACATAAGACTTAATAGTGTTAAGATAAAAATATGCCCAAATTGATCTAAATAATCAATGCATTCTCTATCAAAATGCCAAGAGCATTTTTGTAGAAACCAGCAAGCTAAAATTCTTATGAAAATAAATACAAGGAACCCAGATTAGCCAAAACGATTTTCCAAAAGAAGAGCAAAGTTGGAGAACTGACACTTTCCAATTTCAAAACTTACTACAAAATTAGGGTAATTCTAAACTGTACTGGTATAAGGATAAACATATAGATCAATGAAATAGAACTGAAAGTCGAGAAATAAGTCCATGTATCTACAGTCAATTGACATTATTTTTATGACAGTTTTAGGTTGCTGGAATTGGTTATTTCCCCTCCTCCACATTTGAAGGCTATTATTCAGCCATAAAAAAGAATGAAACCTTGCCATTTGTGACATAGACAAACTTTGAGGGCATTATGCTAAATAAAATAAGTCAGACATGATATCTGTTATATGTGGAGTCTATAAAAACAACAACAAAAGAACAAAACCCCACGGTCATAGATACAAAGAATAGATTGGTGGTTGCCAGAGGTGGAGGGTGGAGAGATGGGAGAAATGGATATACTATTAATTTTTTTTAGTTTAAATAAATTGAAAAAATATTGGGAGTTGGGGAAAATGATAACAAAGCAAATGAATATGACTAAAAATACTTATTAGTAAACAAACAGTAACTTTTAAAATTGTGAGAGTTCATCTTTGCTGAGGAAAAAGGGAGAAAACATACTTCAGGAGATATTAGCAAGTTTAGAATTAATGTAATGATGTCATAATTTTTAAAGCAGGTGAATCTTGACCATTATTATACTTTGAAAAAATATATTTGTTATATGTCATGTTTTATAAAATATTGAGGAAATCTTTATTTTTCTTAATATATTATTTTTTTTTCACAGACAAGGGAACTAGGAAGGTGCATGCAGAATGGAAATAGAACTGTCAGACAAGTTTCCAGCTTTTCACACAATACAATTATTGCTCTTAATTTCTATGTAAGCAAATCCTTAAGTTACACTGAGATTTCAAAACAAAAACCCTGCAAAGAATCCTATATAATAAAAAGCTAATATGCAAATTGACCAAATGGCAGAATGACCGGTCGCTATGACATGCACTGCCCACCAGGGGGCAGATGCTCAACGCAGGAGCTGCGCCCCGGTGGTTAGTGCGCTCACACAGGGGGAGCACTGCTCAGCCAGAAGCCGGGCTCACGACTGCCGAGTGTAGTGGTGGTGGCGGGAGCCTCTCCTGCCTCCATGGCAGCGCTAAGGATGTCCAACTGCCGGTTTAGGGGAGCAGGCCTAAGCCGTCAGTTGGACATTCCCCGAGGGCTCCTTGACTGTGAGAGAGCAGGCCGGACTGAGGGGCACCCCTCCCCCACAGTGCACAAATCTTGTGCACCATGCCTCTAGTTTACATATAACAATCTTAAAGAAGATATTTTATTTTACCATGTGTTATGAACTGAATTGTATCCTCCCAAAGTCTTAGGTTGAAGCCCCAATCCCCAACCGGACTATATCTGGAGATGGGGCCCTTAAGGAGGTAATTAATGTTAAACGAGGTGATAAGGGTGGGACCTCAGTCCTTAGAAGAGGAAGAGACACCAGAGATCCATCTCTCTCCATGCATGTGCACAGAGAAGAGGCCACAGAGGACTCAGAGGGAGAGTGGCCATTTGCAACCCATGGAAGAGAGGTCTCATCAGAAACCAACCCTACTGGCAGCACTTTGATCTTGGACTTCCCAGGCTCTGAACTGTAAGAAAATAAATTTCTGTTGTGTAAGCCACCCAATCTGTGGTATTTTGTTATGGCAGCCCCAGCTGACTAAGAACACCATGCCAATATGATTTTTAACTTTTCATTTTTGTCACTATAATAGATTACTTAATTTTCACAATTAAAACCAAAAAGAGGCATTTCTGGCCATAAAATCCAATAGTTGTTGAAACTACCTAAGTTTTAAAATGGATCCATTAAATTTAGGCTTCAAAAGTTATGTCCTATAAGTTATTTTGAAGAACATGTAACTATAAAATCACCCTATTATGAGTTGTTACTAGCAGGTGGCTTTACCTCCCATTTCTTTAATTCATAGGTAACCTATGTGCCCACAGCCCTCTCCACTATCCTGGATAACTGGTAAAAAGCCAGCACCAGAGTATGGCTACCCAAGTGGAGAACAAAGATGGTGATGACAGTGACGGTGGTGAGAGTAGCAACAGGGTTAGTGAACATTTGTCAAGCAATTACTAGGTGTCAAGCAGATTTATACCCATTACCTATTTTAATAGTCAAAACAACCATTATCATTATCCCCACTCTTGTAAGACTTAGCAAGGTTGAATAATCTGTTCCCAGTCCCAGGATTCAAACCCAGATATGAGGACTACAGTGTTCCACCCCCTTATGCTACAATATTCAAAACTGAATGAGTTAAACTCAAATTGTGCTACTGAAACACAGCTTTAAAAAAATGTTTTTATTGGTTTTTATAGAAAGAGAAAAGGAGAGGGAGAGATAGAAACATCAATGAGAGGGAAACATCAACATTGATTGGCTGCCTCCTGCATGACCCCCACTGGGGATGGAGCCCATACCCAGGCATGTGCCTTGACCAGGAATCAAACCAGAGACCTCCTAGTGCAGTGATGGCGAACCTATGACACGCGTGTCAGAGGTGACACGCGAACTCATTTTTTTGGTTGATTTTTCTTTGTTAAATGGCATTTAAATATATAAAATAAATATCAAAAATATAAGTCTTTGTTTTACTATGGTTGCAAATATCAAAAAATTTCTATATGTGACACGGCACCAGAGTTAAGTTAGGGTTTTTCAAAATGCTGACACGCCGAGCTCAAAAGGTTCGCCATCACTGTCCTAGTGCATAGGTTGATGCTCAAACATTAAGCCACACATGCCGGGCACCATAGCTTTTTTGAAACAACAGCAACATTAAAATCCCCAATAATGAATCTGAAGTCTATGTCTAATTTCTTACTAAGTTCAACCAATACAAACTCAGATCTACTAAAATAGACTCTAAATGAAACTTGTACCTGATACATAAAATCAAGTCCATGCAGTGTACATAAGAAGTGTAGGAGAAAAGCAGATAGAAGTTTCAAGAGAAATTCAGCATCCCTAAATTGGACCAGTAGGTGATTTTCAAAAAATAAACACACACACACCCTAGCATCAACCTTTTCCCAACACCCCTAGGCCTAAATCACTGCTTTGATCAAAACAATACAAAGTTAAGTCATGATTTTCAGGTAAAGAACAGATGCTTGGCAAATGTCACAGAATAGCAAGACAAGAGTCCTTTCTTTTACAGTGCAATTTAATATGCCTTATATATTCTCCCTAATTCCCAAACAGGGTGGCTTGGGATATAAATGTATCTCTTATAGTTCCCTGTTCACAAAAGTAATGTGCAGATCTACATTAGAGAGATAGAACTCCAACTCCATTTTCTAATTCTGAGAGAATTAGTGGCAGCTTCTCCAGTAGTCAAGAGAGGCTATTTCACCCTCTCCAAGTTTAGGTTAAAATGTATCATTTAAATGAATAACTGAAATATTTCATATGAAGTGGCTAGGCTGCTTTTATTTGACCAGAAATCTCCCAACTTTCGAAGAGCATCTCACCCATACTACCTTAGAAGTCAGTGTAGCTGGATGGCTATTAGCATGGATACTGAAGCTATATGATCTAGGTTTGAATTTTGACTCTGCCTAGCTGTGTAGTCTTGGGCAAGTTAACTAACTACTCTGCGCCTTCCTATAAAATAAGCATAATAATCGTATCTACTTCCAGTATTGTTGAGAGTATTAAATGTGTTGATGAATATAAAGAGCTTAATGCAGCACCTGACACAGAACAACTCTGCAATGATAATTACCCAGCATTACTATTCTCATTAGAAGTGGAAGTAACCACCTGCACAGCCATTCTCCACATGACCCTTGCGGAAAGGTTTATAACAGTGGAAGTGGAACGTCCCAACCAGCCTTTAGCCCTGTGATGAATTTCCCAGATCCCCCAGCCCTGGCAGAGTGTACTCATCCTGTGAAATATTAAGTTCGCTTCTGCTTTTAGTAGAAATATTACAAAATTACAGTATAATTTGTGAGGAGTCAAATAGGGACCTGAGCATTGTCTTGTTGCTATCCATTAACGACAACAAAAATTGCTAAGAAACTAATACTGAAAACAAGCTTGGGGGATGAATAGACCACTTAAGAGAACATACAATTCTAGTATCCACTAGATCCATAAAAACATTGGATGCCATATTATAAAACTGAGGTAGAGTTTTACTTGAAAAAACCCACACAACTCCTACTTCATGACTTTTCTTAGTAGAGCATCCAAATTACTCTACTAATTTTGACTCTGCCTAGCTGTGTAGTCTTGGACAAGTTAACTACTCTGCGCCTTCCTATAAAATAAGCATAATAATCGTATGCTTATGGTTGAAAGTTGCACAATTAAATACCTTTTTATAATTCTGAATTACCATTAAACTGATAGATCCTCTCCCCTTCATCAGTGTTTTCCACTTCAATGGCCACCCCCTTCAGGCCTTTGGTGAATTCCTCCATCTGACCTGACCCTGATCTCATCTCCTCAGCTCCACAAGCTTCTTCCTCCAGCTCATCCTGCACAGCACTGGCAGCCTCGTCTTCCTAGCTGCACACCTGCAATGCAGCTGCTCTGTCCACAAGTCCTTTCTTCACCTACGGCCCCCATCCCTCACACACACATGTGATTCTGGGAGTAAATCTTAATTCTTGAGCCTAGTACTAAGTTTCATGATGTACCTTTCCAAGCTCATTGTCCACCACTTCCCTGCAAGAACACTAGCTAGACTTTAGCCAGATGCAAAAACTACACACTGGGCTTTCCTACTCCTTTACTCATAGCATCTCCTAACCCTGGAATGACTATCACATCCCCACTGACTGAAATCCTACCCATCCTTCATGCCAGCAGATCAAACATCACCTCCTCTTATCAAGCCATGGATTACTCATTTCAGAGGAGGACTATGTTCTTTCTCCATGTATCTCATGTCTGCTCCTATACACACTATCCCACGCCTTAGAAAGAATAGCACGTTGTGGGATGCACCTGAAGGGCAAGTATTGTGGCATTCACAGAAGGGCCTACTGTGGCTTCTCAAACAGAACACTTGCTCAAAAACTATTTACTGACTTCAACCAGTAAGACTGTACTCTGCTTCAGGCCAGTCTCTGGAGACCAGTGACTCTGGGCAGAGACTAATTCATTCGACTCCTAAAGAAGAGGAGTGCAGATTTCCACTGAGAAACAACATAACCCATGATAAGGAACTCTCCTGGAATTAGTATCACTTAATAAGGATTAACCAACTCATGATTTTGCTGAAATGTGTTTACCTTTTAACTGATGGAGCATCAATGGGAAAGTGAAAAAGACAAGATATAAGTTTCTCAAAATATTATCTATTTGATTCTTACATACAGTCAACAGTCAAAGCTTTTAAGGAGATGGCACTTTTCAGTATAAAGGAAAAACTTCTCTTCTAATTATCATATGTAATTTTTTTAAGGAGTTGTCAGAGATGAATCTCTGCCCTAATTTTAAATATGACTGAAAAGGAGACTACATAACTATATGGAAAGTAAGGAATCAGTTGTAAAATAGAAAAATAAAAGTCTCCTGTTGTACTTAAGTACCACTGACACTGCTGCACTAAGAATGTGTCTATCAGGAATGGCATAGGAAGATAAATCAATTTATAGATTAACAACACATCAATTATTTCATGACGAAATGTCAAACACAAACACTACCTGAATGGTTTATAAGTCTATCACATCACATCATACCATATTTGACATACATCTAATGTCAGAGAAATCATTTATCATTAAAGGCCTTTTTATATAGGTCAGGGTTACTGGAGCTTGGTGTTTTGTATCTTATAGTTTAAAGAATGTGCCAAATTCTAGGTTTTTTAACTTTTTAATCTTTGGGAAGGAAAACGAAAACTTCCTATAAACTCAGATTAATGCCTGCTAATGCACAGAAATAAAAAGAAAAACTAAAACCTTCCTCCTACTATAAAAACAAAATAGTGTGGCCTCTGTTTCTTTTCTGATAAGAGTCTTAAATACCAAACAGTTAACTGCATAATAACATTTACTGGCAGCCAGGCAGCCTGCTTAGCAGATATATAAAGCAGGTAAAAGAAGAAAAAGTTAATTTCTTGGCTGAATGATTCCATCGGTAGCTATAGGGCAAACCTGAAAGTCTTTTAGTAAAGTAGCAGTTGATTCTTCTATCAATCTGTAGCACACATACTCTTCCAAGGAAAGCATTAAATATGAAAATCATATCCCGTTATCATCTGTTTCCAGCTTTCAGCCCAGTAAGCTTTTCTTAATGAATGCTGCAGCCTAAGGAACAAGCATGCTGTTGGCTTTTCTGAATAATGGAGTGATGCTACCATTTTTGCTTATTACAATATCGACTGGCTGAGGGGGTTTCACACATAGTCACAAGTGACTACTCTTGCCAGCATGCTCCAAGTTATTACAAGATGTTTTTAGACATTTCATCTAAAAGAGCTTTACTGCTTTTAGTGAAGAAAACATCTATGGTCTTGAACAGAATCATTTATATGGAGATAGGCAGGAGGATTAGAAGCCTGCATTATGGCAGATACATAGCAGAATTTATTTAAGTATTCCTTTCCAGTCTTTTTGTCTGTTGCTTAGAAATGCAATCCTTTCTTTCCACTTTATCTGTGAAAGGTTAAAATGTACAAAATTATAGATACAAAAAAAGAAGCAAATGTCACATTTTGTTTACTTTTTCATTTAAAATGTTTCTGGAACTAAGAAAAAAGCAGCTATAAAACATTATCTAGAAAAACACAATTTCACTTCCTAACAACACTGAGGTTTTCTTTGGAATCTGTTTTATACCCACCATGCCTATCTTTCAGCAAATTTAATTGAATTAGACATTAAAGCAATACTCTATAAGCAAAAGTCTTCAAATAATCACTTAAGGTTTACTCAAAAATATCTTTGTAATAAGATGATTTTTTAAAAACAAAATCTTAAAAGATGAATACTCCAAAAATGCTCAGTTAACAGAAACTTTAACATTTTAATTTGTTACCTTTTCTCTGTCTTCATTTTTCAGTTCACCTTTTATTCCCAGGCTATCTTTTGAAAGTAGCTGCATCTTCTTAAATTGAGCCTCATATTCAATCTAAATATAAACAAAGTTTGATTTTTTTTGTGTGGATATTATTACAACTAGCACCTTTCTCTATTTTTCAGTCTTTACAGAATAGAAGGAACAGTGAAGTAGAAAGTAAAACTGATACTGCTAAGAAAGTCAACTTATCTTAGAAGACAAACAATTTCACAAATAGCACATAAAAAAGCTGAATTCTAGTGTTATATGTTTTTAAATAAAATAAAAATCGATGGATTTTTACTTAGTCTTTCATCAATTTAGGGAATAAGACCTTGATATACTAACCTATCATGAAAATCCATTTACTTTATTATGAAAGTAACATCAGACAGTGTTTTCTCTGAATAGTTTTGTCCTGAACAAAGGAAACGAAATCAATCTTACTTATCTGTATATCTACATATCATGGTCCGTCCTACTAGTAACAGCAACAGAGTAAATTAGTTGCTAGATTATCAACTTAATACTAAATCTGTTTTCTATGAATAAAAATACACTGTAGACATCAATGATCGGCACCATAGGAATCAAGTTTGCTCTGGCACTAATAACTGCATAAAGACGACTGCATCATTATCACACTATAATTAATGAAAGTGATTCCATCATAAAATGACTTTTTCTTAGTCATTAAAGTCTAAAAAAGTCACTGAACATGGTCCATCACAGGTGTCAGAACATTTTCTAAATTATGCAGTGATGCACTGCAATTACAAACACACCTCTGAACATAAAGTAGACCTGGGCTTTGCTTTGACACACCAAAAATCAACAGATAATAATAACCAAAGTTGACTTGTTTCCCTCAGAATATCTTAAAAGGTATTATATACTGCCCCATTTTTAATAACAGTTCAGGAAGAATTGTGGTTTTCTCTATCAGAATGTTATTAACATGATACATGGCAGTAATTATCTAAATAGATACCGAAGTAAATAAAAGTCTCATAAGGCCAGAACAAACAATAAAATGAACAATTAAGAAAGTACATTTTATATCTCTCTGTTCTATATCTACTCCTTTGAACACAGAGATATTTAATTTTTAACCCATGAACCTTCAACAAGCAAAGTATCCAGATTCCAAGGCAAAGTATCTTTAAAAAGGAACGACAACTGTCAGAGGGGAGGGGAGTGGGGGAACTGGATGAAAGAAGGTGAAGGGATTAGCAAAAAAATATATATATAATATATATATACACACACATACACACACACATATACACATAACCCATAGACACAACAACAGTGTGGTGATAGCCAGAGGGAAAAAAGTGGATGGGGGCTAGGTGGAGGTGGGCAAAGGTGGGGAAAATGGGGATGCAAAGAGACTTTACTTGGGGCAATGGGTGTACAATGCAATGTGCAGATGATGTTTTATTGAGCTGTACACTTGGTTTTGTATATGGTTTTGTGAACCAACGTCACCCCAATAAATTCCATTAAAATAAATAAATAAATAAATAAATGCAAATAAAAAATTTAAAAGGGGGGATGTGGGGTGGATTACAAAGTAAACAGATTTATTAAGTAATCAGAGGTTAAGCAAAAATTCTTTGTTCCGGTGACTACAATGTTTTCTTCTGCTCTTTGAGATCAGTCACCAACATGCACTGGGCATTGCACCTGATTTCCTCATTATGGGATCATTTTAGAGCCATATCTTCCAAAGACAGAGCATGTTCGCTCGGGAACATAAGAGTATTATTCAATTCATTTTGCTGGTGCAAAAAAGTGAAAATCGCATTAGGGCTTCATAAGGAAAGTATCTTAAAGAGTCCAACTTAGATTGTTCTCAATGAGTCTGAAAAATTTACTGATCTATAGGTACTTTCCTAAACTAATGACTCAAATAAATACTGTACAATATATTTGAAAAAAGTATTACTATGACAAACTGGTCATTGATACAAACTGGAACTCTGCACCACCTATGACCATGGATTTCCACCTAAAATTGCTCTATTCTCTTTCTTTGCCTTGTATTTATATATATGATACTTATTTATTATCCATACAATCTACCGGCTGAACACTGGAGAGCAGGGTTTTTCAAACATGCTCTGCAGGGGCAATAAGTCCCCCTAGTTCTACTTTAAACAAAGGGTTTTACTATGTTTAAAAGTTGTGCTTTTTTTTTTTAAGTTTGGAAAACACTGTATAGGTGAATCTTTCCAAGACTTTCCCAGCTAAAAAAATGTCTAATAAAATAGAAGAGCATATGTCTCTGCATGCATCTGTTTCTCCAACTATCAGTCTTTCATGTTTTATTACCAATTTCTCCTCTGATCAGATCTCATATGTTTCTCCTATTTCCACAATACATCAGGGCTTAACTGCATCCTTTCTCTCTGGCGCAGACTCCCAACCCTGTTCTCTTCTTGCCACGTGGCCTAGATTCCTCATAGTCAGATCTGCTGCTTCAGGGGCCCAACTACCCATGACCCAGGAGCATCTGCTGGTCCAGAGCTTCTCTAAGGATAATCCCCATGTCCCCTAACTCCCCTGGGAGAAATCTATTTTAATAAACCCAAGAGCATTGAATTAACCCATCAGGTAACTGTTCTGTTATTGTATTGCTTCACAGCACTGGGCTTGGTGCTGCCCACCTAAATTTAGGAGGACCTTTCTATTCACGTTCTTACTCTGCACTTCTGTTCAATTAATGAAACCTGTTGATGATGCTCTTTGGTCATGGGAAGAGAAGAAGGTTCTGGCAGATCTTTCAGGTCTCTGGGATATCTTTTTATTCTTACAACACATCCCTTTTCCATTGTTTCCTTCTTCTGTATTTTCACTCACATTCCTTCAATATTTCCTCATCATATTACTACTTGTATGAAAGTGCTACCACCATTACCTTTTTTTTTCATAGTTTTTTTTCCATTGGTCTTTGGAATTGTACAGTAATTCTCAGTTACAAAACTGAATAGACATTTAAGATCAGCTTGGCCTGACCTCCTCATATTAGACTTGAAGAATGGGTACAGAGAGTTACATAAACTGTCTGACTTGACTCACGTGAATATGAAAAAGTGGAACTAAGATTCATTATCTTTTGTTTTTCTCCTATTTGTTTCCAGGCTTCCTCTTAGATGCTAAACCAAAAGATATGGAGGAACATTTATTTATTCAATTAGTTCATATTAATGGGCAAGACACTTTGGCAGATAAAAAATGGGCTTTCCTACAGACTTTGTCCTTCAGGAAGCTGAAAGTCATGCTCTGCCTAGAGGGCTGTCACAATGCTTAGCAGTAATTGAATGAGAGCTCAAATTTTCCTCAAATTTTATCTTAAATATCTATTCAATATTATAACTGAGAATTACTATACAGTTCCAAAGACCAGTGAAAAAAATACCACAATAGTTCTTACGTAGTTGTTCATGGTCCATAAGAGAACACGGATAAATAGAAGAATTAATTTTCAATCAAGTAGGTAGTCCCAATGCTTATCGAGTGCTTATTATGTGGCACACTCTGGGTCAGATACTGAGTACTAAAATGATGACATGGAGCTCATAGTGAGCTGAAAGAACAGATGCATGATAAATTATAATACCATGAAGGTAGTGCTTACTGAGATAATTATGACACAGACCTAATACAAGATAGAGGGAGAGAGGCCTTCTAGTTGAAGGATGTAGGAGATAATGTGGTACTTTCAAGGAAATGCAGATTGTTCAGCATCTTTAAAATTCTATGGTGTGTATAAGTGAATGAGTGTGTGTAAAAGAATGTGTGCACACATGTGTGGGAGATAAAAATAGAGAGAAACAGTGGGAAGACATTGGGGGTAATAGATATAGAGGGAAAGAGATGGGGAATATGGAGAAAACAGGAATGGGAGATGGGTGGGCATTGGGAAGAGAGGGAGACAGAAATAGGGGAGAGGGCAGAGATAGGAGAAAAAGATGGGGATGGAGAGAGGGTAGAGGGGGACAGGTTGGGGACAGAAATGTGCATATGTCTGCATTTGTGTGTGAGAGAGACATACACACAGAATATGTGTGTGTCGGGAGACTGAAGCAGGCAGAGACCAGCCTCTGGTCTTTGTCTTGAAAAGGCTGAGCACTCAAGGATTTTAGGCAGAGGAGAGACAACCAGGTGATGACCTCCATGCTTGGGGACCTTCCCTGAGTGCCCTGATATGTCTGCCCATGGCTGGCACTGGAATGTGGAAGGCTAAAGCAGATGCTGGCAATGCTCCATGCAGGTCCCTGGGACCTTTCTGGGAGCTCCAAAGTCCCAGAATCCTTCTCTCTTGCCCAAGTTTCCTCAGAACCTGGGGAGGCTGCTCTGCCCACAGGAGCACATGGTTGATTCTCCATTACCTGAACTCCTCCCCCATCAGTCCTCAATCAATGACACTTGGAAGCCAATGTATGCATATCCCAAATGCTTTGAACCATTTGCCAGTTTCCCTGAGGTATTAAGTTCCAGGTGCCAACTGCAGTGGTTGGCTTAATAATGTGCCCTGTTCCAGTTACCTGCGCTGCCCTGACTCACTTCCCTACATGCTACTGACATTCCTTGCACTTCCCAAAGTTTCCACTTACATTTAAAGCCCTGTCTCAGGGTAAACATTGGGGCAGACCCAATCTCGGGCAATGGCAAGGGGCACCCAAGGAAACTGCTCTAAGGACCAACTTGGGTCCTTCTATAAAAGTTGCCACTGTGGGAAAAAGGGGGACAGAAAGGGAGAAAAGGACACAGTCTTCACAGCATTACTAATACTACTATTTACATTCTGGAACTGAGTTTATTTAGCCTCTTTATCCATCTGACAAGTGGCAGTATAGTCACAGCACTTGATTTTCAAAACTACATGAAAGACTTAAATAGCCCTGAAAATTATTACTGGCCCCCAAAATAAAGTAGCATAATTCATAAAATCAGCTCAAAGGTTTTTTCTTTAAGCTTTTAGTCCATTTAAAAAATTTATCATTATATAATAAAGTGGGCTCAGCCTTACAAAGAGGGAGCAATTCACTTTAAATAATCTGGGCAAAATCCCCACTTCTCCCACACTGCTTCATTTTGTTTCACTTTCAGAAATTCTACCAGTTAATTAAAAGTTCATGTACATGAATTATATTCAAGGGGAAATACCCTTTCAGTGGCATGTTGAGGTATGTGGGCAATACACTATAAACGTGCTAATCAGAACAACTTCCTACTGAAACTTATACGAGGTCAGTCAGCAAAGGTGATAAAGATCTGATACCTGTGTGGGCAGGATTAAGAGGAGACAAGTTCTAGCATACCTAAGGCCTCTACTCAACAGTGGCACAAAAGGAAGAGCCAGAAAGAAATGAGAAGATGCCAAAGACAAACATCCTCTACCCTAAAACTCTGCCTACAGATTGCTAAGCTAAGTGGTATCACTGCCTGGTTTCATGAGTACACACACTGGTAAAGCATGTGGACTTGGTAGACTGCCAAAATACAGTTCTCCATGGAACTCAACATCTCTCCTAACTGTAGCTACACGATCTGCTCTTTTATGCTATCAGCAGATTTTCTTTTTTTAAAAAAAGGCATGGCCCTAACCGGTTTGGCTCAGTGGATAGAGTGTCGGCTTGCAGACTGAAGGGTCCCAGGTTCGATTCTGATCAAGGGCATGTACCTTGGTTGCCCGCACATCCCCAGTAGGGGGCGTGCAGGAGGTAGCTGATCGATGTTTCTCCCTTCCTCTCTGTAAAAAATCAGTAAAATATATTTTAAAAAGACATGCCTTATCTAAAATTCAAGAAGTAAAATCTATATATTCATTGTTTATGAATAAAGCTTTACATATTTCTATAAATACAATGTATCATTCTTTCTTTAAGATGGTCCCTTTTACTGTTATTCTTTAGTAGTGCATTATATACATGTTTTTTTACATATCCTATTTTATACAACGGATGCTCTCAATATAAAAATATTGATAATATTGATAAGGATAATTCTTCCCTTCAAATTTCTCCTTCTCACATTCGGTTATAACAAGAAATCAATAGTTATAGAAGTATAAGATAAAATTAGAAAATCACCATTGCAAAACCTCCCTTATGACTGATTCAGGCATCATTAATAGATCTTAAAATCACTAAGTTAAAAGGCTGTTGAGGAATAAGATATTCCCATGATGTCAAACCGTCACCCCATAGATTTATTTACTAATTTACAGAGGAAAGAAGTACCTTACAATAGAGAGAGCTAGAGATTGGCATCTTAACCAAGGCATCAATGTTAGCCTCACTCAGGTAGTTCTACCTGATATCATAGATGATTAGCCTCCTGATGGGATGCAGAAGAATATAACCTCAGCTGTGGCTGATTAATTAAAAATTCAGTCCTGGGCGTCACATCTTAAGTACTATTCAATGGCCAGGTATGGCTAGTGGCTACTGTATTGGACAGCATCATTATATAGAGAACATTTCTATCACTACAGAAAGTTCTAGTAGGCAGTGCTGGTCTAGACTGAATTTCTAGTTTACAGGAAATATGGGAGATGCTATACAAGTTTATTTATTTCATGAAAAGGTAGGTTTTTTGGAAAAGACAATAATGCTGGAAAACATAGAAGGCAGCAAGAAAAGAGAAAGACCAGATATGAGATGGATTAACTCCTTAAAGGAAACCACAGACAGGAGTCTATAGGAGCTAAGAAGGGCTTTTGAGGACAGGACACTGTGGACATCACTCACTCATAATGTGGGGTTGGAGTCACTCAACGGCATGTAATACACACATACTAGCTAAATGATACCTCAAAGAAATAACCAGTTAAATTCAGAATGTGAGTCATTCTACAAGCCTACCCTTCTTCAAAAGCCAGTGTTATGGAAAAAAACACACAAAAACACAATAACCAATGTAATGTGTGAACCATGGTTGGCTCCTGGTCTGGAACTGGGGAAATTTAAATATTGACTGGATATTAAGTGATATTATGAAATCATTAATTTTCTTGATGTGATAATAAATGGTATTATGATTATGTAGGAGAATGTCCATTAGGGGAGAAATGTCATTGTGTCTGCTGCTTAGTTTCAAAAATACACACACACACACACACACACACACACACACACACACAAAGCAAGTATGGCAAAATATTTAAAAGTACTGCATCTAGGTAGAGAGCATAGAAGCTGTTTTAGTCCATTCAGGCTGCTATAACAAAACACACCTGACTGGTGGATTACACACAACAGAAATGTTGCTCACAGTTCTGGAGGCTGAGAAGTCCAAGATCAAGGCACTAGCATGGACACCTTCTGCTGAGGGCCCTCTTCCTGGTTGCCAGCCAGCGCCTTCTCACTGTGTCCTCACAAGGTGGAAGGGGCTGGGAGCTCTCTGAAGCCTCTTTTAGAAGGCATTAATCCCATTTATAAGAGTTCCTCTCTTATGACTTAAAGCACCTCTCAAAGGCCTCACCTACCATACCATCACTTTGGGGGATTCGGATTTCAACAAATGAATTTGGGAGGAATACATTCAGACTATAGCATGAATGTTTATTAGGACAATTCTTTTAATTTTTTGTATGTACTTGAAATTTTTACAATAAAAGGTTGGGGAGAAAAGTGCTAGAGGAAACAAAAGAAAGGGAAGTACTGAAGCCACTTTTCCTATAACCAGTATTCAGTGTGTTAACTTGGGCAACAACTCCTGAGCAACCCAAATGGTGAGAAAAAAGGCCTTGCCCTTCACACTTGGCATAATTTGTTGAGCAGAAAGTTGCCAAGCACCTTAAGGGAATGGGACACCAGAATCAGAAAGGGCTGCTAAGAGCAGTTGCTCTGGGGCACACAACGAGGAGCATGAAGGCAAATTCCTCAGGGCCAGTTCTATCCCCTCAGTCTTCCCTCAACACACTGCCTGACCAGAACAGAGGGCCATAGAAAAAAAAAACATTCAGAGGGAACTCTATTGCTGCTCAAATTTAACCATGAGTCCAACAAATACCATGTGCCAGGTAGTGGCTAGTGATGTATGTGCCTGTTTTAAGTTAATCCATATAGCACAACAGAGTATAGATATTCCATTAATTCCTTAACTAAAGTAGGAATCTGAAAAGATGCAGCTTCAAGTGCTCTGATCAAAATTTGGCCACGTGCTAATGCATAAAGAAAATTGACAATCTTTTAGAGTATAGATGAACTGAACATTGTGACTGCCACTGATCTGAAACGTAGTGCTCATTATTTCTGATTTTAGCAAAAAAGGATTTTAGAAAAAACATAGTACAAAACAAGATGTCACCTTTAGTTCTTGAAGCTTCTCTGTACTTGTGGTGGTAAAGTGTCCAATATGAGCTTGGAAATACTCAAACTGTTTTAAATATTCTTGGTTTCGAGTATGAGCCATCTTTTCTGATTCACATATTTCCTTCAGGTATTTCTTTAGTTTTACATACTTCAGCTTAACTCTAGAAAAATAAAAGCAGATTTTTAAAACAACAAAGTCAGAATCTGACTAAGGAGAATTTTCTTTTTTAAGAAATTGAATTTGAAGATGTTTATTGCATTCTATTTTTGGTGGAAAAAACATAACATACATTTATTTAGCACAAACTTGTGGAATACACAAAGTGAAACTGGGGAAGAAACATTTTTCGTCTCCTAGTCCATTTCTGAGGACTAAATCATGAACTGCTTCACTGAAATGAAATATTTCTTGCAATAGTCAGCACCAAGTTTATTTATTAGTTTAGGAGAATTTTCTTTAACAAAACTGTTAGTGAGACAATGTATGCTATATTATTTTCCCCAAACACTAAAACCTAAAGGACAGAATGCATATGCATTTTTAGAAAGAGGAAATTAATGCAACATCACTGAGGTATCACATGTTGGCATCACTCTCCTGAGAAATATATATACGACCATATTATAACATTCACACAGTAAAGATTTATATGAATTTCTTCCTAAAAAATAAATGTGATTCTAAGAGTGGTGTCTACGTGGCCAAGTTCAGAGGAAAAGCCCATTAGAATTCTTTTAAATGACAATGTCAAAACTACCTGCTCTATGGAAATCAAACTATAAGCCACAATCCATAAACATTAAAAAAGTTTAAAATTTAAAATAAAGAGCTCTCATTAGATATAATTTTAAAATTTTGTTCGAAATGGCAACAACATACTATATTATTAAAGTACTAGAGGCCCGATGCATGAAATTCGTGCAAGGGGCTCAGTCCTTGCAGCCTTGGCCGCCTCTTGTAGCCCCGGCTTCATCCAGAATGTCATCCGGATGGTCGTTCTGCTGTTTGGTCTAATTAGCATATTAGCTCTTTATTATATAGGATTTTATAATAACTTATAGACTGTAACTCTACTCAAAATGTGAAAAAACCTTTAGGGACTCATCCAAAGTGTAGTATCAAAGAACTCAGGATATGCAGCCCACTCACAGAACCAACACTGCTCTCTCTGGCTCTTTCTTTTTCACAAGTACATAAATCATAAAAATACCAGTAGCATTTGTATTGTTGTTTCAATAAATTATTCAATGGTATTCTATCAAGCAAAATAAATTGAAAACCACAAAAATGTTCACCCTCAAAAGCAGATTTTCAAAGATGCTGAAGATACTAAAAATTAATCTTCAACAGATCTTAAATCTCTACACTTAAGCCAATAATTTTCAAGAATTTCTTTATTGTGCTAATAATTCTGTGCTTTGATCTTAGTTGGCTGTCCCCATTTTTCCTTATGAACAAAAACTTAAGAGTGGTTTTACTGCTACCCATGTCTACCATTTTCAACATAAATGACAAAATAATGAGGTAGTACCGTCTTTCACACGCAGGTGTTTGGTGAAGCTGCTAGTGGTGGCCAGTATCCACCTGGAATAGGTACAATAGTAACCATGCCTTCTCCATCGAAGTCTAATTTCATTCCTGCCCTTACATTAACCTTCAAAGCTGACTACATAAGTAAGTTATCCATCCATCCATGCAATCATTCATATATTCAGTGCTCTGAATATGAAAGCCACTCAGCGAGGTCAACAGGGAAAACAAAAAAATGAGATAAGTAATGAAAAAAACAATCACATTTACCATTGCACCAAAAAATTAAGATACCTAAGAATATACTTAACTAAGGAGGTAAAAGACCTGTACTCGGAAAACTACAGGACATTGAAAAAAGAGGTAGAGGAAGACATAAACAAATGGAAGAACATACCATGTTCATGGACTGGTAGAATAAACATCATTAAAATGTCCATACTACCCAAAGCAATCTACAGATTCAATGCAATCCCCATTAAAATACCAACGGCATACTTCAAAGATCTAGAACAAACTCTCCAAAAATTCATCTAGAATAAAAAAAGGCCTTGAATAGCCACAGCAATCCTGAGAAAGAAGAACAAAGTTGGAGGGATCACAATACCAGATATCAAACTATATTACCAAGCCACGGTTCTCAAAACTGCCTGGTACTGGCACAAGAACAGACATATAGATCAATGGAACAGAACAGAGAACCCAGAAATTGACCCAAGCCATTATGCTCAATTAATATTTGACAAAGGAGGCAAGAGCATACAATGGAGTCAAGACAGTCTATTCAATAAATGGTGTTGGGAAATTTGATCAGATACATGCAAAAAAATAAAACTAGATCACCAACTTACACCATAGACAAAAATAAACTCAAAATGGCTAAAGGACTTAAATGTAAGACGGGAAACCATAAAAATCCTACAAGACTCCATAGGCAGCAAAATAGCAGACATATGTTGTAGCAATATCTTAACCGACACAGCTCCTAGGACAATGGAGACTAAGGAGAAAATAAACAAATGGGACTACATCAAAATAAAAAGCTTCTGCACAGCAAGAGACACCATCAACAAAACAACAAAAAGGCCCACTGCATGGGAGAACGTATTTGCCAATGATATTTCAGATAAGGGTTTAATCTGCAAAATTTACAGAGAACTCATACAACTTAACAAAAGGAAGATAAACAATCCAATCAAAAAACGGGCTAAGGACCTAAATAGACACTTTTCGAAAGGGGACGTACAGAAGGCTGAGAGACATATGAAAACATGCTCAAAGTCACTAATCATCCGAGAGATGCAAATCAAAATAACAATGCGGTATCATCTCACATCTGTCAGAATGGCTATCATCAACAAATCAACAAATGAAAAGTGCTGGCAAGGATGTGGAGAAAAAGGAACCCTAGTACACTGCTGGTGGTGATGCAAGCTGGTGTAGCCATTATGGGAAAATATGCAGTTTTCTCAAAAAATTAAATATGGAACTTCCATTTGACCCAGTGATCCCACTTCTAGGAATATATCC
>NW_005358137.1:1364416-1373842 GCF_000412655.1 Myotis brandtii
GGAGAAAGATAAATATCACATGATCTCACTCATATGTGGGATATAATGATCAACATAATTTGATGAACAAGAATAGATCCAGAGACAAATGGTAGGGGAGGAGGTTAAAGAGCAACCAAAGGACTTGTATGCATGCATATTAGCATAACCAATGGACACAGACACTGGGGCAGTGGGGGCTTGCCCGGGGTGGGAATGGCTGGAGGGGGGGGATGTCAAGTGGGGAAAAATGAGACATATGTAAAACTTTACACAATAAATAAATTTTAAAAAATAAGATAAGTAAAATACAGTGTAACGAATGCTATGTGGGACACTGCAAGGGGCTCTGACAGGACTGGGCAACCTGACCTAGTTGAAGGGGTCAGGGAAGCCTTCCCAGTAGAAATTATTTTTCAGCTGACATGAAGGTTGGTTAAGACTTAATCCAAAATTGGGGAAAGCAAGAGTGAACAGTTGAGGGGAAAACATTGGAGCAGAGGAAGTAGTATGTAGGAAAGTTCAAAGATGAATAACAGTGATATGACAAAAATAATAATAAATAATATTGACTCTCACTCTGGGTCAGATACTTACCCCCATTTGATAGATAAAAAACGGAGACACAGAATGTTGAAGTAATTGTCCCAAGGTCACACGGCTAGGAGCTGGTGGGGTTCAGGCTAAAATCGAGGGACTTGGCAACAGAATCTACCTGTTTACACTATACTACAAAAGATCCTGTCATGCTTCAGAAACTGAAGTTTTAGTCCATGTAAAATGTAAGGGAGAGGCTGGCAGGGTCAGATAATGGCGGGTATGGTAAGCCCTTGTACCAGCTACTTCCCATGCCCTCCTCACATCCTCCTGACCCAGCTTTTCTTCTACCAGTCACGGCTGCAGCAACCGGGTAGCACCTGCCTCAGCTGTGCCTGGTATCTTGCTTTCCCAGGGCTGCTTTTCTAAATTTGCAACAAGGAAAACCTGGGTATGAGAAGGAGTTAACACCCCCTGCCATGGCCCTGACCAATGGGGGTCAGAAACCAGGAGGTAAAAAGCCCCCCTTTCCTTCCTTGCGTGGACACTTGTGAGGAGCAGAGAGGCGATCGACACTGTGTCTCTGAAGGTCAGGAGGGATCAGCCCCAGGTGCCCAGAGCAGTGACCAACTCCTACTTCATTCTTCCCAGCCCTGCTCTCCAGTTTTATGTGACCACTTCCTGAAAAAAACTACTACCCACAAAAACAAAAAACAAAAACAAAACACCTACCACCTACACACAATCCTTGTCTCAGACTCTGCCTTCTGGGGTAACCAGGTTGAGGCAGCCATGTGAGACAGGAGTTTATCCTACAGGCAGTCAAGGAAAGCATCTTTTTAGAAAACCATACCCTCTGTCTCACAGGAAACAACAAGAGCTTGAGAGTGGGGAACAAACTCAGAAAACTGATAGCTTGATAAAGGCTCCCATAATTCTCTCGCCACCATTGTCAGGAAGTTGTCTCAGAACAGGCCACAGAAAGAGTGCACACTCTTTCTTCTGCCCCTTTGGCTGTGGGCTAGAAAAATGGCAACTGCTATGGATCCTCTAAGACCTGGGCCCACTTCGGAGGCCATGGCATCCACAACACTGCTATTTCTTCCATCATCTTGTAGCCTCTTCTCGTCCCTCCTAGAGCCCAGAGACTTATGACTGTCCTCCCTGCTGGTACCTTTGGAAGTACACTAAATCTTAAAACCAAAGAATAATGTGGAAGATCAGGAAATAAAAGGACCTGATCGGTGACTTGGTTTTAAAGCATTCTTGGCTTCTCTCTCTTCTGGATAAGATGTTTTCATTTTTCACTCATTATGATATGAATAAATTCCAAACTTAGTACTATCATAGCCAGAAATTTTCCATATAAGTAATACTGGCAGTAACACTATACATTTAGCTTAAGGATGAAGTTGTTTCCATATTATAGAATTAAAAGTAAGTTTGCTCTCAATATTAGAGTAAGTAACCTAAAAAGGATAGCATGTATATTATTTATTGTCCATAATAACTTTAACATTCATTGTCATATATCTGGGAACAAATGGGACACTATGTAACCCTGCCTAAAACAGTTTGTTGAAAGGTCAGCTATAGTAATTATGCCTTAATTATTACACAAACTTAATGGGTAAATTGTTAACAAAAAGATAGCAGACTATAATGTGTCTAATTCTTTTTTTTAAAATATATTTTATTGATTTTTTACAGAGAGGAAGGGAGAGGGATAGAGAGTTAGAAACATCGATGAGAGAGAAACATCGATCAGCTGCCTCCTGCACACTCCCTACTGGGGATGTGCCCGCAACCAAGGTACATGCCCTTGACCAGAATCGAACCTGGGACCCCCAAGTCTGCAGGCTGACGCTCTATCCACTGAGCCAAACCGGCCAGGGCTAATGTGTCTAATTCTTAAACTGTTTAAGAAAAATAGACTCCAAATAATGAAAAAAAATATTTTATCTTATGCTAATTTTAATCAAATTTATTCTTACATTTGATAGTCATTAAATTGCAGTGTTTACTTGAAACTATTACATATTAAAAATAAGAGAAGGGTAAAAGTTCTGCAACTATGGTATTTACAACATAATTAGGGTTAAATTTTAATTAACATATGCAAAGTGGCTTAAAAACTGTTACCACTGTCATATCTTACCTGTATATATTAGACTGACTATATTCATAAAGTTTCTTTTCCAGCTCCAATCTCTTCTTTTCACTGTAGTACAGAAAGAAAATATTTTATAAATAATTATACTGATAAGTAATTGGCTATTGAATTTAGAATATGATCGCCTTTGAAATCACACTTTTGTGAGAATGCTCTCTGGTCTCTCTAAGAAGCAGAAAATGCTGGCTGTATTTGAAACTCAAGACATAAAATTACTTAGCCGTCACCAGGGATGTCTAAAAAGCAAAGAGGACACTAACACAAAGTAGAAACAACAAGCTTCTAAAGTAAATGGGGAATGCTGTAAGAAAAGTATTTCTTGAGTACCATGATGAGCCAGGCAATAAATAAGTTCTAGGCCTAGAGACTAACATGGTGAACAAAGCAACCAAGAACCCTGTCATCAGGCAGCTGACATTCTAGGGGGAAGGACAGACAATAAACATACAAATACGTAAGATGTAATATGGCCCGATATCTCTGCGATGGTGGCACATCAGGACTGGACATGATGCTTCTACAGATCAGTCAAGCTTGGGCAGAGCCAAGTGTCTGAATTAGGAATAGGTCTCTGAAAAATAAACCTGGCCTCACTGACATTTAGTGAAGACCAGGTCACCTAACACTATTACTTCAAATTTGGGGGAATTTCTTTTTATAACTTTGTAACATCACCATGATTTGTCATTAACTGCTATTCCCTGGAGCTACCACCAGTAAAGACTTCGCCTTGGGTTCAGGCCAGTGCTGGAAATAAGCGAGGAGAAAGCTTACCCTGCACACCCAGCCTGGGCAAGAAGTGGGGAAACTGGAGAGGGCAGCAGCCAAAACCAAGGGACTAGGGGGTGAAACTGCTGAATGGGAAGCCATCCTGATCCTCAAAAGAGCCCTTGGGAGGTTTATCCATAGGGGGCTCCGCATGACCACCGCCAAAGTCCCGGCTTCAATCTTGTCTAATTGAGGTCACATTGCTAATCTAAGTTAACATTAACTAAAGGCCGAAAGAGAAATCATATAATGTCTGAGAGGAAAATGCTATAAAAAGTACTGTGAATCAAAGACAAGGAGTCCAACAGAAGGTGAGCTCAGGTTGTTCTCTTGAAGGAAAGGGGCTGAGCCCACATTCCATTTTTTTTTCTTAAAAAAAAAAAAAAGCCCCAAATTTACTCTGTTAGCTATATGATAGGTTAAGTAAATTTCATTGTTTAGCACAATTTAACTGAAATTCTTTTAATGGAAAAATGGGATATAAAATCCAGACACCTAATCTTTGCTTGGGGAATATAACCTATTCCTTAGTTGGGGGTATGCCTACGTTAAAAAAAGAATCAAAGATTAAAAGGAAAAACTTATTAAAAACACAATTTAAAAAAATATTTTTATTGGTTTCAGAGAGGAAGGGAAGGGGAGAGAGAGATAGAAACATCAATGATGAGAGAGAATCATTGATCGGCTGCCTCCTGCACACCCCCTACTGGGGACTGAGCCCGAAACTGGGGCATGTGCCCTGATCAGAATCAAACCCGGACCCTCAGTCCACAGGCCAACACTCTATCCACTGAACCAAGCCGGCTAGGGCTAGAAACACAATTTTAAAATGAATAGTTTCTCATAGGTTTTTACTTAATAAGACTGAACTTAGAAATGAAGGAAATATGGTACAATTGCAATTAATGAAGAATGAATGACTGGACAGTGTAAGCAATTTGTCATTAAATTACAAGGATAAAGACACTCTTAAATGCATCTATGACCTTGTGCCCTTGGTGTCATGCTTCATATCTGTGGTGTTCCTGTCAAGAAAGTATGACCAGTCTGGTCATGAAGAAACATCAAGTGGACCCAGTTTGAGGACCACCCTCTGGAATGAAAGTTGTACTCTGTGAAACTCTCAGGAACATGAAAAACAGGGAAAGACTGAGGAACAGTTCCAGACTGGCAGAGACTACAGCGGCATGGCAACCAAACACAACATGGGTTCACAGAGGGGGCATCATACTTATAATTCTAAAATTATTCAGAAAAGACTAATAATTTTAGATAGATAAGTAGATAGAGAAAAAGAAAATGTTGAGTTGAGAAACCTAGGTGAGGGGAATATTAGAGGTCTTCGTCCTACTTTCCAACTCTTATGTAAACTTGAACTTCAGTATAATTTTTAAAATTCAACTATGACTTCTAGTGAAACAGGTCCACAGACTGGAAATCCATCAGCTCCCAAGCAACAAGTTCTTTTTATTTTTATTGATTTCAGAGAGGAAGGAAGAAGGATAGAAACATCAATGATGAGAATCATTGATTGGCTGCCTCTTGCACAACCCCTACTGGAGATTGAGCCCACAATCCTGGCATGTGCCCTGACCCAGAATCAAACTGTGACCTCCTGGTTCATAGGTTGATGTTCAACCACTGAGCAACACCAGCTGGGCAACTAGTTCTTTTTAATAATGAATGTTAATAATGATCAACTTTGTTCCTGCTTAACCTTCTATAGATACTGGTCATTTGGGCCAATTCAACACCAACAGGAATTCCTATTTGGAGTGGCAAAGAAGGAAACTTTATTCAGTGCAAAACAGCTCAATTGCAATACAGCCTGGCTGTGAAGCAGCCCTGGAACCAGCCCCTCTCAGGATGCACAGCTCTGTTCTGCTCTTCTATTGTCTGATCCACTCTGCTCCTGCCAGACTAGACATCTTTGGTGTTTCACCTCAGCCAGGGAAACAGTCTTGGGTAGAAAGGGCAAATGAACTCTCAAAGACAGAAGGAACCTGGCTTACATGGACAGAAATCCCCACCTCTGATCCCTAAATTGGTCTATTCTCATGCAAATGAGCACACCAAATCTTCAGTTTGATTGGTCCAAAAGGCACTGTCCTGATTGGTCAGGATAGAGCTGCTCTGGTTGGTTGGAGCTGCACAGCTCTGACTGGATGGGGAACACCACAGTCCTATTGGTTACAATAGGATTCCAGAGACTCCTTTATAATAAGGGCTGGCTCAGATGGCAGGAACACAGAGCAGGCAGGCAGTTCAGTTCACAGGCAGGCAGTTTGGTGCAGGTCTCTCCTTGAAGGGCAGTTTGCATAAGAGGTCCCTGTGTAGAAACAGCAGCTAGGCTCTGTTTTTGTTTTTGGGGTGTTTTTTTTTTTTATGTTTTTGTTGTTGTTGTTTTAGTTTGAGCCCACTTAGCCACTAGTAGCCCTTCTTAGTAGGTGTCTTCTTTCTCATGATTTACAATACAGACATCTGCTGGCCATACTTGTTCTCTATGGTGACACTTCATATACTGAAAAGCCACAATCAAACACCTCTTGGCCTCCTATTCCAGGCAAAATGATTATAATCTCATCAATTCTTCAACCCAGGCCGTTTCTAACCTCGTCATCCACACCCCACCACCTCTGAATGCTGTCTTTCATATATGTTTTAAATTTAAGACTTAAAACCATATATTTACTCCAATAAAAAGCCAGAGAAAGGTGTATTTGGAGGATCCTCTTGCAATTTCTACATGTTAAATCTTTATTTCAGTATCGTTGAAACATCCAGCCCTGGGATGGGTACCCATAGTTTGTGGTTCCAGTCACCTGAATCCCCACCCCCAAACCCCCACCTCCAATCTTTTTAACTTTTACACAGCTGGGCAGTCCTTAAAGTGCAGCCATGTTTACTTTTCTCCTTTTAAGCCACTAGTTATTCTGCTTTTGTCTCAATACCATCTTCAGCATCACTCAACTAATATCTCAGTGTCAATTTCTGAACTATTATGATATCTCACCGTGAATCAATAATGGCATTGAAAAAAACTGGGTCTGGTTAATGGGCCTCTTAAAGGGACGTTTTTATATAATTGCAAGAGTCAATTCCACTTACATGTTTCTACCATGCTTGTAGCACTACACACACTGTAACAAGTCACTTTACTAGGCTCTTTCAGATTCAATGATTGACTTTTACCACAGTGCAGAGAAAACACTATATACAAAAGGAGACATTTCAGAATATAAAATCGCATCTGTGTGACTACAGCTAAGATAATTTGAGCTACAAATACACCGGCTACAAGGGAAAAGCCCATTATTAGACCAGCTAACATTGCAATGACCCACCTCAAAGAGGGCTGAGAAAAGACAAGTTTTTTTTTATCTTGTACTCCTAGGAAATTTTTTATAAAGCAGCTGTGAATACCCAGGATTGCAGCCTTTAAAATTACTCTTGAGTTTTAAGAGACAATGGTCCTTTTGATCGCTGGGATTGGTTAAAAAAGGGGGGGGGCATTCAAACACTCAAATAGAAAGCAATGATATTCAGTTTGCTCTGCAAAACTACACCTTTCAACTCTTTTACTCCGAGGCTCTTTACTCCAGTAGAGACAAAAAGAAAACCTGAGGCCTTACTTTACATATTAATCAAGGCTCCTCATTTCTGGTGAAATACTAAGGTTCAAAGAAGCTGAATGACCTACTCAAGGTGACACAACTGTTCATGGACTAGAACCCAGGTTTCCACGGTTCTACTGCAGTTTTCTCTGAATCCAAAGTTATCTGCCTCTGTATTTATTAACTATGTGTTAGAGCTAGTTACAGACTTTTAAAATAAAAAGTGAATATGGAGGAACAGAATTGTACTGACTTAAAAATAAAACAAACCTCCAAATCCAGAACCATGAATAGGTTATACAATTTGACTCAAATTCGTTATATAATTTCAACAGCCTCACCTTGCTACATAGTTAAGTATTTAATGTGAAACGTAAAGTGAGCAATAATAATGACATAGTTATACTTCAAGGACTATAAAGAGCCAGGTGTTCTAGCAGAGGAAGCAAAAAATGATAACTCACAATTAGTTCGAAAAGAATGCCATTTGAACCAGTCACATTTTGAAATTTGAACTTGGGCTAAGCCTGGCTGGTGCTTGAGCGTCAACCTATGAACCAAGAGGTCACCAGTTCAATTCCCAGTCACATGCAGGAGGCAGCTGATTAATGCTTCTCTCTCATTGATGTTTCTATTTCTCTCTCCATTCCTATCTCTCTAAAAATCAATAAAAATAAAAAATAAAAAGAACTTGGGCTAAGAGATACACATAACTGAAGGCTTGGAGTAACTCAGCTACTCTTTTAAAGAACAGAGTCAAAAAACACTAATTTACAGAGCAATGTCTCATCTCTTAATTATCAGGTATGTGCAGACAGTTAATATCATCTTTGAAATATCACACTGTCCACTTTTCCTGGTTACTTGAAAAACGGTCATTATTTGGTCTCAATGTGTGGCTACTGGGTTCTATACAAGACATTCATAACTCCTGGACACTAGCTGGCTGACTTTGGCATTCCTTCCATTCATTCAACAAATATTTATCAAGCCCCTTTTTCGTGTCAGGTACTCTATCACAAGCTAAAGATCCAGTTAGATATAATTCCTGTCCTCCTGGAATTCTCAGTCTAGGCAGGGAGCAAGTCACTTAAAGCCATTATCTAGAGTGCTGTAAGAATCCAAGGTCACACAAGTCAGGGAATGGGTTGTCAGTACTTGGTGCAGGGGATGAACTTCAGGAAGAGATTTTTTAAAAGTGGGAGATGAAGAGGTCACTGGGGTGGGTGATTAGTGGCACGTCAGAAAGAAAAGAGGACGTAGAAAAGATTAAGAGGTAAAATATGATTAGGACAACTAAGAAGGCCTATTGTAGATGCTCTATAAATATTTGACAAGAATCAAAGCTAGCATAAGATGAATATAATTCCTTTCAAAACCCACTTCTGCCTTTACCTGACATGTAATTGTTGTCATTTTAGAACTGTCACACACACACACACACACAAACACACAGCTCTCCTCTTCACTAAAATGATTTTGTAACTTTTAACACTCATTAAACGTGTTATCATTAGATCCAAAGATCTATTTCCTTTCAACTAATGAGATTTCTAGTTTCAATTAATTTAGGAGCTACATAATAGTTCCAACAACTTATCTTTGATGTGATTATTTATAGTAAATTACTTTATAATTTTCCCTCTTATGTGCTTAGATCTTGTTTTCTGTGGTTCTCATCTTTCATGTCTTAATCAAGTTATTAATCAAGGTATCTTGGACCCTCTGGAAGCTGCACTTCTCTCGCTGGAAATTTCATCCTTGCGCTGGGTATCTAGTCCCCCAAAGTCTTCTGTACTTAAGCAGGGCATCTCTCTCTCTCTCTCTCTCTCTCTCTCTCTCTCACACACACACACACACACACACACACACACACACGTGTGCTCCTGGACCTGTCATCTTCGCTGCAGTGCGCTGCCGCTGCCGGCGTGGGATGACAACTTGAAGAGACTGGGAGGAGGCGTGTAGATGGGACTGGAGACGTTCACACATTCGCGAGGCTTGATCAGAATGACAGGCAGGAGAACTCCCACTCTCACTGCAGCATCCCGCCGCGGGAGACCGCCAATAAGTGAGGGGTCTCCGGTAAACGTGGCCCTCCAGGCGTCGCCCGGAGCGTGGGGCGTCGGTGCAGACCCGGGCCCAGGGAACCACGGGCGGGAGAGGGGTAAGAAACGGGGGTTGGGCACCAGCTGACCCACGGAGCTGGCCGAGTCCCCCCCACGCTCCGATAGGCCGTACCTGTCCCGCAGCTCGAGCTGGAGGCGGCGCAGCCTCTCGTAGTATTCGGGGCTCTCCGGGAGCCAGGGCGGTGCGGAGGCCGGGACCATGCTGCCGCTTCCGCCGCTGCTCTCG
>NW_005358137.1:1374027-1380866 GCF_000412655.1 Myotis brandtii
CTCAGAGCCCGCGAGCTGAGGCTGCCTGCTGGTGGGGAAGCTGGCCGCGGTGTGGGCTCGTTACCGAGGCCTCTCCGTCCAGAGGCAGGAGTCTTCCTTCCCCCTAACCCTTCAAAATTCTCACAGGAGAGATGCTAGACCTCCAAGCGGAGCCCTTTCCTGAGCGCCAAGTCAGAAAGCCACCCTTGATCTCGGCCCCCACGAGGAAGGGGGCTGGGCCCAATCTAGCCGCACACTTTTCTAGACATGAAAAGGATCAGGGCGGTGGGTACCTGGAATGTGTGTGTAAGGAGGGAGGTAAGCTCCAGGCGAGCATCGTCCCTGGCCCTGGGGCCACCTTGCCTTACATGAAGTGTCATGGCCAGGTAAGGGCCAGAACAGGTTCTGTAATATATAGAAGCCAGGTAGGAACCCTCTTGCCCAGGATTTAATAACTACTGATGTTACTTTTACTTAGTTGTTATATCAAAGCATTATACATAATTGATCCCATGGTAGTATACAAGGTTTACTTATTGATTTTAGTGCAAACAACATTTTACTACAACCCTGGAAGGGATGAGGGCAAAAAAAAGCATGTTTTCAGGATTTTTTTTAGGTCTACCCTCATTCAGAATAGTTTTTAGAAGATAATAAAAAACCTCCAAACAATTAACATAACTAATTATTTTCCACAAATACACAAAGTAGATGAGGCAATCACTTAACATCCCAAATTTTTATTAGGCCATTTTAGGAATGTCTAAACTATAATTTAACACTAAATAGATAATTCAAAATAATTACAATTTGAATTGTATGGTTGATTTATTAATGACATATGAAAAATCTAGATGCAGGACCCCCTTTATTAACAATAACACGTAGCAAACTAAGTGAATATTTCTAGAATACTTAGGCTAAAATTATGCATTCTAAATGGTAACAGACTTTTAAGAAATGTGGAGCTCTTCACTTGGAATATTTAATTTGCTAGAGCACTCTTTTGTAATATGGTCCTAAATCCCTTTATATTAACAGAGCTGATTACCATACGCAGCTCTGCTTTGAACTACAAGGACTGCAGGACATCAAGTCTGCCTAGATTGGCAAGTGTTCCAATAGGCCACAAAATGTCTTAGCTGGAAGTTAGGAAGAATCTAGCCTCACACTCTTTTCTAGACAGGAAAACGAATCAGGATAGGTAAGGAACTTGACCAAGGTCACACAGCTGGTAATCTATGTAATATTAATGACTCTAGCTCAAAAGATGGGTCCTTAATAGCCCCATTAAACAACCACAAGGAAAGCCCTGTAGTCATAGGATCTTAGAGTAAAACATATGAAATTACTGTTTTTGCAGCTCAAAAACAGTTGACTCAATGAAAGAAATTGATTTTAGAAATATGTTGACATTATAATTTTACATTTTAAAATGTAAATAACCATGCAATTTTTAAATTAAAGCCTGTATATATGAGCTTGGATATATGAGCTTGGATATTGTAGTAGTTTCCCAGGGTTGCAATAGTAAGGTACTGAAACTGGGTGCTTAAACAATAGAAATGTTTAGTGTCATAGTTCTGGGGGCCAGAAGTCTTGAGATCAAGGTGTTGACAGGATTAGTTCCTTCTGAGGGCTCTGAAGAAGAATCTGTTCCATGCCTCTCCCCTGTTTCTGGTGGTTGCCAGCAATCTTTGGCATTCTTGGCTTGTGGATGTATCACCTTGGTCTCTGCTTTCATCTCCACATGGAATTCTCCCTGTGTGCATGTGTGTCCCCAAATTTCTCTGTTTATAAGAACACCAGCCATATTGGATTAGGGCCCCATCTTCCTCCATCTTAACTAATTACAACTGCAATGACCCTATTTCCAAATAAGGTCACATTGTGAGGTACTGGGAGTCGGGACTTCCACATATTAATTGGGAACACAATTCATCTCATAACAGACATAAACACGGCAAATCATTTCATTTTTGCAATTACTATGCAGAAATATTAGACAACGCATCCTATGCTATTGAAAATTTGCTTTGGAAGTAGAAATGACTCAAAAGTAGAAGGTGGGTGAAAGGATGTGATGTCACATGCATGTGTGCATGTAACCTCTCCTGCCACTGAGCATTTACACTGGTGTAACATTCATTGCCTCATTTTTAAGCCCCACGACAGCCTTTTGAGGGTACATACATCTAAGCAACTGGCTTAAGATCATGCTGCCCAGAAGTAGTGCTAGAATTTGCAAACAGACTTGTTCCAATTCCAAAATTTATCCTTTCTTAGCTTCCATATCGAATGGAAGTGTAATATTCCTACTTGGCACTCAGAGGGAATACATTTCTCATCCTTTCTAGCAGTTAAATGGGTCTATAAGACCTGGTCTCACCAGTGAAATGTGAGCAGAAGTGATACAGCCACTTCCAGGCTTGGCCCCAAAACATTCTGCATCCTCTTCTCCATTTTTCATTAGTTGCCCAGCTAGAAGCGGAAGATCCAATGGAGAACTGTGAGAATCTGGAAGAAGAGTGGATAACTAAAAGGGCACAGGGATGTGTCTTGGGCAAGAAATAAACCTTATGTTGAGTTACTGATATTTTTGGGTTGTTTGTTTCAGCAATGGGCATTACTTTTCCTGACAAATACACAAGCATTCTATGCAACATTTACACAAATGCATCAAAATATCTTTTCACAACATTCTCATTGAGGATTTATGTGACTATCCAGATGGTCAAAGAAACTGCAAACCTGAAACTCCGAGGTTAAGAGTCAGTAGAGGAGGAAAGAGGCCTAGATAGTGAAGGCAAAGCTACAGTGAAGAAACTTCTAAAATAACTCTGTACAATGGGACTTTCAGAAATTATGGAAATATTCTATTCTGTGTTGTCCTATATGGTAACCACTACCTGCATGTAGCTATTAGGCAATTGAATATGGCTAATGTTGAGGAATTTAATTTTTAATTTCATTTCATTTTAATTTCTGAAAATTTATATTTTAGAGGACACATGTATCTAGTGCTACAGTGTTTGACAGTGCAGATCTATAGATAAAGATAGAGATAAAGATGGATAAGCAAGGCTGGGGCAAGGAGGGGGGGTCATAAGTCACCAGGAAGTGGAAAGGTAGGAAATAGAAGGTAAGATGCCATTCTGAGGGGAACTGTAATGGTTAATTTTATGTATCAACTTGGCTAGGCTATGGTGTCCAATTGTTGCTGTGAAGCTATTTTTCTTCTAATATGTGACTAGAGGCCCGATGCATGAAGATTCCTGCAAGAATGGGCCTTCTTTCCCCTAGCTCCGCCTTTCACTTTTGCTCCAGCCCAAAGCTGCCTTTCTGCCTTCCTATGCTGCCTAGAGGCCCGGAGGGCTGGGGCGGTGCAGAAGGCCTGTGTCGTCGCCATGGCAACGACGCAAGCGTCCGGTCCGCCCCTGGCCTCTCGGTGTCTGCATATGCAAATTAACCCACCATATTTGTTGGGTTAATTTGCATACTCACTCCTGATTGGCTGGTGGGTGTCACGAAGGTATGGTCATTTTGCATCTTTCTCTTTTATTAGTGTAGATTAACATTTAAATCAGTAGACTTTGAGTAAAGCAAATTATCTTCCATAATGTGGGTGGGCCTCATCCAATCAGTTGAAGGCTTTAAGAGAAAAGACAGATCTCAAGAAGAAGAAGGAATTTTGTCTCCAGACTACCTTTGGACTCAAAACTGCAATATCAACTACTGCAGATAAGTTTAGCCTGTGGGCCTTACCTATTGACTTTGGACTTTTAAGCCCCTACAATTTCTCTTTCTCTCTCTCTCTCTCTCTCTCTCTCTCTCTCTCTCCCCTCTCTCTCCATATATATAGATGTTCCTATAGATATATAGATATTTATATCTATCTTAACTGGTTCTGTTTCTCTGGAGAACCCTGACTAATACAGGAGGGCATGAGGTTACTAAGAGCCTTTTTTCTCAAAGGTATTTGTAATAGCCAGTTTAAAACAATAAGAATTGGGTAAAAATTCCAATAAAAAATTAAAACATAAATTCCCTCATTTGATTTTATATCATGCAAACCAACAACTAATGTGTGGGTCTCAGGAATTACATGAAAAATGCCAAGTAACAGCAAAAAATAGAATAACAGAATAGTTGAATGGCTCTAGCCAGAGACTTGCTTCTTAAATGAGATTAGCTCAGTCTCACAGCTCTTACATGCCTATGATTTCCAATGAAGTCCTTTAATTCGTACCTTCGTGGGGTCTTCAGGATTATCCCTTGTTGACAAGAACGAATACTCAGAGGCAATAGACTTGTGGCACCAAAACTTTGTACTCTTTTCTCCCTGCAGGACTGGCTGGTGGCTTGGTTCTGCCTGGGAGGGACTGCTCCACAGCTCTGATCCCTGGGTACTTGAGCAGCACCCCTGCATCCGTGGGTGCTGATGTCACACGTGAACAATCTCTGAATGCTGAGATTCTTCTCAAAGATCATTTGGGGGATTTCATAATTGTCTGCCACGTGGATGAACTTCTCATCAGGGTTCAACAAGTACTCCTAACAACAAGGATTAGAAACAAAGGGTCACCCTAGGCCTGCCCTTACAACTCACAGGCAGGTTGAAACTAAAGAATTTTGCATAATAAATACCATTTAATTTGTCGGCTATGTGTTTATGTTTACAAGGCAACAGGTCATCTAGTATAGAACACGCCACTTATCATCTGCAATTATCCGTGGCACGTGTCTTTGTAGAAATGGTGCCTTCATTCATTCCTGGGGCACTTGGATGGTGACTGCCACGCAGAACATTGTCCCTGTTCCAACAAACTCTTGTTATTGTGTCTTAGAAAAGTATAGAACACAGAGGTTGAGAATTTTGGCTCAGGTCCCCTCTGCATGGTATAGCACCACCTCCTCTTATAAGCTGTGTGACCTTGAACGGATTACTTAACCTTGCAGTGCCTCACATTTCTCACCTGTAAAGTGGTGATAGTACCAGTGCCTTCCTCTCAGGCTGGTTGAGAAGATTAAATGCGACACACTTGGAATCATGCCTGGTAGTGTTAGGCCTCAATAAACATACTAGTACACTGGCATCACGTCTTCAGAAGGCAAGAAGAATATCCCTTTGGAAGATAAGAGTCATCAGATGCAAGAAGTTAGTTCTCTCTCTCAAAGACATTTCCTAAACTTCCCCTTGATCCTTCTTTATCAATGCTGCTTTCCCTGCACTAACATGCCCACTCAGAGGGGTCCGGTCGCATGAACTCATCACGGATGAGTCAGTAGATGACATTCTGTTGGGAACCTCAATTGAGATTCAGTTTCACTCCTTTTGTGTCAACACTGGAAGTTGAAAGAATCCCAGCACGTCACCCCTCAAGTATTGAAATCCAGTAACTTAATTACCTTTTTAAAGAGCCTCTCTCCAAATAGACATTTTGAGGAACTGGGGGAGGGGGAGAGGGGGGATTGTGACTTCAATGTATGAAATTGGAGGGACACAACTGAGCTCATAGCTGTCCCCCACCCCCACCAAGTTCCTTTCCATTAGGAATTCATGCACTGTGTAGCTCCTCCCACAATGAATCAGGGCTAACTTGTGTGATAGTTTGTGTCATCCAAAAATGTCATTTTATCATAAACCAGCCACCATATTGTGAAGAAATCTGAGTGGTCATGAGGAAAGGACCATTTGAAGAATAACTGAGGCTTCCTCCTAACAGCCAGTACCAACTTACCAGCCACGTGAATGAGGGGGATTGGGTCTTTCAGCCCTGTCCGACTTCCTGATGACTGTGGCTCTAGCCAATATCTGACTGCAACTTCGTGAGAGACCACAAGAGAGAACTGGCTAACTAAGCTGCTCTGGAATTCTGATCCATAGAAATCATGAGATAATAAAAAATACTTGTTATTTTAAGCCATTAAGTTTGGGGATGATTTGTTACGCATCATTAGGTAACTGATACACCTGAGGTGGAATGGCAGTGGTTGAAGAAGTCAGTGATTATTAAATACCTACTATCTTAGCCATAGAGTCATCTGTGGGAATCATCTTCAAAATTCACAAAAATGCTGTAAAGTGCGTGTTATTATCACTGTTTTATTGAGGCTCAAGGGGTTAAGAAACTTGCAAAGGACTTAAGTCCATGTGCTTTCTACTGTATCACTGAATTTCTGTTGCTGGATATCCTTACCAGGAATGGTGTTCTGTACACAGTTAACTATTTGCTATCACTTAGCAGCAGTAACAGTGCCCTAAAATGTCTCATACTTACTTTGGAATTCTACCTTGGAATGCATAAGTCACACTTATGCATCCAACATTTCCTTTCATTTTTCCTCTCACATATTTCTTTCCTTTATTTTTAATTTTATTTTTCAATTACAGTTGATTCAATATTATTTTACATTAGTTTCAGATGTATAACACAGTGGTTAGACACTTATTTAATTTATGAAACAATTCCCTCAATAATTCTAGTACCTACCCGGCACCATACATAGTTGTTACAATATTATTGACTATATTCCCTATGCTGTAATTTACATCCTTGTGACTATTTTGTAACTACCAATTGGAACTTCTTTTTTTATGTGATATTTTTTCCCTTTATTAATTAAGATATTACAAATGTGTCCTTGTCCCCCCAATTACCCTCATTCCCCCCAATCCTGCCCTCACCCTCACCCCCTGTTGTCCACATCCATCGCTTATGCCTATATGCATGCATATAAGTTACCAATTGGAACTTCTTCTCTCTCTTATTTTTTTTATTGCTTAAAGTATTACAAAGAGTATTACATATGTCTCCTTTCCCCCCCCCCCCCCCCCCACCCCCCCCCCCCCCCCCCCC
>NW_005358137.1:1380932-1381227 GCF_000412655.1 Myotis brandtii
GGCCTCCCCTACCCTCCAGTGTCTTATGCCATTGGTTATGCTTATATGCATGCATACAAGTCCTTCGGTTGATCTCTTACTCCCCGTCCCGCCCCCCAACCCTACCCAGCCTTCCTGCTGTAGTTTGACAGTCTGTTTGACGCTGCTCTGCCTCTGTATCTATTTTTGTTCATCAGTTTATAATGGTCCTTATTATCCATAAATGAGTGAGATCATGTGGTATTTTTCTTTCATTGACTGGCTTATTTCATTTAGCATAATGCTCTCCAGTTCCATACATGCTGTTGCAAATGGT
>NW_005358137.1:1382278-1396611 GCF_000412655.1 Myotis brandtii
CCATTGATCTATCTGTCTGTTTTTGTGCCAGTACCAGGCAGTTTTGAGAATAGTGGCTTTGTAATACAGCTTGATATCAGGTATTGAGATCCCACCTACTTTGTTCTTCTTTCCAATTGGAACTTCTTAATCCCTTCACCTTTTTAACCCAGTAGCCCATCCCTCCTCCCTTCTGGCAACCATTAGTATGTTCTCTGTATCTATGAGTCTGTTTCTGTTTTGTTCATTTGTTTGTTTGTTTTGTTCTTTAGATTTCATGTATAAGTGAAGTCATATGGTATTTGTTAGCTCTGTCTGACTTATTTCACTTATTCCACTTCTTAACTAGTGTGAATAACACTGCAATGAACACAGGGATGGATATATTCTTCTGAATTAGTGTTTTGGGTTTTTTCAGATACATATCCAGAAGTGGAATTGCTGGGTTATAAGACACTTTCATTTTTAATTTTTGAGGAACCTCCATACTCTTTTCCACAGTGGCCACATCAAACTGCATTCCCACCAACAGTGCAAGAGGATTCCCTTTTCTCTACATCCTCACAAACACTTGTTTGTTGATTTATTGATGGTAGCCATTCTGATATAGTAAGGTGATACTGCATTGTACTTTTAATTTGTAATACTCTGACAATTAGTGACATTGAGCATTTTTCTTATGTCTATTGGCCATCTATCTGTATGTCCTCTTTGGAGAAATGTCTATTCAGAGCTTTCCTATTTTTTAAGTTGGATTGTTTGTTTTCTTAGAGTTGAGTTGTATGAGTTCTTTACAAATTTTGGATATTGACTGCTTATTGGATGTATCACTAGTGAATATCTTCTCGCATTTAGTAGGTTGTGTTTTTATTTTGTAAGTGATTTCATTTGCTGTGCAGTCTTTTTAGTTTGATGTAGTCCCAATTTGTATTTTTTTCTTTTGTTTCCCTTGCCTGAGGAGATATATCAGAAAAAATATTACTAAGAGAAATGTCACAGAGTTTACTGCCTATGTGTCCTTCTAGGATTTTTATGGTTTTGAGTCTTACATTTAACTATTAATCCATTTTGAGTTTATTCTTGTTATGGTGCGAGAAGGTGATATAATTTCATTTTTTGTATGTATCTGTCTAAATTTCCAATACCATTTATTGAATAGACTATTTATCCCATTGTATGTTCTTACCACCTTTGTCAAATATTAATTGACCACATGAGCATGAGTTGATATCTGGGATCTTAATTCTGTTCTATTGATCTATAGGACTGCTTTTATGCCAGAACCATGCTGTTTTAATTACTATGGCCTTGTAGTATAGTTTGATATCAGGTACTTCCAACTTTGTTCTTCTTTCTCAAGATTGTTGTTACTATTCGGGATCTTTTGTGGTTCATACAAATTTTTGGAATATTTATTCTAGTTCTATGAAATACACCGTTGGTATTTTGATAGTGATTACATCGAATCTACTTTGGGTAGAATGGACATTTTAAAAATCATTCAAATTTTTTTTCAATTATAGTTGACATACAGTATTATATTAGTTTCAGGTGTACACCCCAGTGAGTAGACATTATAAAACTTACTAAGTGATCAACCTGATAAATCTCATACCCATCTGACACCCATAGTTATTAGAATATTATCCATTATATTATCTATGCTTTGCTTTACACTCCCATGACGATTCTGTAACTATTAATTTGTACTTCTAAATTCCTTCACCTTTTTTACTCATTTCCTCAAAACCCCTCCCATCTGGCTATTGTCAAAATGTTCTCTGTATCTATGAGTTTGTTTCTGTTTGGATATTTTTATTTTTGTATTCAATTGTCAATAAATATGTATTTATTGCCATTTTATTGTTCATATTTTTTATCTTTTTTCCCCCCTTCTTCTAAAGAAGACCCTTTAACATTTCATGTAGTACTGGTTTGGTGGTGATGAATTCCTTTAGCTTTTTCTAGTCTAGCAAGCTCTTTACCTGATCTTCCATTCTAAATGATAGCTTTTCTCGGTAGAGTAATCTTGGTTGTAGGTCTTGCTATTCATCACTTTGACTATTTCTTGCCATTCCCCACTGGCCTACAAAGTATTTGTTGAGAAATTAGCTCCCTTGTAGGTAACTAACTGATTTTCTCTTGCTGTTTTTAAGAATCTCTCTTTGTCTTTAACTTTTGACATTTTAATTATGATGTGTCATGGCATGGTGTGGGCCTCTTTGGGTTCATCTGGTTTGGGACTCTCTGTGCTTCCTGGACTTGCATGTCTATTTATTTCACCAGGTAAGGGATATTTTTCTGTCATTATTTTTTCAAATAGATTTTCAATTTCTTGCCTCCTCTTTTTTCCTTCCAGCACCTCCATAATGAGAATGTTGGTACACTTGAAGTTGTTGCAGAGGCTCTTTACACTATATTTATATTATTGGATTTTTTTTTCTTTTTGCTGCTTTGATTGGGTGTTTTTTGCTTCCTTATTTCCAAATCACTGATTTGATTGTTGGTGTCCTCTACTCTACTGTTGATTCCCTGTAAATTCTTCTTCTTTTTATGAAGTGTACCCTTCATTTCTGACTGGTTCTTTTTTATGGTTCTTATGTTCTTTTTCATGCTGTTGAAGTTCTCACTGAGTTCCTTAAAGGTTCCGCTAAGTTCCTTGAGTATTCTTATAACCATTGTTTGAATATTGTATCTGGTAGTTTGCTTTTTTCTATTTCATTTAGTTATTTTTCTGGAGATTTCTCTGTTTCTTTATTTGTGACATGTTTCTTTGTCTCCACATTTTGGCTGCTTCCCTGTGTTTGTTTCTGTGCATTAGCTGCTATGTCTCTCAGACTTGGTAGAGTAGCCTTGTGTAGTAGGTGTCCTGTAGGACCCAGTGGTACAGCCTCCCCAGACACCTTAGCTGGGTGCTCCAAATGCACCCTGTGAGGTTGTGTGCATTGTTCTGTTGCAACGGAACCTTAACTGTTGTTGTTGTCATTTGAAGAGCTTGACCCCAGGCCAATCAGTGAGGACCAGCTGTGACTATTGCAGAAAAATTGTTGTGCAGGAGTTGACCCTACATAGCAAGACTTGCTTCAGTGGGGCTTTGGTGCTCACTGAGACTACCCCCTTGAGTGTGTCACCTGTGGAGGTGGTAGGGTTGTAATCTGAGTGGTCTGAAGCTGTTAATCAGGTACTCTGGCTCTGGAGCCTCCCAGGAGGTACAGAATCAGCCACTGCCTGTGCCCTGCTTGGGGCCACCCAGCACAAGCTACAGAGTGATCTGCAGATGACTAATACTTGTGTTGGGCTTAGAAGTGCCCAAGAGAGGCCAAGCTGTAAACCAAGATGGACTGCCACTAGTACCAGGCCTGGGGCCACTTAGCAAGAGGTACAAGGCATGTTAAAGCCAGCTGCTGCTTTTTGAGAGATTTTAGGAAAGTCAGAAGCATATGGCAAGAGAGGCCAGTTTTAAGGAAAAGCCACTAGAAACGGCTTGGATGAGCCCTCAAGTTGCGTGGGTTGAGATCTCAGGGAATCACATGGCAGGGCAAACAGTGTCAGCCAGGTGGATGGAGACTCAGATATGGTGCCATCTGTTGACCCTGTTGAGGTGAGGGTTCAGCAAATGACCAATGGCCTCTGCCATTACTTTTATCTGGAAGAAAACTGCCCTCCCAGCTCTTGCCATGATGCTGGACAATTCAGTTGCGCCCCCCATCCCCACCCCCATATGTCCCTGGTTCCTTTCAAGCTACTGCCCCAATGCTGGAGCTCAGAGTAAGTAAACCCAAATAAGTCCATGTGCGGGCCCTTTAAGAGGAACTGCCTGGAACTCCTGCAGCCTCACTCAGACACAATCCCTGCTAGTTTTTACAGCTGGAAGATATGGGCACTCTCTTCTCAGCACTGAAACCCTGGGCTGAGGGATCTGGTGTGAGGCTGGGATCCCCTCATTCCTCAGGAGGGACTTCCACAGCCAAGTTATCCCTCCCAATTAAAAACTGCCCTAGCAGGTGTGACTCCATAGGTTGAGCATTGTCCCATGCACCAAGAGATTGCTGGTTTGATACCTGGTTAGGAAACATGCCTGGGTTGTGGGCTTGATCCCCAATGAGGGGGGAGGGCGTGCAGGAGGCAGCTGATCGATATGTCTCTCTCTCTCTCTCTCTTCTTCTTTCTCTGACATCAATTTAAAAATATTAAAAACAAAACAAAACAAAAAAGCTCTGCCACACATGGGTGTGGGAACAACCCATTTAGCACCGTCACCCCTCCTACCAATCTTGGTGTGGCATCTTCTTGAATTCCCTAGTTGTTGGACTTCCATTCATCTAAATTGCAGGCCATTCTGAATGATGGTTGTTTTGAAGACTAGTTGTATTTTTGATATGGCTGTGGGAGGATTCCAGTATTGTATTTACCTATGCTGCTATCTTGCCCAGAAACCTAGAATGGACATTTTAATGATTTCAATTCTCCCTGTGCAAGAACACAGAATATGCTTCCATTTATTTGTATCTTCAATTTCTTTCTTCATGGTCTTAATTTCTGAGTACAAGTCTTTTGCCTCCTTGGTTAAATTTATTCCTAGGTATTTTTTTCTTGATGCAATTGTAAATGGGATTGTTTTCTTAATTTCTCTTTATGGTAGTTCTATTTCTTTTCATGTGTGTGTTTTAATGTCTTCACAGAAAAGTGACTTAATATTCCTCATGAATCTGTGGGTTGGCTGATTGGGCTGACCTGAGTTAGACCAATAGTAGCTGCACTCAACCAGGAGTTCAGCTGAGTCTGGAACGTCCACGATGGCTTCACTGTTCTATCTGGATCTTGATATAACAATTAGCAGAACCTCTCTTTCCACATGGTCCTGTATTATTCAATGATTTGGCTTCTTTCTAAAGTCTCTAGCTTCTAAGAGAGCTTTCATGCATTTCATTATTTATTTTTAAAGTAAAACATCATGCAACATTCAATTGCAACGTTACATAGTGAAATTACCTGGCCACAGCCCTCCAGTTTCTTTTCTCAGAGGCAACCACTTACCCTTTTCAAATTAGTCTTCCTGTGTAATTCTGAGCACAGATCTATATCTATGTGTATGTGAATATATGTATGTATATGCATATCTCTACATTTCTACTTGTATATACATACTAGTATACCTATTACATCATTTAAAATATAAATGGTAGTATTTTTATACACTTCTGCTTCTCATGTTTTTGCTTAATATATTTTGCAGATCTTTCTATATTAGTATGTAGAAACCTACAGATTCACCCCATTTTTAAACAGCTATACAGTGTTTCATTTTATGGATATTACATAAAATATTTTATTTTAAAAATTTGTTTCTTGTTAAAATTTTTTATTTATTGATTGATTTTAGAGAGAGAGAAAGGGAGATTCAGAAAGAGAGGGAGAGAGAAAAAGAGGATGAGAGAGAGAGAGAGAAACATCAATGTGTTGTTCCACTTATGTATGCATTCATTGGTTGATGCTTATATGTGCCCTGACCAGGGATCAAACCCACAACCTTGGCATATCTGAATGATGTTCTAACTAACTGAGCTACCTGGCCAGGGCTATGGAACATTTTAATCAGTCCTCTCTTGATGAACCTGTTTTTATTTTATATACTATAATATTGACAGTGTTTGCATTTAATGCACTAACTTCTATTAATTTTGTAATTGACTTAATGTCACAGGGTTAGGCATTTTTCTGTTATAACACAGCACAGCAATACTAGTTGGTTATTTGTCAAATGTGTACATGAACCATGCTTACAAAAGCATGTGGTCTGGGAAATGCTGCTGACCGATACCTCTAGGCTTTGTACTTGCATCATTAAGTCAGACTTAAAGATGCGCTCCACTGCTTTAAGTCTCCTCTCGCCAATTTCCATACAACTATTATTACATTATCTTCGAGAAATTATCCCTTCTTGTCTTCAGGGACTAGCACCTGAGCCCCTCCCTCAATCACTAGCTGTGTACTAGTATATGATGCTTGAAACCATATATAGTCAGATCTGTACTTTGTAATCTCAGCGTTAGGGGACAAGCATGGCAGAGTCAGTATTGCACTGTTAATGTCCAAAACTTGACCTTGTTTTATCAATTGTTTCAAGTGTATTCCTCCATATCTGGTAAGACTAAAGGTCATAATCTACAGCTGGAAGACCTGGGTTCTAACTCTAGTTCTTTTACTAATTAACTTGATCATTTGTCAATGGCCTACCTGGGTTTGATACCCAAAAGCAAATCTCAAGACAAGGTTTTGGGGGACAACTAATTTATTTAGGAAGTGGTCCCAGGAAGTGATTGAGAAAAATGAAATAGGGAAGGGAAGGAAGCAGATAGAAGTTACCTTGATGAGCATGTTACCACTGTGTTGAATTAACAGTGGCTCAATTCAATAGGGACCACTAAGGGACTATGTAGAACAGAACAGAATCACCCTGATCAAGAGATGAGAAAGTGCCGAAACCAGTTTGGCTCAGTGGATAGAGCGTAGGCCACCTGGGTTCTAACTCTAGTTCTTTTACTAATTAACTTGATCATTTGTCAATGGCCTACCTGGGTTTGATACCCAAAAGCAAATCTCAAGACAAGGTTTTGGGGGACAACTAATTTATTTAGGAAGTGGTCCCAGGAAGTGATTGAGAAAAATGAAATAGGGAAGGGAAGGAAGCAGATAGAAGTTACCTTAATGAGCATGTTACTACTGTGTTGAATTAACAGTGGCTCAATTCAATAGGGACCACTTCAGAAAGAGAGGGAGAGAGAAAAAGAGGATGAGAGAGAGAGAGAGAAACATCAATGTGTTGTTCCACTTATGTATGCATTCATTGGTTGATGCTTATATGTGCCCTGACCAGGGATCAAACCCACAACCTTGGCATATCTGAATGATGTTCTAACTAACTGAGCTACCTGGCCAGGGCTATGGAACATTTTAATCAGTCCTCTCTTGATGAACCTGTTTTTATTTTATATACTATGATATTGACAGTGTTTGCATTTAATGCACTAACTTCTATTAATTTTGTAATTGACTTAATGTCACAGGGTTAGGCATTTTTCTGTTATAACACAGCACAGCAATACTAGTTGGTTATTTGTCAAATGTGTACATGAACCATGCTTACAAAAGCATGTGGTCTGGGAAATGCTGCTGACCGATACCTCTAGGCTTTGTACTTGCATCATTAAGTCAGACTTAAAGATGCGCTCCACTGCTTTAAGTCTCCTCTCGCCAATTTCCATACAACTATTATTACATTATCTTCGAGAAATTATCCCTTCTTGTCTTCAGGGACTAGCACCTGAGCCCCTCCCTCAATCACTAGCTGTGTACTAGTATATGATGCTTGAAACCATATATAGTCAGATCTGTACTTTGTAATCTCAGCGTTAGGGGACAAGCATGGCAGAGTCAGTATTGCACTGTTAATGTCCAAAACTTGACCTTGTTTTATCAATTGTTTCAAGTGTATTCCTCCATATCTGGTAAGACTAAAGGTCATAATCTACAGCTGGAAGACCTGGGTTCTAACTCTAGTTCTTCTACTAATTAACTTGATCATTTGTCAATGGCCTACCTGGGTTTGATACCCAAAAGCTAATCTCAAAACAAGGTTTTTGGGGACAACTAATTTATTTAGGAGGTGGTCCCAGGAAGTGATTGAGAAAAATGAAATAGGGAAGGGAAGGAAGAAGCAGATAGTTACCTTAATGAGCATGTTACTACTGTGTTGAATTAACAGTGGCTCAATTCAATAGGGACCATTAAGGGACTATGTAGAACAGAACAGAATCATCCTGATCAAGAGATGAGAAAGTAAGATCTTTATTATCTACTCACTCCCCCTCCTCATTGGTGGAGGGTTGCTTCTGGTGGGGTCTTAACTCCCTAGTGTTTTCAATCTTCCATGCACTTTTCCAAGCAAACCCAGGACCAGAGAACACCTTCAGGTAGAAAGATGTAAGATGCCTTGGCTGAACAGAAACTCTGAAGTAACTTCAAGGACAGACCAAGTAGAAATGCACTCTGACAGAATCTGTTATGTTTAGAAACAGCATTATGTTAGCTAAAAAATAAGCCTTTGGGTCCTTAATGGAGTACTTCATGATTGGTCAACAAGTAAAAACTTTCTGAGCACTTACTCTGGACCTAAAGCAGCGGTTCTCAACCTCTGGGCCGCGACCCCTTTTGGGGTCGAACGACCCTTTCACAGGGGTTGCCTAAGACCATCGGAAAACACATATTGAATATATAATTACATATTGTTTTTGTGATTAATCACTATGCTTTAATTATGTTCAATTTGTAACAATGAAATTGGGGGTTACCACAACATGAGGAACTGTATTAAAGGGTCGTGGCATTAGGAAGGTTGAGAACCATTGACCTAAAGGGTGCTTAGCACTTGGGAGCACAAAATGTTTCCAACGGAACTTAGAATGAGGCATGTACTATGAGCTTGCCCTGGGTGGGCCTTTAATTTACATAATTCCATCAATCCAAATATAATGTGGCAAGGTAAGCATTATTATCTTGAGGCTCAGAGAGGTTAGTTATCTTGTTCAAGGTCCTACAGCAGATAGAGAAATAGAGGTCAGCCCATGGTCATGTACATGACAAAAGCCCTCTCAACTGGCTGAAGAGGAGCAGGAAGGCCAGTCTGTGTCTGATTTCTGGTTTCTACTGTCTTTCTGAGACCTAATAAGTGAGTTTATCAAGGTTGTAGGGTAAAACATCAATTTACAAAAATTGATTGTATTTCTATATATTGGCAACAAATAATGGAAAGTTGACATTTTTAAAATACCATTTATAACAGCATAAAAATATGAAATACTTAGGGATAAATTTGACAAAAGATGTAAAAGTTCTATACAATAAAAACGGTGAATGTCGCTGGGAGAAATTAAAGAAGATCTAAGTAAGTGAAGAGAAATATTATCCTCCAAGTTGATCTAGAGATTCAATGGAATCACAATCACAATTTCAGGAGGGTTGTTTTTTTTTTTAGAAATTGACAAGCTGACTCGAAAATACATGAGGAAATATAAAAGATGTAGAGTAGCCAAACAACTTTAAAACAGAAGGAAGTTGGAGAAGTGAGACTGATTCCAAATCTTACTACAGGGCTGCAGTAATCTACTACTTGCTCAGAAGGAAACTATTCAACTCCATGATTTGTTTTGAAAAACTTGGTAGATGCACTCAGAAACTGAAGGGTGTTGGGACTAGGAATGAACAGTCTCATCTGGAACCTAAGTCTTGGACCAGTTGGTTGCCTTGTGATATTAGCAGCTGCAATGCATTCAAGAAAATAACTTTTTAACTTGCTGATTACATACTTAGTGATATTCTAATTTTTGTGTTGTAAGATTGGGAACAACACTTTTTCCAGCTGTCTATATCACTGAGCAGAAACTGTAAATCTATGGAATGAATTTAAAAAGTAGAGAAGATAAAATGATTCAGTAGTCTAAAAGGAACAATATGAAATGAAGAGAGAGTCTCAGGCCAACTGAGCCTCAGTCTTAGAGAAACTAAGATTGCCATGAAATCCTAGAGCGTGAGTCAATGTTCTCTATCACTTCTCCATTTTCAATACTCCACAAGATTCCTTCAACACTCTAAATTGCATATCTTTCTTAACATCTTTCTTAAGCTTCAAGGCGGAATTTCTCTTTAGGAATAAATTTCTAATGCACATGCTGGATATTGTAGCATCATTGTCTTTGGGTAATAAAAGAACAGAGAGGGAAAGAATTATCTCTTCTGGGAGTAAAAGAGAAATATGAAAATTTCCCATGACTTCTCAAATCTCAGAGAATGCACCTGGGCATTCCAAGAGTAGGAGAATAATTGGACCTTGTGTTATTTCCATTAAGATATTCAACTACATCTCCAGAATATTTTGGCTATGCCATTGAAGAAAATAATTACTTCTTGTTCTGTAGAAAGCCTGCAGACAAGGTCAGTGTCATTATGTTTTACAAAAGCATCAGATAAAAGCTCCCTCATCATAAAACCACAGAAATATTTTCAGGTTTATTGTAGCTTTATAGAAAAAGCAGAATAAGGCCTCTTTCACCTTAACCTACTAACTATTTAATTAACTCTATAATTCTTCAGGCCCTACAGTTTTTATAATTTAGTAATTGGTTCATATTATCTTTTTCATTAATTATTTCATATTTTGCTTGTGTTAGTATTAATAAAACATGTATTATCAATTTAAGCATCACAAAATATTCCATCCCATTAATGAGTCTTGGGAATTTAAGAACAAGAAAGTTTGAAGATACCTGAAAGATAAATCTAGAAGAAGATAATCACTAAGGAGATGATGAAACTTAAGTCCAGGGCAGCAGAGTACAGTAGATGATGCCAATTCCTGTTCTGATTATTTCTTATTGCATGACAAATGACTTTTTATTACCTCTCATGGTTCTGTGGGTTTACTGCTAGATCAGTTAAGGCCTATCCTTGGAGCTAGTAGTGTCATTTCCACTGTGTTCTATTGGTCAAAGCAATCATGGGGTGCACCCAGACTCAAGAGAGTGGAGAAATAGACTATTTAATTAACTCTATAATTCTTCAGGCCCTACAGTTTTTATAATTTAGTAATTGGTTCATATTATCTTTTTCATTAATTATTTCATATTTTGCTTACGTTAGTATTAATAAAACATGTATTATCAATTTAACCACCACAAAATATTCCATCCCATTAATGAGTCTCAGGAATTTGAGAACAAGAAAGTTTGAAAAGACCTGAAAGGTAAATCTAGAAGAAGATATTCACTAAGGAGATGATGAAACTTAAATCCAGGGCAGCAGAGTACAGTAGACGATGCCAATTCCTGTTCTGATGATCTCTTGTTCATGACAAATGAGTTTTTATTACCTCTCATGGTTCTGTGGGTTTACTGCTAGATCAGTTAAGGCCTATCCTTGGAGCTAGTAGTGTCATTTCCACTGTGTTCTATTGGTCAAAGCAATCATGGGGCGCACCCAGACTCAAGAGAGTGGAGAAATAGTTTCCATCTCCTGATGAGAAAGTGGCAAGGCCCCACTGTAGAATATATGGGCTGGAAGGTTTAGTTGGACATTTTTGGAGAATATAATGGCACTCACATTTGATGCACACTGGCCCACCATCCAAATGCCAGCACCTGCAACTCTTTGCTTTAGAGCTTCTCTGAGACCCAGAGTATGCTCTGCTTCTTGTGGCAGCAATGAAAAGTTAACACCCAACCAATGCCTGACAAGAGTTGGATACTACGATTCTCTTGCTTCCCAGAGTTACTCTAGCGGGATTAAGCCAAAGTTGCAAACAATGGTAACTTGCTTGGTAATCTACTGTTTCTTTGGTCTGTTCCCCCTACTGTGTTGCTTCCTGAGATCACCTCCAGGAAAATTTACTTGCCTTCTAATCTTTGTCTGAAGGCTGGGGGGAACCCAAATCAAGTTATAGTAACTTGTCCAAAGTCAGAGATAAAACTAGAGGCTGAGCTGACCCATAGTCAGTATTTCTCATATTTGTTACATTCCGAAAGGGGTTCAGAATATTAAAATGCTTAACTTTATTGAGTGATTGAGAGAAGACGTACAAAAAAGAAAAATTTGAAGTTTATATGTTAGCTATCTTTAAAAACACACACACATGTTCTTATAGATTTTAGAGAGATTTTAGGGAGGGAGAGAGAGAGAGAAACGTTAACACCCAACCAATGCCTGACAAGAGTTGGATACTACGATTCTCTTGCTTCCCAGAGTTACTCTAGCAGGATTAAGCCAAAGTTGCAAACAATGGTAACTTGCTTGGTAATCCACTATTTCTTTGCTCTGTTCCCCCTACTGTGTTGCTTCCTGAGAGCACCTCCAGGAAAATTGACTTGCCTTCTAATCTTTGTCTGAAGGTTGGGGGGAACCCAAATCAAGTTATAGCAACTTGTCCAAAGTCAGAGATAAAACTAGAGGCTGAGCTGACCCATAGTCAGTATTTCTCATATTTGTTACATTCTGAAAGGGGTTCAGAATATTAAAATGCTTAACTTTATTGAGTGATTGAGAGAAGACTTACAAAAAAGAAAAATTTGAAGTTTATATGTTAGCTATCTTTAAAAAACACACACACATGTTCTTATAGATTTTAGAGAGAGATTTTAGGGAGGGAGAGAGAGAGAGAAACATTGATCCTCTGGCTCCTGCACACCCCCTACTGGGAATCAAGCCCACAACCTGAGTATTGAACCAGCAACCTCTCAGTGGTGCATGGTACATGGGACACCGCTCAACCAATTGAATCACACCAGCCAGGGCTTTGTTAGCTATCCTAAACAGAGGTTTTTTGGAAAGAGCCACTGGAGTTGGAGTCAAAAATGTGGGTTCTTTCCCTTTTGCTCTGTGAGTCACGAGCAAGTCATGTAACTTCCCCGAACACAAGTAGGAGAGATTAAATTCTCAGCCGGCAGTCATATACCATTTGACTCTCATTCTACACTTCAGAAGAAAATGACCTAGTCCACCAATTCACACCTTCTGAATAATTCAGGTTATTCTGAAGTCTCCACTTTTAAAACAAAGTCTTCAGATATGACTTTTAGCAGGCAGTTGCCAATGGCCCACTTTTACTCGAAAGAGCTCCTGGGACAGAAAGCTATCCGTCAGTACCGTCAGCAAATGTCCCTATCATTGCAGAACATACATCGGCATGAACTACCTGGATAAAGATAGTCAAGATATTTTTTTCTCCATTGGTCCTTCAGCAAATGTCCCTATCATTGCAGAACAAACACACATAGGCATGAACTATCTGGATAAAGATAGTCAAGATATTTTTTTCTCCATTGGTTTATTTAAGAAATAATTCACACCATAGTATGGCTTCAACCTACAAGCTTAAGATTTATGAATTTTACCTAGCAGCAGTAGTGTGTGTGTATGTTGAGTGTTTGATACCTATCTCTTTGTGTTAGCATGTTAGAAAAATACAGACACCAGATTAATAGGAGAGAAAATATCTCAAGAATGGTCTTGAACACATTTAATAATATCGCGCATATTTGTGATACACCAGAACCATAGAAGATTCATGTAGTTGTTTGCTTACTAAATTGATCACACTTCCTGGTCCAAAGGCAAAATACAATTTAGGTACGAAGGATTCTGAACTTACTTTCGGTTGGCATTTGTTTTTATGTTATATTTTGAAAAGGAAATAATTTGATTTGATTTACAATTTATTTAGAAAACTTTGCTTGCCAACTTAGTAAATCACAACCATGTTTTATGCTAAGGTGGGAAAGACTTAATTTGGGAATTACATTTCTTCAAAGACTAATTTCAAACTGGATATATTTTTTAAAAAGATAGGCTGACAGATTCATATCTATGTCACCCACTGGGGATGGAATGGGGGTGGGGGGAGAATGCTCTTTCTTTTGTTTATTGTTCTACTGGTGGGTTAGATCCTGAATACTGAGAACTAATTACCCCCCTTTGTGCCACTAAGACAACTTTTCATGAGCACTTGCTGTTAATGTATGGGATCAAATCATATGAACTTTCCTTTAATTGGTTTATTCATTTTAAGAATCCATAGAAATAGAGAAATTAAAAACTGGAAAGTATAACCAGTTTCCAAAGACTGTAGAGCAAAACATATGAGCTACCTTTAAAAAGAAAACCTCAAATTAAGGATTTACTTGAAAAAAATCCTTTATTTTCCTCTCTTCGCATCTATAGTATGCAAAAGACAAGAGAGCCCCTTTGAGTTGAGGGAAAAGTTGTCCTTTGAAATGACTTCAGTGAGATTTCATCAGTATTTCAAACGCATTAATTTCACACCGTCCACAGTAGGTAATGAAGATGCACAGATTCGGGTCAAATTCACCCTCTGAAAAACTGCAAATTAAGATTCTGTTGATTGATACGCCGCAGACTGTCTTAATCATGTTCAAAATTCAAATATTAAGGAAAGGGGACGGGAGGGATGCGTTTGGGGTTTGCACAAACCCTCGCCCGAACTCAGAAGCCCAGACAGCGTTTTCCCAAACCTTTTCACAGGCAAAAGACCCCATCAGCCCGCGTGAGGCTAGCAGTGTTTCCCAAGGATGGTTCCACACCCCCCACCCCCACCCCAAACCCAGACACACCCCGACCCCGCGAACGGGTCTGGGCTGTCTGAGCCCGCGGCAGCGTGTTCAGTCCTCATAACTCTCCTGGTGATTAATGAGCGCCTTGATAATTTAATATCGCGTGTGATTACATTATAAGGCGTGGGGGCGGGGAGCTCTGGGCTCCCTCGCAGGCCGGGTCGACGCAGCCGAGCC
>NW_005358137.1:1397020-1397299 GCF_000412655.1 Myotis brandtii
CCCAGGTCAGTGGGTGCGGGGATGGGTCTCCGGCGGGGAGGGCGGCGGGGGTGCGGCTCAGGGAACAGGGGTGGTTTGCAGAGCGGAGGGGTAGCTAAGCGTACAGGGCAGCTTGGGTCCGGCCGCAGAGCTGGCAGAGGGCTGTTCCGCCCCCGGCAAAGGCGCGGAGGGGCCGGGAAATGGCCCCAGACCAGGGAAGATCCCTCTGTTGAATGCCCTGTCTCTCCGCCACCGGGGCTTGGGGATGCCCTGGGACCCCAAGCTCCCTGGCCAGAGGGG
>NW_005358137.1:1397354-1417484 GCF_000412655.1 Myotis brandtii
AGGTTTCCCTGCAGGAAAAGAGGTGGCGGCTCGGTTGAGCCACCCAAAGCGGACCCCGGCGCCGTCCTGTGCCCGCCGAGGTCCAGGCCAGCCTGGGGAAGCGGGGAGTATAAAGCCGAGCGAGAGCCTGAAACCTGGGTCAGGCTGAGAGGTGCTAACACAATACTAGGTGCAGCGTCTCTGGGGACCCCAGCTGGATTTACTGGGAGGAGGCGCGGGGAGCCGATCCACACCCCTTTGAAGTTGCTGGGGGGACTCCTGGCTGTCTCTCTCTTCTTAAGGGGTCACGGACAGGCTCTGGGAGAGGGGTGGACCCAGGTTTGAAGGCGGTTGCCCCTCTCTGGCTACCGGCGGGCGGGCCCGGTGGTGCTGCTTTCGCTGCAGCGCAGAGGCCGGTCTGCGAGGGGAACGACAGACTCGGCTGGGGACCCCGAGAGGCCCCTCGCGGGCGAGTGGGAGCGTCGCCTCTGACTTCGTGATCGCATCGAAGGGCTTGACATTCAAAAGGGGGGGAGGGCAGGGCCCCGAGAGGCGGGAGTGTCCCCGGGAAACCCCAGAAAACGGCGCCCAGGCCGTCCAGACGCCCAACCTGAGGGCGAGAATGAAAGAGCCGGGTGTCCGGCGGTGCCCAGGGACGGCTGGGGGCTGGGTTTTCAGCCGGGAATTGGAATCCCGAAGGGACGCGGCGGGCTGAGCCCAGGCGAGCGCGTTCCTTCAGCCAGCGAGGCGGGAGGGCTCCGAGAAGGGCGCGCTGGGTGTCCGTGCGGTGGCCTGAACCTTCCTCCGAGACAGGGCCGGGCTCCTCGGATATACAGGCGTTACCGTTTCTTCCTTCCCCAGATATTTGGACATAGCGTCGAGATAGGGGGCAAGTCACGAACAACCTCATGGACGTGGAAACAGAGGTCACAGCGGAAATGTGCATATAAGCACCCAAGAGAATACACAAACGAACCTGCCTAGTTGGAGCAGAAACAAGCACGCATTTGTTTTGGGAGGCTCGGCCTGAAGGGCCCCAAGTTAGAGTGTATAGGTGCCTACAATTCTACAAAATCCTCCGTAGGAAGATGTACGAAGGGCGGGGAGAAGGAAACGCCCAGAGGCCTTGGCTAGTCCTTGGCACCGGTGTGGCCCTGGAGGCGCCTTTCCCCAGGGTGCCTTTGCTCCAGCCAAACCTCCGCTGTCCAGGGCTGCAGGCAGGTCAACAGAGGCGGCCGCTTCCCTAAAGCTGCCTGAGCGCTAAGTAAAAAAGGGTTTATGGGCAAGGCTGCTGCCTGCAACCGCCTCAGCTAGCGGGCACACTTCTGCAGAGAGATAGCCCCGTATATCACTGGTGTGCGCTGGGGCGCGGGGCCCTGGGGTACTGCCGTGCCCCAAGGGTAGGCGCGCAAGCCTGGGGCTGCCTCTTTTGTTCTTAGAACCATTCCTTAAATTTGCTTCCGGCCCGTGCTTCTCTCACATGCAAACTGAACCCTTGTATCCGATTTTCACCAAAAACAGCAGCTGGGCCCACGGAGAACAAACTAAAAGCTCAATCAACTTTTTCAACTGGAAAAGGTGCCACCTGCCGCGTAAATACATAACAGGTGCCTCTTGCACACACAAATATTTCCTAGAGATTAAATGACCAGAGCCGGACGGGCAAGATCCTCTAGACAGAAGTGTGTCTTCGGAAGAACCCCGTGGTCTCAGTATTAACGTGGGGAGGGGCGCCAAGTGAGGTTTAATTTCCCTGGTTATCGTCACTCTGTAGTCTGATTAAACGACGCCAGGACACAGTGAGGGCGATGGCGACCCCCAAGTTGCGAGAGGAGGAAGAGTTAGTTTTAGCCTCTCGTCCACAAGATCCCTCCTGTCTAATGATGTCGGACACCTGCCAATGACGTAGAAATCGGAGGCTTTGTTCGCCCATCGTTCCGGACGCGAGCGGTGCGGCCGCTTTCCGACTCCGGAGGGCGAGCTCGCGTGTTGATGTCACCCCTCGCTCTCAGCCCCGCCGCCGAACACCATTTAGGCCAAGATCGCGTATAATGGGAAACACCATCAGCAGACAATTACCCGTTCAGAGGACTCACTTCTCACAGACACTGTTATTTGAGAAATAGGATCATTTGATTTCATATTGCACTAAATAACACCCAGCCGGTTCAAATTGCCAGCTTCTTAAAAACCGCCCATTGGAATAAATTGCAGCGGCCTCTTTTGCTTTTCAGGGCAATCCGCTGGGCACCGGGCAGAACTGGTAAAAAAAATAACTACAAAGCTTGCCGGAGCCGTCGCTATTGGTAGGAAAAGCTATGACACCCCGCAGGCCAAAGGCGTCCAGCCACCGGGTTTCCGGCCACCGCCCCCTCTGCCCGCCAACTTTGAGATGGTTCAATCACTTTGCTTTGAAATTGAAATGTAACGCTTTAGCCACCCGGAGAAAGCGTTTAGGGCCACGTGTGCGTCAGTGTGGGGCAGAGAAAGAGGGGTGGGTGCTCTAGGCATCGATTTCCGTAGCTCCTTCTGCGCTGCCTGCGGGGAGACTGCGGTGGGTCCGAGGCTCAGAGGCCCGGCTGTGCGTCCTGCAGTTGGCGGGTCTCGGTTCCAAGCTAGAGAGAGCCACTTCGGCCTCGCCCAGTTCCCGTGAGCCCTTCAGCCTTGCCCGCCCCTCCCTGACCTCAGCCCGGGTGCCCAACCAGGAGCCGTGGCTCGCGGGGTTCGACTGAGGGCAGAGAAAGGACGGAGCCTCACTGTGGCTTCAGCGCGGAGTCCAGAGGGGGAGAGAGGGAAGGAGTGGGGCGAGCGCCCGTTCGCTGCACACCCGCCGCCAGAGGCATTTCAGCAAGAACTGAGCTTTTTATAGTCGGCCACCAGCTGAGGTTTGTTAATTAACACTGTTCAATTGGGTGACACTGTTTTGCTCTACAGACGTTCCATCCCCCCCTCCATTTTTATATAAAACAAGATTTGACTCCTTGATGTCTGGTCCATTTGTGCCAAGGGACAGGGTGAATTTGAGGCTGCCAGGGCCTTGGCGAATCTGTCTGCTGAAGTTTTTATTACCTTTGTGTGAATGTGCTTCATCAAGGCCAAATTTGATTCTCTCTTTCCCTCCCAGGTAAATTGAAGGCCTCATCCGGAGACCCACCCGTGCACCCCGACTCGGGCGTGGGCTGGCAGGACCCCTCTTGTGGGTGCTGAGTTCCAAAGGGCCTTTGGGGACTGCGTGGGAGCCTTTCCCTTCCCCGGCACTGGGAGGAGCCAGGGAGCACGGGGCTGTGAGCCTACATCCAGAGGGAAGGTTACAGGAACTTTGAGAGTCGAATCTAAATTCCTCTCGCTGGGTTGGCTCAGACCTCAGCTCGGGAGTGCTGCGGGGTGTTGCGGGGAAGGCGTGGACGTGTGCCCCAGCTGGGCTGATGCGGGCCTGAGCGTGCCCGCATCCTCCACTTGGCCTCGTTCTACGGACCCTGAGCTGTGCTGCCATTTAGCGTTTCATCCAGTCACTCTTTCCCCAGCAAATAAAAGCGCGGCCCATACCAAACCCTGGGCCCGGTTGGGCTGCGGGATTTCGGAGCTGCCCTCTCGGCCTGGGAGGAGGCCGCGATGCGTAGCTTTCCACGCAGCCACTCCTGGCCCTGCGTATCCAGATCCAAGGCAGGCCTGGGGCTGTCCACCCGAGCCCACGGAGAGCCCCAGGGCCTGCTCAATCCCTACCCCAAGGCCCCTGCGCCCTCACCCCGCGCGCCCCTGGGAGTCTTCAACAGTTCCTTCCCCGCACCCGGATAGGGCGCCCCCCCTAACTCCCCACCTCCTCCCTTTGGGGGCGCAGCCAGAGAACCCTTTTCTTGTCAACCACTAAGACCAAATGCTAAGGCTTTCGAGGAGACAGGAACAGGGTGATTACATTAGGAGCCGGAAAACACGTCTTGCCCGGCTTCAATCTTTGCCCGGCTCATGGGACCGCAGAGCCGCTGGTGGAATAGCCGTGCCGTTGGCATTGCGACTGTGATCCCGGCGGTAGCCCTAGGGTGGGCGGAGGCTGAGGCTGGGGCTGCCGTGGGCTGCTTCCCTGAGGTCCCCACGGGGGACTGCAGAGACGGCGTGGGTGGGCCTTTTCCCTCCTCCCGCGCCTCTCGCTCTCTTTCTGACCCGAACCTGGGCACTGCGTAAAGGCCAGGGAGCCCGACGAGGGCGGTGAGGAGTAGTGGTCGCCGCTCCGGTTGGCTCGGGCCTCGGGCTTCGGCCACAGCTCGCAGGGCATTCATTCCCTTTGCTCGCTATTCGTGCTCCCTCCCGGATCACGTCTCGGCAATGCGGGCCCCGGCGCTGCCCTGCGTCGCCCGCTTTCCCTGCACATCGCCGCGTTTACCAGCGCGTTTGGTCTCCCTGTCGGATTCCAGACCGAGGGGTTGTAGCCGCGCTCTCCTCCTACGGACGCTAATCAAGTAATTTCCCCATCCCAGCCCCATCAAATTGCTCTTTAGCTGTTGAACCACGGAGTTTTGCTCGCCTTTTCACATGCTAATCACGCCCATTCAGCGGCCCTTGGTGGGGCTGTTAGTCGCGGGATAAATCTCCTTGTTTGCCGACTGCATGATTAATTGATATTGTTGTCTGGCTTTTGTGGGGGCCGCGCGAAGCTGAAAGGCTGCGCGTCCTGACTGCGCCGGGAGCCGCTGGCAACATCATCGGGCTGCCGAGGTCCCGGCGAGGTCGAGCCGGGGCTGATGACATTATGCGCCTGATTTGGTTTTCCTTATTAAAAAGATGATGAAAGACTCCGAGACCCCAGTTTTACAACCCACCACCGGGGCGCAGAAGCAGCACCAGAGTTTAAGCCACCAGCGCAGACAAAGCCCTGGAGTTTGCTCAATTCAAAGGAAAGAGTGGGTGTCACTTCTCCACGCAGGAGACAATTAAATCGCATTTCGGCCCACCCGGGATATCAGTAGGAGTTGAACATGCGCAGCGTTGGCGTTTGGTTTTTCAAACAAAGAATAACATCTCTCTCTCTTTCTCTCTCTTTTCGCCCACCCTCCTCTCTCTCTCTTTCTCTTCCTCTCTTTCTCTCTTTCTCTCTCTCTCTCGTTCTCTTCGGTTGGGGGTTGCAAAGCCGAGTTAACATCCTTAAAAGATAATTAAAAGGAAGTCAGAGTTCCGAGGGACACGTTGTAGGCAGTGTTCGAGGAAAGCCGTGCAAAGGAGCTCCCAAGCCTGACTAAGGTTTGAGGAAGCGCCGAGTGCTTAGACCGAATCGCCGGCCCGGTGGACACCTGGCACTAACCAGGGACTCCCAGGATCACCAAGGCCTGCGTCCGCCTGCAGACCAATGTTTTTACTTCCCTTCACGGGTCCCTGCCCATTGCGCTCTTTCCCACAGCCCGCAGGTGTGCAAACCTACAAATTCCTCCGCCCTCCACACCTCTCCTGCCCTCTCCCTTGCGTCCTGGGGTTTTATCCTCTACGGACATCCCTGAAAACCTGGAGATTCAATTAAATAATTCCAGTTACGCGGTGCTCCTACCGCCTGCTTATTGCTAATATTTCCTTTTTCGAGTTCTTAAGGAAAAAAAAAAAGCAAAGAGAAGAAAAGAAACTGTCTCCTTCGCTTTCACTGCGCGGGGTAATTGATAGGCGCCATTGGAGGTCAGAATTTGCATAAGAATTAAGAGCAGTAAATTAATTTAATATTCCATGCACATCTCCAATTATTCCTGGAGACCTTTGTCTACGCGGCTGCCAGAGAGGGGATTCAGCTGCTCTTCAGCCAAACAACATCTGTGCGGTTAATAATTTGATAAACAGCTCATACAAATAGTTTCTGAATTATCTGGCAGCCCAAAGACTATTCAGTGTGGAAACGTTTTGGCAGGGTCTCCCGGCGTACTCCGAGGGCCGCAGGCGTCTGCCAGACAACTGTCTTCTTATCTTTTAAACATCAGCAGATGACAATGTGTAAAATAAGTCATTATCATTAAGTAATAACCCTGCCCCTTTAAAAAGAAATAAAAACGCCTGAGTCATCACGGTGGTCAGCAGGTCTTCTATTAAGGGCCCAGAAACGAATAGAGCCGCTGGGGAGAAGGAGGGGGTACAGAATAACCTGAAGGGGAGGGGACGACATGGGCGTTGGGAGGAACTGGGTAGGGTGGGGGCTGTTTTTCTTTAATATCCTGGATTGAAATTCAGTGACTGGCCTTGTGTATGGGAATATCTGCCAAGGAAGCGTTCCGAGGTCGTTGCTACTGGAAGGGGCCCGGGCTAGGTGTGTGTGAGGAGCACCAACTTTTCACTGTGTTGCTTCTTGTACCTTTCCATGTTCTCCTTACAGGCCGGTATGATTTATTACAGAAACAAATACATAAAAACAAGCCGAGCTACCAGAAAACAGAGGTGAATTCTTTGACTGGATATAGTCCTTAACTGACTTCTCTCCATCCCTCCTCCTGGCCACACTCCCTTCCTCCCTGTCTTTAACCCCAGCCTGGTATGCGTGTCAGCCAAAACATTGAGTTGGCCTGAATTTGGAAGGAAGCACTTGTAGAATGACGCCATCTGTTGTCAAAACAGACCTGAATTTAGACACTTTTCCTTTGCTGTCCCTGGCTCTAAAGATTTCATGGCTCTGATTCTGCTCCCGTATCTGTCTGCCGACCTAAGCAAAGCCTTGTTCCTGATATAAAGTCTAGAAAGGAACCATGTGATCTTGAATGAGACCGAATGCTCTGATGCCTGCAGCCTGTGCATTGCAGCCTATTTACTGCAAGTCTGTGTTTACCCTGGAATTGTTCTGCACTGACTGTGCTAGAACAGGATGTGCGACTACGATCCTTATCTGTCTATACATTCCTACACGTTTGATGTGTACATCTCACCCATTCAATATTCTACTTTCTGTTTCCTACACTGCTGACAATCTTAAGCACTTGAAGCCACTGAAAACTACCCCTACATTCAGAGTAGTGTCGAAGCAGTAATATGATAGAGCTTTGTCCTTGTACTCTAATGAGCCTGGGGTAGCACTGAGCTTTAAATATATGCTATCAGTCTAAATATACAACTTTACAGTGAATACAACGCTTTCCTGAGCTCAATTGAAGAAGTACTTTTCCAGGAAACAAGTCATTGTGTCACAAGAATATCACAATAGCATTTCCACAAGAACGTTCATTTCTATTTTTAACATTTTCTTCTTGCATTTTATTAGATTTTCTACCCCTATTGAACTATAGGCACTTCCAGGCCTTGCAGGCTCTTATAAGCATACAAATCGTTTTTGTTATTTATGGTGGGGATTGCTCTCTGCATTTTTTTTTTATTAATTTCTGACTTTGATTCAGACTTCTAGTCAACAGAGTGACTTGAAAACATTTCTCTTCTTAAATGGAACATTATCAATTCTTTTGGGAACCATTCTAATTTTAAACACCAACACATTCAGTTTCTTAATCTGCAGCTCTGATGTTACTCATTTTTATGCACACAACCTATTCCCCTTTGGCAGTAGTTCGTTTGTGCTTGATATTTATCTTCTTTACATTTGTTTGACTGTTTTTGCAAGGCAGTGTAAGGGCAAAAAATGGCTATTAAAAAACAAGGCAGAAGCAGAGAACTCTGATTATGTGTTTACTATTTAAGTAAAGCCACAGAACACTAACATTTTGAGATTTAAAAAAACCACAACAACACAAAAGCTAATGAGCCTTCTCCAGCAAAGCTGTCTGGATACCATTAAAGTTGATGACTTCTAAAGGATTATCCTGATAAATGCTTGGCTTCTTGGTGATTAGATACATATTTTCAACAAAGTCTCCTAAATGAGACTGAGGTCTGCTTAGAGGAGATTTGCTGAGTGTAACTGGAAATTGTTGGGGGAAAAAAATCTAGAGTACCACCCTACTTTGTAGAGTCCAAATCAGAAGTAACTGTTATTCATGTACACTTGCACTAAAAATATTGAAAATATTTTAGTAATAGTTCAATAACTTAAGCAACACATACTCTAGTTATTTCCAAACTAATTGTAACGGAAATATACCTCCTATGTTGGAAAATTTTAAAGAATGGCCAAGGGGCCGAATAATGATTTAAAAACTCAGAGCTATATCTATTGAGGATAAAAGGATTTTGAAATATAATTTGAGAGATATGAACAGTGCAGAGCTATTAAACAAATCCTTCCAATAAACAGATTCTTTTAATTCATTTGGTTCCATTGCCCTTAAAAAAAAAAGACAATTACTACATACATGTCCAGCTTAAACCTAAATCTGGTTTAAAAAAAACCACTAAATTTGAAAAATACGGGTTAGCATGTAAAAGTTATGAACAGGTTTCACTTAGATAAACCCGTTTGCTATCATTTTCCTCCATTTTAATATTTAAATGAGTTGTGCTGGATGCTGATACTGGGTGGGCATCTCCACCCCTGATCCTAGGTTCAAAAATAAAGAGCTTCAGCACTTATCAGCCTGTGGATAACTGCAGTAAACCAAAATATGCAGTTTGTCAAACAAAGCAAAAACAAGTCCCGATTCTTCAGAGATGACTGTAAGAAGTCTGATCATCAAGGCTGTCAGCCAGCTCCATGGTCCTTTCCTTTCCCTCTCCTGGCCAGGACTGTGATCAGAGTAGACAGGTTGAACTTCACCTAACTCCATGGGTACCCTTCACACTGTTGTCTTGTAGATTTATATGGTTTTTAAGACACTGTTCTGATGTATGGCAGTAGAGTTCCTTGAGAAAGAGGGCCATTATTAGTTTTTTAATAAAATTTGTACCAAGGGGCAACATGGGCTTAGCAGGCTAGCTGGCTCCGCTTAAAAGGAAGGGTCATCTGCAATAGAGACTATGATCCCTTATGCTTTGGCGAGCAAGTCCAATTCAGCAGCCTAGTGTAGAATGAACTTGAGAAGGGTTCCAAAGGCTTGTTCTGCTTTGGAAAGACCCTGTGATGAGGGGAAATGGACCCTGCAGAATATTAGACTCTTAGGCATGACATTTGAGGCCTGCCATAGTCTGGTTAGCATCAATGTAGGTAGAGAAGGAAAAAGATGGTGGGCAGAAGGCTTATCGCTAGTTATCTACTAACTAGCTGCAGGCACTTGGGCAATCACCTAATCTCCCCGTGTCAGAGACTCCTGTCTGTCAGTTCTCATTAACTTATTCTCTTTTTGCTGTGCATATGGCTGCCCAGTGGGACTACATTTCCCAGCCTCACTTGCAACTGCATGTGGCTCATGTAACCAAGTTTCACCAATGAAATATAAGCAAAGGTGATGGGACCAATTATCATCTCATACTTGCACTGTCCTATTCCTTCTCGCTGGCTGGGAATTATGCTAATGAAAGCCACATATGGAGAATGACAAGTTATCCAAATGGCCTGGGTACATAAGATGATTTCTTAGAGCAGAGTCTGCCCTCTCACCCTGGACTGTTATGTGGAGAGAAATAAATTTCTACTTTGTTTGACAAACTGCATATTTTGGTTTACTTTGTTATAGTACTCAGCCAAAGTAACCTGCATCCTGGCTTTGTTTTTCTTACCTGTGAAATGAGAGTATGTTAGTTTTGGTTTCCCTAAAAGCAAGCAGTTTATTGGGAGGTGATCTCAGGAAACACGAGTAGGGGAGAGGGTTTGAGTGACAGGGATGGGAAAGCAGCCATTAAATTACATTATAAAGTATTACCATAATGGTCAACTGAGACTTAATTCTATCAAGGGAACTCTGGGGAACAGTGTAGAACACTTGTCTTAGAGTGAGTCCACCTGAGCTGGGATAGTTATACACCAGCTCCTATCAGTAATTAGCTGAAGGGCTGCTCTTCATGGGCATTATTTCCCCAGCCAATACTTCTGGTCTGTTGCATTGATAGATGGACTTCAGGGGCCAAAACAAACAAACAAACAAACAAACAAACAAACACACTTCTGGTCTGTTGCATTGATAGATGGGCTTCAGGGGCCAAAACAAACAAACAAACAAACAAACAGCACCAAAGCAATGAAACACAGGTGCTGGTGTCTGGACATTGAGTTGGTACACACTGAAGTATAAGGGTAAGGGTCTACTGACAGGACACTGACAGCATCTGCTATTGAGGACATTGGATGAATAGTCTTGAAGATCTCCTTCCCACATTAAAGTTGTCTTCTTACTAATCTGAAATGCCTGCTCTAGCCAGATTGATTTTCTCAATTTAGGGCTCCCCAAATACCATGTGCATTCATTCTCATTTTATTTATGCCATCCTTTCATGTGGCAGCAGCTTATCACTCATGTACACCCCTTTATCTCCACTGTATCAGTCATCTGTTGCTGTTTAACCAATCACCCCCAAAATATAGTGACTTAAAAGAATTATTTGTTATTTTTCATAGGAATTCAGGCAGGACTTGCTGGGCACTCCTCCATGGACGGTCAGCTGAGCTTACTCATGAGGAATGACCAAGATGGCCTCTTACCTCCCAGGGGATCTCTTGGAGCGACCTCTAATCATTCAGTAGCACAGTCTGGACAGCTGGATCCCAAGAGGGAGGCAGTAGAAGCTGCTAGACCTTTTAAGGCCTATGTGATTGGAAGTCTCAAAATGTCATTCCCTTTCATTCTGTTGTCTAAAGTAGGTCACAAATTCTGCCTAGATTCAAGGGGATAGGAAACAGGCTCATTCTTCTGGTAAGAGAAGCTACATGTATGTAAAAAATCGGAAGAGCTGACATGGTCATATTTGATTGCTGTCTATCATGCTTACCCACCTCTTTCCACTATTTCAAATGCCCAAGACATCCTCCTACCTTACTTTATATAAGAAGCCTTTCCCATCATGCTAGTCCCCTGGGGTCTTCTAGCCCCATCTGCACTCCTAGGTGCTGTACCTCTTATTACATAAACTTGTTATTTTGTCCTTAGTAATTTGTGACACTTTCTTTTTGCTGCTTATTATTGTCTCATTGAGGGCAGAAAATGCAGATTAGAATTCAAAGAACACTTGCTACAGTTTGGAGCCCAGTGTGGATTCTCGATGTGTATCTGTCCCAAGACAAAGGAAGGACACAGAAGTAAGGGCTAGGTGGAGGGAGGGACCAGCATGAATATGCTCTTGGGCTAAGAGCTAGATCAGTAGAGCTCATTTCTAGTAGATTTACTGGTATATACAGTTGTCAATGGCTTATTCTGAAAATCAAATAATTCTGAAATCCTCCCAGCCTAAGTAAGGCTTAGGTGGCACATCCATCTACATGAAGGAATGGTCGTGTTTGTAACTGGAATGGATCACCCTGAAGGTGCCTGGAAGGCTTCCCCCTTCTCAAACACCACCCCTCCCTCATGAGGCACTACTCCCTTGTGTCAACCATTGCCCTCTTTTGTTTTTATTTTATTATTATTTTTAGAATAAAACTTTTTATTGGAGTGCCCTTATTATGGGATACAGAACTAACAATAACTTTGCAAGCTATGTCCTATTAAGTTCCTATTATATATAATTAAAATGCTTTATAAAACAATAATAATCCAAATCTATAATACCAAACCATGTTACAATAGGGCAATATTATTTGTTTCCATAAAAATGTTAATAATGACTATCCTTTTTTTCTTTCTCTAGGTATAAGCAAGCATTGCCCTCTTTTAAAATGCAAGGACAACCTCTTGGAGATGGAATGGGAAGTAGGAGATGGTGGTGGAAATTTGAATCTCTGATAAGAGAGCAGTGTTTCTTTTTCTCTCACAGAAGAAAGTGGGGCAGCATGAATGTGCTGGAGGATGAGAGGCCATTGATACTGAAGGAAGGAGAACCATGGAGGAGGGGTCTTTGTAAATGAACAAGTCATTTCCCTCATGTCAGCCAGGCAAGTTGTCTAGGAGACATTCTGAATAATACGTTGTCCTGACTATTAGAAAGTGGCTAACATTCTCATGGACAACAGAGAAAAATGGAAATCTGAGCCAAAGGAAGATTCTGGAATCTATGAGCATGTTACATGGATTTGCAGTCAGAAAATGGACATCCCTCCAGTCTCTGGAATCTAGTCATTTATGTTGTGATTGGACCCTTAGTCACTAGGTTTCCAAGGCAGGATAAGGCTGTGGGAAAATTGGCCCATGGTATCCACAGAAAGGGAGGAAGTATTGTGTTTTAGTAGAACCACTAAGAGAATATCAGCAGACAACTGGGTGAATGTAAGTGTTAAACACTGGCAAAACTTCCTCCATTGATCCTAGTGACTAGTGGGAGCACTTCCATAGCTCCCTGAACATGTAACCCCACCACACTTTAAAAATATATATACATTAAATATATTTTTATTGATTTCAGAGAGAGAAAGGGAGAGAGAAATGGAAACATCAATGATGAAGATGAGAGAAAATCAGGTTGCATCCTGCATGACCCCTCCTGGGGGTTGAGCTCACAAGCGGGGCATGTGCCCTGACTGGGAATCAAATTGTGACCTGCTGGCTCAATACTGAGCCACAGCGGCCAGGCCTCACCACACATTTTAATTAAATGCCCTGAATTGCCCTTGGGATCAAAACTTTTTTTTATTATGTCTATCAAAGAAGGCTTACTTCAGCCTACCTCATGGTTAAGGATATCAGATGTGTAAAAGATGATCATTTCTACACATTATCATGACCATCAGCTTTTGTGCATTGATGTTGGCTGACATGCAGAAAATGCACTTTACTGGATTCTTGGAAATCTGTAATGGATGCTGGCTCTAGGAGAGGCAGATGGAGCATGGATTCTGCTATGGGTCACAGCTGGGTTTATATTCTGCCTCTGTCATTAGCATTGTGACTCTGAACACATTTGAAAACTCTATTAGATGTGTGGAAAGTTTTCCTCATCTGGAAAGTAGGAATAGCAATACCTAAGTCACAGGGTTGTGACTAATAAATAAGTAAATGTGTGCTAAGTTTCTAGAAAGTTCCCAGCACAAAGTTATATTAATAAATGACTTTTACAACAAGGTTCTATTGTTATCTTCTGATCATTTCACCACAGCCTTGTGCTTACAGACTGTGTGTATGCATTTTCCATTAAACATCAGAAAATAAACAGAGGCATGTGTGATTCTTAAAGATGAGGAAGAAATCCAGAGGGTTTAGGATTACTGGCCATCCTGTTTGGTGGATTCATAAAGAAGATGAGGCATTAAAACCATAACAGAAAGGAATTCTTTTTTTTTATCATTGAAATGACAGGTGGGCTGGTTATAAAACTAGCAGAAGACCTTGGATAAAGCTCTTCCTTTTGCCTAGAATATTCAACCCTCAATTACCCATTGACTGGGCATTCCCACTGCTTCATTATTATAATCCTACATAATAAAGAACTAATATGCAAATGGTCCTCACTCCCTTGTGCCCTTGTGCTTGGGCCAGGAGATCTGAGGCTGTGCCCCTGCCCAGCAGGGCTTGACGGGGGTGGGGCCGGCGCACCCCCAGCCCTGGACCGGGGGAACCTCAGGCCACGTTCCCTGCACGGGTGAACCTCAGGCTGCACCTCCCACCCAGCTGGGCTTGACAGGGGACCTCAAAGCATGCTCCCCAATTAATTCTCTTTTAATGTGCACGAATTTCGTGCACTGGGCCACTAGTCCTATATAATAAAAGGTTAATATGCAAATTGTCCTCTCAGGAGTTTGACCGGGAGACCGATCACTTGCTATGACGTGTGCTGACCACCAGGGGTTGCTGAGGGAGCGAGGGAAGGAGGAGGTGGGGAGGCAGGGAGATAGGGAACCTGATTGGCCGTGATTGTTGGCCAGGCCTAGGGACCCTACCTGTGTAAGAATTTCATGCACCGGGCCTCTAGTCTCTTATAACTGTGTATAGAAACCCTTTTCCTTTTGGATTATTCCTTGTTAGTGACAGTCATTTTCTTGGCATTCTCTGAATCTCAACCCCATCAAGACTTGCTCTTCAGATGGGAATCTTGGTAAACTGCCCTGCTTGTTTCATCTTTATCCCTTGACCAAAATTCTCCACATTCAATCATGTCTTTAAACAGAAATCAAGTAATCCTTCCCATCATCTTCTCTTCCAAAGACTGTTTGTGGGGTGATTACACTACAGAATTTTCAGTGTCCTGAAACTCTTGATGGCCAAACATCTCTCCATTGATTTTTTAATTGAGCTGAGGCTCCCTGACCAGAGGTCTTTATTTGGCCTTTTTCAGTTAATCATTTGTCAGGAAGCCAGGGATTTCAGGAAGAACAAAAATTTTCCAACAATTGGAAAGAGGGAGAAATACCTGTAGAAAATTAATTTAAAGCCAAATAGCAGACACATCTGAGGAAATACTGGAAATGAATATACTTACAGATGTCACCTTTCTGAAGGCAGTTAGATCCTTGAAGTTTCATTTCGCTCTTTATGGTCTGTATCCATTGCCAAGATTATACTCTTCTAGGAAAAGTAAAGGCAAATTTCTTAGCATTTGCTTTGCTACATCTCCCACTGGAGCACTCATTAAAGAGCAACTGGAGATGTAGATGAAATAGCCCCCTCTAACTATCTGGTTGAGATGCCTCAAATGCTTGGCTGTCATTAAAACTTCCCCAAGCGATATTCATAATAATAAATCCAAGATGTCAATATACAACATCATTAATGTGTGTCAGTAGTCACCATTGGAGGGAAATGGAAATCAAGTATGTATCACAGAACCATGGCTTCATGTCTACTTTTTGGGGGGAGGGAGGAGGTTGTACAATCTCTTTACTGAGTTTTTAATCGAGTTGCTATTCCACTCTTTCTTTTATGGAGCCATAGAAGTGTCTGTAATGAAAGATTAAAATGGTGGTGTGCAGTGGCTATGCCCAAATAAAATATGACAGCTCTCTCGTAGGACCTATATGTAAGCAGAGGGAGCTCTGTAACAAGCTGCATTATGCTCTCTGCCGTGCATACTGATTGCAAATTGTGTGGGTTATCCTTGAGACCATAAAAATAAAAAGATGTGTGTTTCTGTGTGTGTGTGTCTCTGTGTATGTGTGTCTGAAAGAGAGAGAGAGAGAGAGAATTCTTTCTCCCAACCGATTATGAACCTCATTCATGCATAGCAAGTAATGGAGAAACAATGCTCAGATTTCCTGTAGCAGAGGACACACACACACACACACACACACACACACACACACACACACTGACAGGCTAATGGCTACTTTCCCAAAGAGTGGTTAGAAAGAAGTAGTAAATGGGACTGTGTTGATGCTGGGAGAAGACCCGGGCAAAGATCAAGATACCGGCAACATATCGGATAACACATAATTGGCAGGTCACCACCAAATGAATGTAGTCATGCATCCCCGGGCAGGCCTTTGCGGGTGATAAAGACACTTGTAAACAATTCAGTCCCAGAACATGGCAATAATATGTTGATCCGGCGTGTAATGAGGTATCCCTGGAATCAATAAGCAGTCCTGGAGAGCAGGGAGCAAGGGCAGTGGCTGTCTTTCTGATGACCTTTCCTCACCACCGAGGACCCCATCTCCCCTGAAGAGGACTTTTCTCATTTTGCAGCCAGCTCTGAGTGTCAGAACTTCCATTCGCAGCCAGCAAATGAACAGCTAGGCCCTGCATGCTAATGAAGTCCAGGCTATTTTGCACCTTTTCATCTGCACATTATGCTCTTGACTCTGGAGAAGGTGGGAATTAGGCTGGACCCCGGTGTCAGACTGCCTGATGGCTCGGCTTCGGAAAACTGGTAATTGAAGCTGATGACTGATGCGAGGGAGGCCTGAATTTGGAAATAAACAGTTTCAAGCACTGCATGTCATTTCTAGAGAGACTGCTGAGAGAATGGAAATGAGCTCTGTTTCTTGAATCTAATGCAGTTTCTCAGCAGGAAAAACACCGTCTTTTAGACAACAATGCCAGTCATTAAGATTTAAATGTTCTGGCGATAATAGAAGAACTGGCCTCCCGTTCACAAACAGCACTTATGTAAATGTCTTTCAACACCCAGATCTACATTTAATCCACGCCCAGGAAGATAACTGTGTTGGAAAGCGGAACCAAATGCAACCCTCAGTCTATAAATATCATTCATAAGGAGAGAGAGGAAAACAGTAAAATTGTTTGCCAACATGTCACCTAGCATTGCCTGTCAGTGCCAGCGACATAGCAACTCCCTTTTGAAACAATGAAAGGACATTTGGAAGTCCACAGTAAAACACCCCAAGCCACACTTTTACTGGTTATTTTTACATGGCAGTATTTCATGCCAAATAATCTACCACCCTGGCCTTTTATGTTCAAATGGCATGAATATTCCCTATTGGTATGCAGCATTTACATTTGGATGCTGAATCTGTAGGTTTAATGTTGCACCAAAGGCCCGAATCTGGACCCATTTGCTTGTAATATGTCAAAAGAAGTTCTTTCATTGAGCATTTTTTTCGTTTTCTCTTAACATCACTAGGTTGTCACAAAACCCCAGACCCAACATGACCTACTGTTTTAGCCTCCTTTCCCCAGTCTGCTGAGATTAATTGGACATTATATTGCTTTATGCAAAAAGAAGGGCTCAGAACTCACACACAGTCTTTTGTGTTTTAAGAGGCTTTAAAAGTAATTTTTTACTAGACATCCCTCCAGCCCAGTTTTTCCTGTGCAGGTGAAACACCTTCAGGGAGAAAATTACGAGGCTGGAGAAGAGGAGAATGAGGCTAGTGGTATTTATCATGGCAGGCCGCGTGATTCATGAATAACCAGCGGCTTGCTCTCTTCTAGCTTCTCTTCCCTACCCGAAGTGAGATTTCTATATTTTGGGCCTTTTTCAATTTAATGGTGACATACAGGATTCTCACAGGCAGTCTTTGGTTTGTTAGTGACATCAAGGATATCAGTACAACTTGAGAGAAACCTAAGCTGGCTGGGTGTTATTGTCACTTCAGTTTAAAGGTAGCAAACCTATCTTACAAAGGATCAACACTGAATTATTTCACCATTTCAAAATATAGATAAGCAATGCATTTTTAATAGAGTACTTGTGGATACTAGCTAGATCATTGAATATTCAGCAGTCCTTTGCAGGAAATATATGAAACCCCACAAGAAAAAGGATAAATCTTAAATACATACACACCTACCCCTTACTGTGACAATGTTGCTCTAGTTTGACGTTATTTCTGTGTGTTGTCAAGTCTTACAACATAATGGCTAAAAGACAGGGAGAAAATTGGGGTCACTAAAATGTGATAATGATAACCACAAGGCTTTCCATGCATAGTGTACATGCATGCTGGAAATTCAGTATTCATATAGCGATTCCTTCTGTGTCCAGAACAGCATTGACTATTTGAAAAGCTTAGCTGAGTATTTCTTAACTAGACTCCCACCATAAGTCTATGGCACAAAATTCTATTTTATTAACATGTAAGAAAAGAGAGGCAAGAGAAAGGATATGATTTTTCTAAGATCACACAGCAAATACAATAGTGAAGCCAGAATCAAACTTTCTGTTTTAAACATTTGCCATGTTTTTCTTGTCTATAGATCCATGTTCCCCTGGCTTCATACTATAAATTAAAAAAGTTATGCAGCATTAGGCTATTTCTACTTTTAGCCTTCAGAAGCACTACCTCTTCTGTTGCTGTTATGAGGTTGAAATTGTTCTGACTCGGAAGCATGAGGTGTAATTCCAATTGTCCAGAGGAAGAATAGCCAAGAGCAAGACTTTTTTGAGTCTTTAATGTCCACTGGTGGTGACTACTATAGTAATGCCATCCTTTTTGTGTGGAGAGGGTTCCCTGGATTAGCAGTGATTCAGCAGTTTAAGGGTCTACAGCAGGGGTCCTCAAACTTTTTAAACAGGGGGCCAGTTCACTGTCCCTCAGACCGTTGGAGGGCCGGACTATAGTTTAAAAAAAAACTATGAACAAATTCCTATGCACACTGCACGTATCTTATTTTGAAGTAAAAAAACAAAATGGGTACAAATACAATATTTGTATTTGCATGTGGCCCGCGGGCCGTAGTTTGAGGACCCCTGGTCTACAGCATGGGCTTGGCTTTGGTTCAAATCCTGGCTCCATCACTATACCAACAATAACAGAAAAGCAGAGTGGGTAATTTCACACTCATGTAATGGGAATTTCAGAAGGAGATAGTCTAGGGCAGTGGTTGGCAAACTGCGGCTCGTGAGCCACATGCGGCTCTTTGGCCCCTTGAGTGTGGCTCTTCCTAAGCCTTAGGAGTACCCTGTCTAAGGTATTATTAACAAAATAACAATGTATCTACCTATATAGTTTAAGTTTAAAAAATTTGGCTCTCAAAAGAAATTTCAATCGTTGTACTGTTGATATTTGGCTCTGTTGACTAATGAGTTTGCCGACCACTGGTCTAGGGTGAAAGAGAATAGGCCTCACGATGCGATCAATGTCCCAGTTTCTTTTTGTCTTCTACTCCGCCTTTTTCAGAACATTGATTTCATCTCAAGGTTGCCTCATGATCATATAATGGCTGTGCAGTTTCAGCCATCTCATCTGATGGAGGAGGAAAGGAAGAGGACAAGGCAAAGAGCCAGAGAAATCATTTTCCTTCTCAGGGCTTTGTGGGAAGCAGCTCCAATGTTTATAGCTCATTGGTCAGAACCTAATCATGTGACTATTTCTACGTACAGAGAAGTCTGGAAAGTTTAAATGGGAAGTAGATTTGGGTTCTCTTGCTAAAGAAGAAGAGAACAGATATTGTATAATTAATTGGAGGAAGAGTTTATTGACACACTTAACAGAAGTGAATACAGGTAATTATCTAAATTCTTTAAGTCTCAGTTTACTTATCTGTCACATGGGGAAAAAATGGTGGTTTCTTCCTCATTACCACACTAGGAATGGGTTGCGGGGATAAAATGAAATATTTCATATAAAGTTCACATTGCAGTCCCTGGCATGGAATTGTGAACATATAGTGACCTAAGAAGTGAAATATGTTTAGTCTTACTAGAGAGATTGTGGAAATGAAGATTAAAACCCCAACGGGATGTCATTCTTCTCACCATTCCAATCGACAAAAATTAAAATAAACAATAATGTGTGATGTTGGCAAGTTCATGGGGAAATGGGCACTCTCATAAACTACCAGTGAGATATCTGGGACAATGTTTATGGAGAGCAATTTGGCAGCATTCCTTCTCCTTCCAACCTACCCAGGGACATATTCGTACAAATGTATAAAGAGACTTGTCTGCCGAAGATCATAGAAGCTCTGTCTGTAAAACAAAAACAAAATTAAAAGCCATCAAAACAAAAAAGAAAACCCCCAAACCAAAAAATAACAAAAACTGAACACATCCAAAAAAGGAAAGTTTAATTAAACTGGAGTACATCTGTGCCATGGCTTACTATGCAGAAGATTAGAAGAAAGAGGAAGATCCATGTGTATATAGTGATAAGGAAAGAAGGGAGGCGAGAAATATCAAGGCCTTGTTAAGTGAAAACAGCAAGTTGTAGATTAACATGTAGGATATGTCATGTGTTTAATTCATATTCCATATTGCACTCCAAATCTCTCTCTCTTTGTCTCTCTCTCTCTCTCTGTATCTGTTTAAATATCTCTCCTTCTTTCCCTCATGTCTCCTGGGACAAAGTTTAAGCAGTGTTTGCTTGTACCTAAGCTCAGGGTTCCCCAGATCTGGTGCAAATCCACTGTGTGCAGCATCCTCCTGGGCCCACCTCCGCATCACCCTTGGTATTTGGGGATCAAAGGGAACAGATGCAAACATGAAGCTCATGATTCCTCTGAGTAATAAAGTCCTTTGTCTCTGACCCAGGAGTCTCATGTCTTCTGCCAACATCCATAGCAGGTTAAAATCTCAGCCCCTTCACATAAATGTAACAAAAACATTGGAAACTGCACATTTTATAAGTCTACAGTTTGATGAATTTTCACAAAGTGAACTCACATATGTGACCAGCACCAGATTCAGAGAAACAACATTATTAGCATTACAGAAATCTCCTCATGTCCCTATCAGTCAAAACCCTCCCAAGGATAATACACTCCTATCTAATAGCATGGACTAGTTGTTTTTTTTAAATCTTTAATTTCTTTATTGATTAAGGTATTACATATGTGACCTCATTCTCCCCATAACCCCCCTTCCCCCCCCCCCCCCCACCATTCCCCC
>NW_005358137.1:1419263-1462078 GCF_000412655.1 Myotis brandtii
AAGTCTAATAATTTTTTGATGGAGTCTTTAGGGTTTTCTATGTACAGTATCATGTCATCTGCGAATAAGGACAGTTTTACTTTTTCTTTGCATGGACTAGTTTTTTAACTTGACATAAGTTGAATTGTGCGGTATGTACTCTTTTGTGTCTGGGTTCTGTCTTGCAACATTGTGTTTATGAGATTCATTGTTATTAGTATTATTATTATTACTATTTGATTTTCTTTTTTGCAGTTGGGTAGATAGTCTTTTGGGGAAGAGATAAAGGGGGCAAAAGCATACAATGGAGTAAAGACAGTCTATTCAATAAACAGTTCTGGGAAATTGGACAGATACATGCAAAAAAGAAAAAGAAGCCAAACCACCTATTTGCACCATAAACACAAATAAACTTAAAGTGGATAAAAAACTTAAATTTAAGTTGTGAAACCATAAAAATCCTGGAAGAAGATATAGGCAGTAAAATCTCAGACACCTCTCATAGCAATATTTTTGTTGATATATCTCCTTGGGCAAGGGAATCAAAGGAAAAAAATAAATAAATAGGACTACATCAAACTAAAAAGCTTCTGCATAGCAAAAGAACCCATCAACAAAATGAAAAGGAATCCACTCTATGGGAGAACATAATCACCAATGATATAGCTAATAAGGGGTTAATATCCAAAATATATAAAGAACTTATACAACTAAACAACAATAAATAAAACAATGCAATTAAAAAAATTGGTGGCCCTGTCTAGTGTGTCTCAGTTGGTTGGGCATCAATCATCCAGTGCACCAGTAGGTTGCTGGTTGGATTCCTGGTCAGGACAACTTCCTGCGTTGCAAGCTCGATCCCCGGTGGGGGGGCTTGTAGGAGGCAGCCTATCAATGATGTGCTTTCACATTGATTTTTCTCTCTTTTCCCTTCCTCTCTTGCTCTACAAATCAATAAACTATTTAAAAAATGGACAAAGGACCAGGATAAACACTTCTCCAAAGAGGACATACAGATGGCCAATAGACATATGAAAAAATGCTCAATGTCACTAGTCATCAGAGAGATGCAATTAAAACCATAACGAGGTGTCACCTCATACCTGCCATCAGTAAATCAACAAGCAACAAGTGCTAGAGAGGATGTGGAGAAAAGGGAACCCGAGTGCACTGTTGGTGGAAATAGAGACGGTTGCAGCCACTATGGAAAACAGTATGGAGTTTCCTCAAAAAATTAAAAAACGAGCTGCCTTTTGACCTAGCTATCCCACTTCTGAAAATAACCTAAGAATCATGAAACACCAATCAGAAAGAATATATGTACCTCTATGTTCATAGCAGCATTATTTACAATAGCCAAGATCTGGAAACAGCCCAAGTGCCTATCAGTACATGAGTGGATAAAAAAAGCTATGGTACATTTCAACAATGGAATATCTTTTGTGACAGCATGGATGGACCTGGAGATTATAATGCTAAGCAAAATAAACTTGTCAGAGAAAGACAAATACCATATGATCTCCCTTATATGTGGAATCTAATGAACAAAACAAACTGCAGAACAAAATAAAAGCAGAGTCATATGTCAGAGGGGAGGGTGGTGGGGCAGATGGAAGGTGAAAAGAATAGCTAAGGAACATATATGCATGGCACATGGACACAGAAAACAATGTTATTAGGGCCAGAGGGAGGGAAGCATGGGGCCTGGGTAGAAGGGGGGAAATGTTGGGGGAAATGAGGGATATCTATAATAATGTCAACAATAAAAATAAATTTAAGAAATTGAATGGGACACTTGCAACCCCTGGTGCAAGTCTTCCCTGCTTGGGAACCGGAATGTACTGAACTACAGCAACCAGAATTGCAGAGGTGGTAAGCAGATTCTCTACATAAATCATTGGATGTGATGGTGTGTGGAGTTAATTTCATGTTAACCCCTTGTTTCCCAGACGTATTTATTTCACCTACTGGGAACACAGTACCATAAAAAGATCATTGATTTAGGGTGTGTGCCACATTCTGGAGGATAGAGGCCCATTCTTGAATGTTTTTATCTTTCAGTTGACATATTGGCTGTGTCTTAAATGGTTCTTTAACTGCTCTGTGAAGCTGGCAGTTTTTTGTAATGTTGAATGTAGCAGGACTAGTAGATCCTGTGAGCATGAGACCACTGCTGGACCACCTTTGCTGTAAAATGGGCCTTTCAGTCCAATGTGACATAATGTAGGATCTTGCATTGGTGGATCAAATATCTTTTTTTCAAATATTCTTCGTAAGCCCTTTAAACATGGTGCTAGCTGAAACCCTGTGGGCAGGGCAGGCAGACTCATACTTGGAGTATATGTTGACTTCAGTCAACATGAATGGCCACTCCTTCCAGGATGCAAGGAGTCCAGTGTAATTAACCTGCTATCAAGTGACTGGATGGTCTCCATGAGGGATGGTGCCATAACAGGACCACTTGTCCCTAATCTGATGAAAGAAAGAGACAAAAGCCCAGGAAGTACAGAGAGTCCCAAACAGATGAACCCAAAGAGGCCTTCACCAAAACACATCCTAGTTAAAATGATAAAGGTTAAAGACAAAGAGAAAATCTTAAAAGCAGCAAGAGAAAGAAAGTTAGTTACCTATAAGGGAGTTCCCATAAGATCATCATCTAATTTATCAACAGAAATATTTCGGGCCAGAAAGATTGGCACAAAATGTTCAAAGTGATGAAAAGCAAGGACCTGCAACCAAGACTACATTATCTAGTAAGACTATCATTTAAAATTGAAGGAGAAATAAAGAGCTCATAAGAAAAACCTAAAGAAGTTTATTACCAACAAACTAATATTACAGGAAATGTTAAAGGGGTTTCTTTAAGAAGAAGAAAGAAAAAAAACACAGGAACATTGTTATAAATAATAAATCAACAATAAACACATTCCTATAAATAATTACTTTAAATGTAAATGGCATAAATGCTTCAATCAAAAAACATAGGGTAGCTGAATGGATAATAAAACAAGACCCATATATATACTTTCTACAAGACGCCCACCTCAGAACAAAAGACACACACAGACTAGAAGTAAAGGTATGGAGAAAGATATTTTATGCAAATGGAAAAGAAAAAAAGCTGAGGTAGCAATACTTATATATGACAAAATATACCTTAAAGCCAAGGCTATAATAAGAGACAAAGGCCACTATATAATGATAAAGTGATAGTAGAGGAGTTTAATACCTCATTCATATCAATAGATAGATATTTTTGACAGAAAATCAACAATATAACAGTGGACTAAATGGATCACATAGATTGATACACTAGAGCAACAAAATATACAATCTTTTCAAGTGCACATGGAACACTCTCTATAATAGACCACATATTAGGACACAAAACAAGTCTTAATAATTTAAAGAAAACTGAAATTATATCAAGCATCTTCTCCCACCACAATGATATGAAACTAAATATCAATTTAAAAAATGAAAACAAACAAACACACAGAAGCTAAATAACACATTACAAAACAATGGGTTAACAATGAGATCAAAGAAGAAATTAAAAGATGCCTTGAGACAAATGAAAATAAAAATACAGCAACCCTAAATCAATGGGACACAGTGAAAGCAGTCCTAAGAAGAAAATCATAGCATTACAGGCTTACTTCAAGAAACAAGAAAAATCTCAAATACAATTCAACCTTATACTTAAAAGAAATAAAAAAACAAACAAACAAAGCCCAAAGTGTGTAGAAGAAAGGAAATAATGTCATAGCAGAAATAAACAGAATAGAGTCTAAAAAAACACACACAAAAGGTTAATGAAACTAAGAACTTGTTCTATGAAAAGATAAGCATGATTTTACCATAGGCAAATTGATATAAATTGCCATTTTCAAGAACCTGTCAAGTATGTTACAGTAAATGAAGACTTATTGTATTTGAATAAAGAATCTTTTGTCTCCAAAGAAAAAAGATAAAGATTGATAAACCTGCAAACAGGCTCATGAAGAATAAAAGAGAGAGGATTCAAATAAATAAAATAAAAAATGAAAGTGGAGAAGTAACAACTGACACTAAAGAAATATAGAAGATTAGAGGCCCAATGTACAAAATTCATGCAAGGGGCTTGGCCTTTGCAGCCCCCGGCTTCATCTGGAAGGTAGTCTGGAAGGACGTCCGGCTGTCCAGTCTAATTAGCATATTACGCTTTTATTATCTACACTAATAAAAGACAAAGATGCTAATTGACCATACCTTCACTACACCCACCAGCCAATCAGAAGAGTATGCAAACTAACCCAACAAAGATGGCCATTAAATTTGCATACTTCAGGTGGGGAGGGCAGCACCAGACGCCGTCGGGGGGATCCGGGCCACAGATCGGGGACCGGGGAGGCAGGGCAGGCAGCACCAGATGCTACCCAGGGAGGCAGAGCCGGCGATCGCCCCAGCCAGAAGCCTGAGGCCTGGGCAGGGGTGGAGCCGGTGATCGCACAGGGCTGGGGGTCCCCTGCCCAGGCCTAATGCCCCGGCCAGAGGCCTGAGGCCTGGGCAGGGGCTGAGCCGGGGATGGGTGTGAACTACAGAGGAAACACTTTTTCTGACCGCTCATTGGCTAAGCTCCCTGTATGCCACTGGTAATATTCTTAGTAACTTGGGTAATTAGAATCCAAGAAGGTGATGTAGGGTTTTCCACTCACTCCTAGAGAACAAAACAAAGGTCTGCTGCTGGAGGGGCTAAGAAATATCATATCCTGCCCTAGCTGGTTTGGCTCCATAGATAATGCCTCGGCCTGCCTACCACAGGGTCTGTGTTCAATTCTGACCAAGGGCATGTACCTAGGTTGCAGGCTCTTCCCTGGCTGGGGCCCAGGTCAGTGCTCATGCAGGAGACAACCAATCAAAGTGTTCCTCTCACTTTGATGTTTCTCTCTGTCTTTCCCTTTCTCTTCCACATTCTCTAAAAATCAATGGAAACATATCTTCAGGTGAGGATAAAAAAAATAATAAGAAATGTCATATCCTATAAAAGACACATCTTGAAAATGCCTAAAGAAAGTTGTCATTTTTTCATGGTGAAGGGACTGGAGTCCGTGTTGATGAAAACACCTTGGTGGCTGTGGTGACTGGCAGTGGCTGCAGCAGCGGGGTGATGGGGCTGGTGCCTTCCCCTGATCAGCCCAGTCGTCTCCCACAAAGGGAGGCCAGACTGTGGCTTAGGCTCGCTCCCCAAGGGGAGCAGGGAGCAGGCCTAAGCTGTCAGTAGGACATCCCCTGAGGGCTCCCAGTATGTGAGAGGGGGCAGGCTGGGCTGAGGGAACCCCCCCCCCCAGTGCACGAATTTTGTGCACCGGGCCCCTAGTTATAGATTATAAGAAAATATTACAAACAACTATATGCAAGCAAATTGAACAATCTGGAAAAAGTGGATACGCTTTTGGAAACATACAATCTCTCAAAATGAATTAAGAATTAGAAAATCTGAACAAACCAATTACAACTGATAAAATTCAAGCAGTAATAAAAAAAAAATTCCCAACAAACAAAGTCCTAGAGTGGATGGTTTCACAGGTGAATTTTGCCAAATATTCAAAGAACTTACACCTACCTTTCTCAAACCAAGGAAGTAAAAGACCTGTACTCAGAAAATTATAAGGCACTGAAGAACAAAATCAAAGAAGATACAAATAAGTAGAAGCATATACTGTGCTCATAGATAGGTAGAATTAACATTGTTAAACTTTCCATACTACCAAAAGCAATCTATAGAATCAATGCAATCCCTATCAAAATACCAATGATGTATTTCACAAAATTAGAACAAATAATCCAAAAATTTATATGGAGCCACATAAGACTATGAATAGCAACAGCAATTTAGAGAAAGAAGAACAAAGTTGGAAGAATCACACTGCCTGATGTCAAATTATACTACAAGGTCATAATAATCAGATCAGCATGGTACTGGCATAAAAGCAGATATAAACATCAATGGAATAAAGTAAGGAACCCAGAAATGAACCCATGTCTAGGTGGTAAATTAATATTTGACAAAAGAGGCAAGAACCTAGAATGGGCTAATGACAGTCTACTCAATAAATGATGTTGGGAAAATTGGACAGATACATACAAAAATAAGAAACTAGATTACTTTCTCAAAACATATACAAGAATAAACTCAAAATGGATTAAAGACTTAATGTAAAACTTGAAACCATAAAAATCCTAGAAGAAAACATAGGCAGTAAAATCTCAGACATTTATTTTAGTAATATTTTGACCTAATATCAAAAATTTTGTCTGAATTATTAACTTTTAATATGTAAAATGCAGTATGACTTTCCATTTGCAGATAAAGAAATTAGAGAGAGTTTTAGCATGTGTTAAATAATGAAGGAATATCAGATACTTTATCTAAGAATTTCCTAGTAACTGAGGCAGGAGGACAGGAAAAAAAAAGATTAGAATGATGAGAGGACAAATAAAGCCAGTGTTGTCCAGGAAAAGCTAGGGGTACCAAAATAGCAGGATTAATTTATAAGGAAGAATCTTTTATGAAAAAAATTATCCCTGATTCCTAAATATAGGCATGAGTAAGCAAGATTTTAAAGTTGAAAATATTATTGAGAAAACTTGCAGATTTAATAATATATTAGTATCCAAAGGAAATGATGGGTTTCAGTTATCTTGATTTTAGTACAGCAGACACAAAAGGACCTGGATCTTTAATCATTTTGGCAAAAGGAACTTATCCTTTAGTTTATCCACTGACTAACCTTGAATGAGCAATGGGATTTTGGAGGACTAAAGTCCTAACTTGATGCTGTCCAATAGAAATATACAGTGCAAATCATACATGCAATTCAAAATTTCCTTGTAGCCACATTATAAAAAGTAAAACAAAACAGATAAAATTAATTTTAATAATATATTTTATTTAACTAATATATTGCCTTTTTAAAATTTCAATACATAATTGATAAAAAATTATTAATGAGATACTTCATATTTTTATCCTGTTTCAAATTTCAGTGTGTGTTCCACACTTATAATACATCTCTATTGAGACACGAAATTTTTAATAGTTGAAGTGAAGTGCATTCTTACTAAAACAATAAAATTGTGTTTCACAAAAAAATATATTTAAGTTTTAAAACAAATAACTTAAAATAAAATAAAAAATTCAGTTCCTCAGTCATAGAGCCACAATAGTACTCAATAGACACATGTGGCTATGGGCTGCCATATTGGTCAGCATAGCTATCACCAAAGAATGTCCTTAAGATTTTCATGAAGCCCTGGCCGGTGTGGCTCAGTTGGTTGGAGCATTGTCTGACACATCAAAATGTGGCAGGTTTGATTCCTGGTCAGGGCCAGGTTTTGGGTTTGATCCCCGGTTGGGGCATGTTCGGGAAACAACTGATCCATGTTTCTCTCTCATCATAGATGTTTCTCTCTCTCTCTCTTTCTCTGTCCTTCCTCTCTCAAATCAATTTAAAAAGTGTGTCTTCAGGTGAGGATAAAAAAAAAAGATTTTCATGCAGTTGAATCCTGCTGCCAATCCTCTGGCAAGAATTTATTGGTTTAGAATAGTCATAGTTTGTGCACATCTGGCTGTTATGGACTGAATTTGTGTCCCCCCCAAATTCATATGTTGAAGCCCTAACCCCTAGTACTTCAGAATGTGACTGTACTTGGAGATACGGACTTTAAAGAGGTAAGTAAGGTAAAATGAGGTCATATGAGTGATCTTGAATCCAGCATGACTGGTGTCCTTACAAGGGGAGGAAATTTGGACACATGTAGAGACAAGGGACACGCATGAACATAGAAGAAAGCCATGTGAGGGAATGGTGAGAAGGTGGCCATCTGCAAGCCAAGGAGAGAAGCCTTGGAAGAAACCAAACCTGCTGACATCTTAATCTTTAACTTCCAGCCTCCATTGTAAGAGAAAATACATTTCTGTTGTTTAAGCCACCCAGTCTGTGTTATTTTGTTATGGCAGCCTGAGCAGACTAATACACTGGTCCAGCACAGAGTGGGTTAAAAACAATCAGAATAACCCTTCACCATTTCAGATGTGTTCTTTCTATTTTTTCACCAGCTTCATATATGACTGTTCCAAAATCCTTAGAGCTTGACTCTCTGAAAACTAATTTCAGAAAAATAAATGCCCATGGGATGTGTTTTTTTTAAAAACTGACCTTGTGTACAAATTCTTTAGTGGTTGGTTGGACAGGATGCTGTGTTTGTTTCCCATTAGGTGGGGAGTGAATGAGTCACATCAACAAACCACAAAAAACACAGCTTTGAGGTTCAAAATGAAATGTCCATGTGCATCAAGCCGAGCCTCTTGCCTTTATCTATCACACACATCAAGCCTCTTCATGATCGCCAAAGTTCGTTAATAGCATTTGTGTCTATGCTAATACAATCAGAAAATTATGCAGACAGTCTATCTCTTCCCAGAGAGAACAGGGTGATCAGCCATTAGTGATTTACACTGATGAGCCTCCACTAATTGCACAGAATGTAATTAGTGATTATATAATATTTGAGCTCTTGCAACTGTCATTAATGTCCACAATTCACCAGAGATGGGCCCTACTGAATGGAGTATGATTGCCACGTGCTAAATCTAGTTAATCTGAGGTATGTTAATCAGCACAGGATGCACTTTAGGCAGTGGTTAAAAGCTCTCATGACCTCAGGAAAAAACCCTGCCATTTACTAAAGTCTGAATTGCTTACAATAGGGATCTCTTTCAAAAGAGAAATTTAATAATGAAATGGCCTGGAAAACTCGAGGGCAGAGTTATTGGGTGGTATGGACACTTTTCTGTAACAGATATGGTGACCAAAATGTTATAATAGTGCTGGTATTAATTTATGATACATATGTTATATGCTGAGATTATTATGGTTTTGTTATGTGACTCAGGAGAACTGGATTAAGAAATAGCTCTTTTTAAGAGGAAAGATGACTATAATTACCCAGAGCCTTCTTAGAGCACAATTTTGGAGGCTCGTTTTACAGAAAAAGTTTTAGAAGCAGTAACATTATAGTTATATTTTGCTTCCTATAATAAGTAAAAGTTGGGCTCTAAAATGGATTTACATGATAATACATTTCATGGGGTCCTGAGTCATGATAGATTTTCAAGACAGTTTTTTGTAGCAGATGCTATTGATGCCCTACCCTGTGTTCACTCAGTCATTGAGTTCACCTACAGCTGCAGTATACAGTTTCCATAGGGGGGTGGGAAAAAGTAGGTTTATAGCATATTCATACAATGGAATAATATGCAGCCATAAAAAGGAAGAGACTCATGGGGGCAGACTGGAAGAGGTCAATGGGGGGAAAAAGGGGGACATATGTAATACTTTCAACAATAAAGATTTAAAAAATAAAGAGACTTTATTTTAAATAAGCAGTAGTAAATTTAATCTATTGGATAAAAAGAAATGTCCTAAATATAAAATATAAAATAAGGTAGATTAATTTTGTCCAGCCTGCTTTTAATTCCTTCCAGTAAATTCTTGATATCAGATATGATTTTCTTAATTTTTGACTGGTTCTTATTCGTGGTTTTTATGTATTTTTTCATGCCGATGTGGCTCCTACTAAATTCCGTGTGATTCCCATTAAGTTCCTTATAGTTCTCACTAATTTCCTTGGGCATGTTATATCCATTACTCTGAAGTCTACGTCTGATAAATTGCTTGCCCCCATTTCATTTAGCTCTTTTTCTGGAGATTTATCCTTTTCTTTCATTCAGGGTTTTTTGTTTGTTTGTTTGTTTTTTCTTTGTTTCCCCATTTTAGCTGTCTCTGTGTGTTTGTTCCTATTTATTAGATAGAACTGCTGTGACTTCCAGTCCTATGTGGTGGAACTTATGTTATAAGTGTCTAAGTGTCTTGTGGGACCCAGTGGTGCAGTCTCTTTGATATCCTGAGCTGGATGCACTAGGAATGTCCTTTGTGTTTGTTATTTGGGTTCTCCTGTTGTAATTGGGATTTGAATGTTGTCCTGTTCAAAGGTGTGATTTCCCCTCAGGCTCATTGACTGTGAGGCTCAAACCCAACCATGTTATGTAAGCTGTTGTACAGGTGTTGACAGAACAAAACAAAAAAAACAAGATAGGAAATAAAAATATCCAAAAGACCCCAACAACAACAGGAAAAAAAAACCCACAAAGGAAAAGAGAGTTAAGAAAGATAAGAGAAAAATCATAATAAAAGAAAATAAAAGGAAAGGAAAAATACAAGAAAAAAAAGGGAAAGAAAAATAGAATATGAAAGAAGAGAATGGAGATAAAAAATAAGAATAATGAATAAGAAAAAGAAAATGGTAAAAAAGAAGAAAAATATGAAAAGGAAAATAGAAGAGAAAGAAGGAGAAAAATAGAGTAAGAAAAGTAAAGAGAAAAATAAGAAATATGAAAGGAAAAAAGATAAAAATCAATAAAAAATGATAAAAAAGAAAAAGAAAACTAGAGCTCTTAGAGTTTAGTGTCTGCCAGGATCTCCCTTTGTATCCTGCTCTTGTGTTGATTGAGGCTGACTATTTTATATGCCTGTTTTGGGACTCCCAGGAGGTACTTTGATGCTAGCCACTGTCTGAAGCTGTCAATCTTTGGTTCTCAGCAACCTGTTTGAGGCTCCAAGAGATCCACTGGTAGTAGCTACCTCCACAGAGCTTGGCTGCACATGGGAGGGGCTAAGCTGCATGCCAAGGTCAGCTTATTAGCAACATGGGGCCCATGGACAGGTCAGCAAATGTCTCAAGGCGTCTTGGGATTCACCTCCATCCTCCTCCGCCTGCCAGCCCTCTGTCAGACTTATTCATGGAAAAGCCTGTTTCTGACAGGGCTTTTGGTGGTATTGGGAGAATGGGACCTCTGGGTTTCCCCTAAGGGGGAGGTCCCATTCATATTTCAGGGAAGATGGTTGGTGTGTCCCCCCATCCTAGAGCCACATGTCTGAGTCTGTCCCAGAATATTTCTCTGACTTTGGCAGGGCTGAGCCCCTCGTAAGCAGTCGCAGGGTGAGGGATGGGGGTGGGGGGGTATTCTGCTGGAAGCCAGGAGCTACTATCAGCTCTTTCATGATGGAGGAAGGGCCAATCAGGTTCTCAGCCCCAAAGCTAGTCACTGACACCTCCTGCGACTGCTCAGAGACAGGTTTAACTTCTGCTGCCGCCTCCTCAGCATGTGTCAAGATGCAGAGTGGGGTGAGTGGGATTACCAAGGGTGAGGTGAGTGAGATTCCTGAGGGTGGGACAAGCTCTATCCCTGAGGGCCAGGTAATTGCCTTTCTCTAGGTTGCTGCTGTTGGGAAGGCTTGAGCCGCTAAGGCAGCGGTTCTCAACCTGTGGGTCGCGACCGCTTTGGCGGTCGAACGACCCTTTCACAGGGGTTGCCTAAGACCATCCTGCATATCAGATATTTACATTACGATTCATAACAGTAGCAACATTACAGTTATGAAGTAACAACGAAAATAATTTTATGGTTGGGTCACAACATGAGGAACTGTATTTAAAGGGCCAGAAGGTTGGGAACCACTGCTCTAAGGAAAAATGGTTGCTGTGGTATCAGAAGCAGGGATGATTGAGCACAGGTGTCTGAGCAACCACTCTTCCACGTCTCCCCCTGCCGTGCATCCCACCTAACCTGGTGAAGGAAGAAGACACACAAGTCCAGTAAGTGCAGAGAGTCCCAAACAAGATGAATCCAAAGAGGCCCACACCAAGACACAGCCTAATTAAATTGACAAAGGTTAATGACAAAGAGAAAATCTTAAAAGCTGCAAGAGAAAGAAAGTTAGTTACCTACAAGGGAACTCTCATAAGACTGTCAGCTGATTTATCAACAGAAATATTTCAGGCCAGAAAGAATTGGCACAAAACATTCAAAGTGACAAAAAGCAAGGACCTACAACCAAGACTACTCTACCTAGTAAGACTATCATTTAAAATGGAAGGAAAGGTTTTTGTTTTGTTTTTTCAAGATGGCAGAAAAGGCCCTAACCAGTTTGGCTCAGTGGATAGAGCGTCGGCCTGTGGACTGAAGGGTCCCGGGTTCGATTCCGGTCAAAGGCATGTACCTTGGTTGCGGGCACATCCCCAGTAGGGGGTGTGCAGGAGGCAGCTGATCGATGTTTCTCTCTCATCGATGTTTCTAACTTTCTACCCCTCTCCCTTCCTCTCTGTAAAAAATCAATATAATAAAAAAAAAAAGATGGCAGAAAAGTAGGTGAATCTTTCTTGCACCTTCTCCCAGAACCAAACTGGAAATAAAACTAGATTGGGGAACATTCACCCTGAATAACCAACTGAATACTAGCTGAAGAGGAGGCTTTTAAACAAGGAAGGGAAGAAACCACCTCAGGACTGGGAAATAAAGCTGAGAAAATATACTGGAAATTACATCAAGGAAGACTTTAAGATGTTAAAAAATTCTGTTTATGAGGGTGTGAATATGAGAGTTTTGGACAGTAACAATGTTTGTATGATCAATGAAAACATTTCTAAATGCACATTTTTCAAAAAGTTCAGCATGTGTCCTTTTTAAAAGCAGTTACTCACCTGGCCGATGTGGCTCAGTGGATTGAGCATGGTTCCATGCACCAAGAGGTCACTGGTTCAGTTCCTGGTCAGGGCACATGCCTGGGTTGTGAACTCAATGCCCGGCAGGAGGCAATGGATCCATGTTTCTCTCTCTCCACCTCTCTCTCTCTAAAAGTCAATAAAAACATGTTAAGAATATAAAAAATAAAAGCAGTTACTCATTTTCTTTCCTTGTTAAGTGAAGGTGACTCTTTTTTTTTATCCTAAAGGAATAGATTGTGTTTTTTTTAAAATTTATTTATTTGAAAAATATGTGTCAGGTCACATACTAGTGACAGCTACTTGTCATCACAGAAATGTCCAGAAGTCTGGAAACCTTTCAGTTTCGCTGTTTTCTTAGGGTGCATTGTTACTCTGTGTGGTTTGTGGGATTTTTATGGTCATTTCCTTGCTCATTACAAAATGTGATCAAGATTCAACCCTACTTTTGAGGTCTTGTATTTATAAATTTAACATCATAAATGGCATCCTGTTGCACTGTTTTGTTTGATTTATTTTATGCTTCAGCGTGATGCTGCACTAACTTGCTAAGAATGGTGCACTAAATGCAATTTATGTGTTGTGCTTTCTTTGTCAACTTTACCATAATTCCTTCTTTTTTTTAAAAAAAAATCAGTAATTCAGCCATTACATTAGTGATTACATTTACAGATTTCAATCTCAAATATTATTTTTAGTCACTTACTATAGAGAATATGATAGTCTAGTGACTCATAAAAATGGCCCTTAGTGTATTTCATTATTAGAATTGAATCTGGCAAACACTACAAAGTGAGATATGTAGGAAATATCTGTACTTTCATTCAACTCTAAGGCAAATCTTTTGAGGCATAATTTATTCTAATGTGTATATTTTCACATCTTCAGAATTGTTTGCTATGCATTTCCAATAGTGTTGCTAATAAAGGAAGGCATTTTAACTTGCTGCCATATTGTTCTCTATATAATTGCAGCCACTTTTACTGTGGCATGGGGAAAAGACTTTACCCAATGGTAAGTAGCCTTTTGTTTTTCTTTATTTAAAAGCATCAAAATTTTTTTATTAAGCTGAGTGAAACTTTGGATTGAGTATCTCACAACTTTAAACGCTGCTATAAAAATGCAGATGTTTGTTTTGATATGCTGAATGCTTGCTGTGTACATGTGTTGGTTTTCACCATGGTTTTACACTACCATCAGCTGACATTTTCAAACCACAACATAAACATAGAGTTTGGCTCATTGTCAATGATAATGATCATATACGCACCCGCTGCCGGTGCCCGGCGCCGGTCACAATCGCTTGGTGCCATCAGCAGGTGCAGGTGGCAGCTGCCAGCCCTGATCACCCCTGAGGGCTTCTCCACTTCCCCCTGCTCCTGAGGGGTGATCGGGGCAGCAGCCGCCACGGTCCCACCTGGTGCTTACACCTGCTGCCGGCGATGGCCCCGCTCGCACCTGCTGCCAGTATGGGAGCTGCCACTTGCACCCACTGCTGGTGCCCGGCACCAGTCGCAATTGCTTGGTGCCATCAGCAGGTGCAGGCAGTGGCTGCCAGCCCTGATCGCCCCTGAGGGCTTCTAAACCAAGGTACGTGCCCTTAACTGGAATCAAACCTGGGATCCTTTGGTCCGAAGGCCAATGCTCTATCCATTGAGCCAAACTGGCTAGGACTGATTGTATATTTTTATTTCCAGTAATCTTATTTATAATTTTAATATTTTTACTAAATTCTTATCACACAAATTGGATCATTATAGTGTTTATCTTGTGATAAGGCTAATAGAGGATAAAGGGAGTTAAAAAAAAGAGTCAACTTTGCCATTTTTGGGGTTCCTTTATGCTTGTGATATTAGGATTACCTTTAATTCATGATTTTTTTTATCAGAATATTTTAAACCACTTTACCAAACTGGGAGAGTTAACTTAGTTAAAGTTAGATTTATACAATCTATGTATTCATTTAATGGCACTCACATTTAATTGGCACTCAATCCAATATGTTATTACAGTAGCTGGAAAGCCACCAAGTGAGGGTGTTGTTCTCGGCTCTTTGGAGTGGAGAGATTCCCACTGTACTGGGGGTACTTTAGGTATCAAGAATGCAAAACTCTGACACGGACCAAGGAAGGGCACTAGCGTCAATCTGTATCCTATATAATAAAAGGCTAATATGCAAATAGACCAAATGGAGGAACAACCGGAACAACCAAACAACTGGTTGCTATGACGTGTGCTGACCACCAGGGAGCGTGCATGGAACATGGCAGGTGTCAGCCTCAGCGGGATGGTGGAGCAGGTGAGCAGGGGGCACCAGATCAAGGTAGGGCTCTGGTCACCGTCATCAGGGCGAGCCTCTGGTGGTTACTGAAAATTTTTTGCTCCTATGCGCCACGGTCCCACCTGGTGCTTACACCTGCTGCCGGCGATGGCCCCGCTCGCACCTGCTGCCAGTATGGGAGCTGCCACTTGCACCCACTGCTGGTGCCCGGCACCAGTCGCAATTGCTTGGTGCCATCAGCAGGTGCAGGCAGTGGCTGCCAGCCCTGATCGCCCCTGAGGGCTTCTCCACCTCCCCGTGCTCCTGAAGGGTGATCAGGGCAGCAGCCGCTGCTCACACCCGCTGACGGCACCAGCCTGCTTGCACCCACTGCTGGTGCAGGCCCCAATTGCTCTGCTCCTTCAGCAGGTGGGAGTGGTGCCGGTGCCATCAGTGTGGGGGAGTGGTGGCGGTGGGAGCGGGGCTGCCGGCAGGCAGGGGACTGAGGGCCGCAGCGGGAGGGGCCAGGTGGAGGTGCAGAGGATGGGCTGAGACCCGCAGCCTCGCAGCCCACAGTTCCTTTCAAGGTTCACTAATTCATGCACTGGGCCCCTAGTATTTCAATAAACCTTAATCATGTTGCTATTTTTATATCAAAACTTATAAATAGAAATCCTAATTTTTTTTCTTCACCCAATGGATTGTCATGCATGCCTCACTTTGAAGACCCAGGCTTAAGGTTGTGTGTGTGTGTGTGTGTGTGTGTGTGTGTGTGTGTGTGTGAAGATAACTAAATTGGTATTGTTAGACCACTTCTAGTGTCAAGCACTGTGCTAAGTGAGTTAATTATATAACAGCAAGTCACATTGATCGAGTGTTTATCATGGGTGCCACCAAGCTAAACCTTTTGCCCATACACCCTGCAACAACCCTATGAATTAAGTATTGTTACTTGCCTGTTATATAGGAGAGAGACGCTGGGTATTTCCTTGGTTCATCTGGAGACTTGCTTTGGGGGAAGGGATGGCTTTCAGTATCTGGAAATACACAAGCTTGCCCACTCCTCCTTTCGAAACAGGCATTGATATCATTGCTTTTGATCCTTCTGATTTTTAACTATTAAAATTCTTTTGGTTTTTCAGGAATACTTTTTAAAATAATGGGTATCCATGCATAATATCAAATAACTCACTTGTCACCTGTGTCCAAGATGGTAAGGTTAATGGGGCAGGAACCCAGCTGTCTTCAGCATAGTTATATCATTAATATCCAACAGAGAATCTGGCAGAGAACTCATGCAAATCTTCATTGAATGAATGCATGAATGAATTGCAAATTTTACTTTGTTGAATGAGTGAATTACAAAGAGAGTAACATAAAAGACTATCTAGAATATATGATAAGTTTTGTCTTTACTGTGTCTCTTCTAAGCATTCTTTAAAAATGTTTCTCATATTTGACCTTGAAAATGACAGTATTACCCCTTATATTTGACTGATTTTACTAATGTTGTCTTGCAGAAGTAATCCCTTTATAACTTAGCAATTTCTAAATAGGTGATCACAGTACCAACTAAAGCATCATGCTTTGCATCTTGGATAAATTAAATTTCAGTTGGATATATATCAATTGTATATACACAAGGAAACAGTTAGCTAACTGTTAAGAATCCTGAATATTTTTCTAAGGGTGTTCATTTAGGATTTTAAATGGACTTTTGAGTGTGTTTCTGAGAGCATCTGCAGAAACATCCTCAACCTTTTCTGAACTGGGTTCAGATGATTTTTTTCTTGACTCTAAAACTCAGGATCGTTGGCTCCTTCCTAGAGTTTTTCTACCTGTCAGCCTGAGAGACTGTTAATTTCAGCAGTGTTGCATGGTTTTCTACCAACTGAATTGGCTCAACCGATTGAAGCTCACTCAAGAAGTTTTATTATGGATAGCAAAAATTTTCAAGTGACCTATGATCTCAAGAATTACTTACTGATGTGTGCACCCTCCTGTTCCCTAAGTACTCTTTGTTTTTTAAAAGAGCTCCTGTGTGATGTCACCACATGGGATCACAGAGGGCACCATTTTATGATCCCTCCAGTTACATCACCTATTGATTTATAAATTAGATGGAACCGGGAGAGATTTCCCCCTCAGCTGGCCTAGATTTATATGACATATGAACTATAACTAAATCTAAAACTGTAAATAAGCTGATAACAAGCAGAAAAGATCTTTTTGGTGTAGCATCTTTAGGGATAGAGGAATGTCCATGCAACTTGGCAATGAATGTGTTAACCTCAATCCGACTGGATTAAGGGTCTCCTGGCCAGCAAGCTCTGCCAGCAAGAATCTTTCCTTTGTCTCAGCATGCCCCCAGCTGGCAGATGGGGCTCACAATTTGCTTTCAAATATCTTAGCCTTGCCATAGGATTTGGTGATAAAAGGAAAAGAGGCACATGAAGATTTCTACAGTCTGCAACACTTTCAACAAATAATCTTTGTGGGTGATCTTTAGTTGTTGCAACATGTGAGGTTAAATTAGGCATTCTAATAAAGCTCCTTCTCTTCTGAGAGCAGGCAACTAATTTAAGCAGTTTATCTGCTTCAAGCTTTGGTACTTTGCATTTTGGCATCAACATTTTCCCATTCTCTTCATCCCTCCCTTAACCTGTGGGGTGATAGAGGAAGGAACATAAACTGCGCTCAGGGTCCCACATGCTGTTCTGTTATGATCTGAATGGTTGAGCAGTAGACCCATGATGAGCAGGAAAAAGTCTGAATTCTGAGTTTCTGGAGTGTAGCAGATGCTGTGGGTACCCTGCCCATATTCCCTTAACCTAGCCCAGAGGTGGCCTGCACACACTGAGCTTCCTTCATCATGCAGGGGGCAGACCACAGTGCCAGGGAGTTAACATCCCAGGAATGACCCTCAATCAATGAGGGGTGAGAATGAGCAGAAAAACATTCTAATGGCCTGGCTTTTCAGAGGGACAATTCTCCACAGACTCTCAGAGGATTCTGGGAGGATTGAACCCTGGATGCCACTGTAGAAACATGGTCACTAATGCACATTGGCTTCCTGCATGTCTGACTTTCATCACTTCCACACACTTTCATCATTTCTCCCCAAAAGGAGCCTGAGACAGGATTTGATTTCAGGTCTTTTGCTGTGGGGCAGATCTCTAGCCAAACACCTGAAATCAAATCCTGTCTTAGGCTCCATCTGGGGAGAAACCCAAACTAAGGCAGCCTGTACCATTGGCAAAAGCTGCCACGGGCATGCCCTAGAAGAAGCAGTGGGCAAAAAAGCCAGCCTTGTCTGTAGTCTCCACTTGGGTGCTTGGGTTGGTTACCATGACCCTCCACATTTTAATTTGGCTCCTGCCCCTTGTTGACAACCACCACAGTCAGGCAGGACAGTCTCTGGCAGGGCTCCTGAGTCCAATGAAGCACTGGGTGCCGCACAGGCTTGCCTGGCTCTGTCCATAAACCCTGAGCCAAGGCAGGGGGATGGGGCACCAGAGAAAAGAGAGCTTCTTGCTAATTGGTGCATCCAAAGGGGGCACCAGTCATTTCCCCATAAGAATAATGTTTCTAATTTGCTTAAAGAGTCTTTAAATCTAGCTGTCTTGGACAACGGAGGATCACCAATTGGGTTGCCAACTGTGGTTCTTTTCTGGTTCCTGTTTTCTTGAGGAAGATGCTATGTGCTGCCCAGGGCAAGGCCCCAAGGCAACCTGAGGTCCTTTTCATGGAGGACTTTGCCTTTCAGAGATCACTACCTCCAAGGAACTTTTGACCAAAAGATCATTAAAAAACTGTGGGACTAAGACTACCTCTTACCAGTATACCATAAAAACAGTTGCAATACCATCTAGGTGTTTGCTTCATTTCAATTAAGTGGATTTGTATATGTTATTAAAAACAACTCATATAAATTATTGGGTAGTTTCTACTAAAAATAAACATATGTATAACAGCAATTTCACGCCTAGGCATAGATCCAAGAGCAATGATTGGATATGTCTATAAAAATGCACTTTAAGACACACTCCTCCATTTCAAAACGTCCTACAAAGCAACAGTAACCAAGGCAGTATAGTACTGGCAAGGACTGACCTCTGGTTCAGTGGAATAGAATTGGGAGTCCAGATATAAAGTCATATGTCTATGGCCAACTGATTTTCAACAGGGTGCCAATATCATCCCATGGGGAAAGTATAGTCTTTTCAACCAAATGATGCAGGGACAATTGGATATTTACACTCAAAAGATGGAAGTGACATCTTTACCTCATCTACACTAATAAAAGAGAAACATGGTAATTAGCGTACGACCGCTACCCTTTTCATTGGCTAATCAGTGAGTATATGCAAATTAACTGTCAGCCAAGATGGCGGCCGGCAGCCAGGCACTGAAGCGAGCACAAGGCTTGCTTGCTGCGACCTCTGGTTCAGTGGAATAGAATTGGGAGTCCAGATATAAAGTCATATGTCTATGGCCAACTGATTTTCAACAGGGTGCCAATATCATCCCATGGGGAAAGTATAGTCTTTTCAACCAAATGATGCAGGGACAATTGGATATTTACACTCAAAAGAATGGAAGTGAATCTTTACCTCATACTATATACAAAAATTAACTCAAAATGAATCAAAGACCTAACTGCAAGCTAAAACTATAAAACTCTTAGAAGAAAACATAAAGGTAAATCTATATGACCTCAGAGTTTGCTATGGATTCTTAGGTATAACATCAAAGCACTAACATCAAAAGAAAAAAAAATAAATTGGAGTTCATCAAAATTAAAAACTTTTGTTCCCCAAAAGGACATTATTAAGAAAGTAAAAATATACATCACAAAATGAGAAAAAAATAATTGCAAATCATACATGTGAAAAGGGGCTTGTATCTAGAATATAAAAAACTTATACAAATCAATAACAAAAATTAAACAATTCAATTAAAAAATAAAAATGATCAATAAGCACATGAAAAGATGCTTGACAACAAAACCACAGTGAGCTAACCACGTTATAACCACTAGGATAACTAGAATAAAAAATACAAATAAAAACAAGTGTGGGTAAGGACGTGAATTTTCACTTTGGAAAACAGTCTGGCAGTTCCTGAAAAAAATTAACATAGAGTTAACATATAACTAGCAATTCTACTCTTTAAATATATACCCAAGAGAAATGAAAACACAATCTTCACAAAAACTTATATATGAATGTACAAAGCAGCACTATTTATAATAGCCAAAAATATAAACAACACAAATGTCCATCAACCGATGAATGACTAAATAAAATGTGGTATATCCATACAATGGAATATTATTTGGTTAAAAAAGATATGAAGTATTGATATATGCCACAACATGAAGGAACCTTGAACACGTTAGGTTAAGTAAAAGACGTTAGTCGCTAAGAACCACACATATAAACTCCATTTATATGAAATATCCAGAATAGGCAAAACCATAGAGACAAGTAGATTAGCAGTTGCTTAGGGCTGAGGGTAAAGAGTACAAGAGTGATAGCTAAAGAGTACAAGATTTCTTTTTCTTTTTTTAAAATATATTTTTATTGATTTCAGAGAGGAAGGAAGAGGGAGAGAGAGATAGAAAAATCAATGATGAGAGAGAATCATTGATTGGCTGTCTCCTGCACAGCCCATACTGGGAATTAAGCCTGAAACTTGGGCATGTGCCCTGTCCAGGAATCAAACTGTGACTTCCTGGTTCATAGGACAGTGCTCAACCACTGAGCCATGCCAGCTGGGCCAAGATTTCTTTTGAGGTGATAAAAACGTTCTAAAATTGACTGTGGTGATGCTTGTACCCTGTATATGAATATATGCAAAACCATTGAATTTATATACTTTAAATGGGTGAATTGTGTTGAAAGGAGTTTTTAGGGGTAAAATAGGCAGGTTTTAGGAAATTTTAAGAATTAAGGGTGTCCATGGAAAAAGCACAGGGCTACAGAGCTGCAGAAGGTACATTTCCATAGAACAAGGGAGCTGGGAACAGCAGAAGGTACATTTCCATAGAATAAGGGGGCTGGGAGCTGCAGAAGGTAAACATTTATAGAATAAAGGGAAGGAAGCCTCTCATTCAGAGAGGAAAGAGGAGAAGCCCAATGGAAATAGGAGAACAATAAGGGAGAAGAAGAGGAGAACCTCACCTACCTCATACCTCAGGTGAGGTTTGAGCTCTGAAGTTGCTATAGTGACCAAATCTGAGGGGATAGTGACCAATCAGAGGAGATGTCAGGGCACAAAGAACTGTAGGCTTTATAAACTGTAGAAAAAAGGGACTTAGTGGGACTCTCTCCCCCTCCCCATGTGTAAGTCTGTGCTTGTTTCTCAATAAATTTCCATCTTTTACTACACCACCTTTTGTTTGTGGTTTCATTCTTTGACTCCACCGGACAAAGACACAGGAATCATCCTGCCCAGAGGAACATCAAGCATTCCAGTTCAATTTTTGTCTTTCAATGTGATATTTGAACTATATCCCATTAAAGCTGCTAAAAGTATGCATAACAGCTTTATTTGCAATTGCCTCAAATTGGAAACAAACCAATTGCTCATCAACACTAGAACAGATAAATAAATTGTGCTACATCATTCAATGGAATACTACTCAGCAATAAGAAATAAGAAATGTTACATGCCACAGCATTGACGGATCTCTTAGGAATTATGCTGGGAGAAGAAGGCCACACACAGAGTGTACATACTTCGTCAGTCCACCTACATGAATGTAATGGATGTATTGATGCACCATCCAGATCCTCCCAACCTTTAGGACTGAACACTCAAAGCTTAGAGCTGAGCCTCTCCCTCCTCTGCTGTTGTCCTAACTAAAAAAGTCACCTTGCCCAACGTCATTTATGGAGGCAGTCCAACATTCCACTATTGGTCAATGTGGGGTGTAAAGTCTGTCCCCTGGCACCAATGTGAGACCACTCTGCAGGACCATCCCAATTCCAGAGGTCCCTGTGGAATCACCTGAGAACTTGTGAACGCATCCCAGTCCAGCTTCCTCCTGTGTCTTTCACCCTCAAAGGCACTGATACTAAAAATGCTTCCTAAAAATCGTTCTGCATGCAGTTCTCCATCTCAGCCTCTGCTTCCTGAGGAAATTGACCTAACAATGAAGTTTGAGATCAAACAAAACTAATTGATGATAATAGCATTCAGAACAGTAATTATGTTCCGACTGGGGAGGGAGTGTGTGCTGTTATTGTCTGGATAGGGGCACAAGCCAAAGTTATGGGGTCTGAAAATACTCTCTATCTTGGTCTAGAACGGTGCTTACACAGATGTATACAGGGTGTCCCAAAAAATGTATACACACTTTGAATACCATTATTAATCCCAATGGGTTAAATCTGAAAAGAAAGAAACATCAATTGCGCTATCAGCTGTTAAAGTGCATATACATTTTGGGGGGGATACCCTGTATTTATGTAAAAAAATTAGTGAGCTTATACCTCAGACTGGTGCACTATTAGCTTTACTGAATGTTTATTACATAACTCTCTTTAGTGTTTGAGTTCCATAGAAATGATTCCACCCTTGTTCTTTGACGCACAGAAATAAGCTAATGGATCCAGATATCATGATCCTTCTTTGCCTTTTGCAGGGCTCCACGGCCTGGTGTGTCCCTCATCTGTTCTGAGCTGCAGTGTGTAGACAACATCCTGTATATCCCCAGGGCTGGGTGGGCCATTGCACTGTGTTACACTGTAGATGGGCCTATGAGCCCCAAGTCTGTGAGCTCTGCCCCAAGTTTAATTTGCTCATCTGTGAAGTGAGGGAGTCAAACATGATGATTTCTTGCTTTGATATTGCTTTATTTTTCTTTTTGCAAAAACATTACATATTTGCTACCAAAACCCCCCCATAAAACTCTAAACTATAGGAAGCATAAAGAAAATAATAAAGAATCTCGCAACCCAGGGATAATGGCCATCAACAGTTGGATAAGTATCCTTCCTGACACTTCTCTATGTGGGCTGCATACTCCCTGTGCCCTCCTCAAAGACCCTTGCCCACCTTTGAAGTCCAGTTGCTGCTACTGCCACCAACTGTGCCAGTGTAATCCCAGCTCATGGACCTCTGGTGAGGTAGCTTTCCTTTTGGCAGAGGGCAATGCTTCAGAGGAGGCAGCTGAGAGCTGTTAGCAGCCACGGCTGGGGGATGGTACATGGCCTGGTAAAGGGGAGCTGGGCAGGCACCAGCAGCATATATATAATGTGTAGAATTATACATACATAGAATATTACCTTACTGAGGTCTGTGCTCATGTATAGAATGTTACTTCACTGAGAATTATAATACAGTTCTTTTTGTGATATGTAAATGATTGTCATTTTCAACTTATACATTTGCTATATACTCAGTGGGGCTGCCCCGCCCATTACATTTCCAAATACTCTAATGAAGACGTATTAGAATAAATTTCAATTAAGTCACAGCAAAATCAGCACTTAAGACATAATGCACGATTAGGCACATCATAGTGAATAACAGTTCTTAATGAGCCACAGTCTTTCAAGTTTTTAAGTAAAGGAAAACAAAAGGCTACTTACCATTGGGTAAACCCCTTTTCTTTATGCCACATTAAAAAATGGCTGCAATAATATAGAAAGAGTAATATGGCAACAAATTAAAATGTCTTCCTTTACTAGCAACACTACTGGAAATGCACAGCAAATAAAGCTGAAGGTTCATGTCCCTTGAGGGACGTTGGACTGGGGTCCATCTGCTCACTGCTGCCCTCTAGAGGGCGCGCTGCTGGGCTTCCATGTAGTCGCCACAGGGGTCCTCTGGGAAGCTCAAAGGGTTTCTGCTAACCTGGTACCGCAGCTCTTTTGGTATCTCTGGGGAATACCTTCACTCTGCTTTTTCACCTCTGGTCTTCCCTGGGGTCGCTGCTGCTCTCCTCTGAGCAACCTACCTCCCCTGCCTTGATTTCTCGCTGGTACTTTCTCTCTGGCACTTGCAGCAGCGTTCATCTGCATCTTTGTGAGTGAGCTTGAGGTGGGCCTTGTCACCCAGTCTGTTCAGAGTTCTAGTTGAAGAGAAACGACTGCTGAGAGAAACCCCATCCCTCTTCTCTTAGCCTCTCTGTGACAGCTAGCTGTGCAAAGGGAGGAAGAAAAGTTGTGCCAACCTCATGGCTAGTTATGAGGCTTCAATGAGCTGCTGCATGGATGGTGCCCAGAATGGTGCCTGGTTTATTGAAGGGTCTTAATAAATGTTTGTTATTATTGATGTAAGGTCACCCCACCACTATGCTTTCCTGCATCTCACCAAGTCTTATGGTAAGGATTTTTTTCATATGTTTATGTCTCTGTTGAATTAAAAGTGATTGGCTTGATTAAGAGCAGCCTTACTGAGTACTGGACCAAGTCTATTCTGGTGCTGATACAGCCAGGAAAAAGGAGATGGGTAAGACACAGCCGAGCTTGAGGCTAGCAGTGTGGTTTCTAGAGCTGGATAAAGCTGGTATGGAATTCTGGGTAACTCACTGGAGCCTTGGCTTTCTCATCAGGGTTATTACAGGGATTAAATGAAGAAGCAGAACCCGGTGGTTGAAAGTAGTAGATTCTAGGGCAGATTGCCTGGCTGTAATTCCACCACTCAGCAGTTGTATTACTGTGGGAGAGCCACTTAACCTCTTTGTGCCTCACTTTTTTCCACCTATGAACTGGGATAATAGTAACATCTACTTTGTAGTGGATTTAAAGAGTTAACATTCATGCTAAGCACTTACTCAGGAAGCTCTTTGTAAGTATTATATAACTACTATTTACTATATTGCTATTAACATAAGTATTAATTGTTGGCATAAAAATAAAGATGACAAGTAGTGAGGACACATTTTTAGTATAATTTAGTATTCTATAAAATATTAGTTGTTTTATTTGCCCCAAATTTGAAATAACACAAGTCTTCACGAAATAAAAATGAATCCAGAATTGTGTAATTTCAAAGCTGACATGTGGAGGAAATTGTACACTAGTATATGCTGTTGCCACATGGCTGGTAATAAAAAAATACTCGCCTGCTTCTTTGGGATTAATGTTGAATCATGCAGGCTTTGCATTACGCCATTTCTTCAAGAAGAATACCTTTCCTATAAAGGGCCACCACTTGCATATAACAAGACCCATGGAGGCTGTCTGTCATGGAGAAGGTACTTGATGAATGGCAGTTACTACGAAGGGGTACACTTCAGTCAGGTAGCAAGTTAACCAGTTGGGTTCCCATGAGCTTGGTTGGGCCTGAGTCTTCTACCTAGCAATGGGGACACCCTAGGAATAGAAAGGTGGGGACATCACTGCCTGCATATTATTGCTCAGCATGGAGCTTCTTTCTCTGCAAGCCTCTCACCTGCCCAGGTCACTGTGAATAGAAAGGTGAGGACATCACTGCCTCCACTCAGCGTGGAGATCCTTTCTCTGCAAGCCTCTCACCTGCCCAGGTCACTGTGCACTCTTCCTGTGTTTTTGTGTTTTTGCTGTGACTACGGGTTGCTTCTTTGACCATATTCCAAATGCTGTGCCTTTGAGGTATGGTTTTGCTGTGACTATGGGTTGCTCCTTTGACCATATTCCAAATGCTGTGCCTTTGAGGTATGCTTTTTCTCCTACACTTGTTACATTGTTTAACAGCACTGGGGCATACAGGTAATCTGCAATACATTCTTATTTACTTAAATATTTTTCAAAATTTGGAGCAAGAAAAGGGAAAGGTTGTATCTGACAAAATTACCCACCCTTTCAGAATATGTGCATTATTTGTAAATTTGTGTGGATGTTCACGTGTATGTCTCCTGGGTGCTTACTAAAAGGCATGAATGAGGACAAACTCTTTTCTTTCCTGATCTAGTCTCAGGCAGGGCACAGCCACGGGCTCCATTCTCAGCAGCTCTTCAGACGCCTCATGTGATCTGAAGCAGTAGTCGAAGGGCTGAGGTCTCAGTTGACACTACCCTTCATTGCCCTTCAGCCTGGTTCCACATTGTCTTCATCTGGGTTCCCTCAGAAGCCAATCCTGAGATGAGGATTTGTGGACAGTGTTCGGTTTGATGCCAGGAAGCACAGGAAGTGGGCTGGAGTGAGCGAGGCAAGAGGGAGAAGGCAGCCAGAAGAGTATGTTATAAAGTCCACTACCATTGTGGTCACCTGGGGACATGGGGTAAAACATGCATAGGAGTTTGTCCATTTGAGGGGCAAAGAGTGGGGCTATTTATCCAGAAACTGCAATTTTCTGTTAATTAAGTGCTTCCCTGGAGAAAATAACTCCCTGGTACTTCTCGCCTGGCCCTCACTGGCCACATGGGCTGCAGCCAGTGACACTGACTTTCAGTAAGAAGTTGACAACTGGTATGGAAACAGTGAAAGCCAAGGAGGTGCAGATAGAGCACCAATAGTGTCTGTACTGTCTGATAATGAAAAGGGTGTATATAGAAACACCCTAACTGCACTCAGTTTCTTAGGAAATGGTGTTTCCAGTTGCGTATTGCTGTGTAATTTCATGCCCAAACCTTCTGATTTAATCTCCAGCTATCATTTTATTACTATTCATGGCTTATTACTACTCATGGCTCAGGAATTCAGGAAGACTCTGCTGGGCATTTCTTTCATGCAATTGCCATTAGTAGGTGATTAGAGCTGGCAGAGCAGATGGGAGGCTGGAACAGCTGGAGATGGCCAGAATTTTTTTTTCCCTTCATGTGGTCTTTCTGCATGGACCTTTGGGCCTCCTCATAGCAGGCCACTGGGCTGCTACCAGAGAAGATGCGGAAACTGCATTCCTTTTTAAAAAAATATATTTATTTTGTCTGCATGGACTTTTGGGCCTCCTCATAGCAGGGTTGCCTCCAGGCCATTGGGCTGCTACCAGAGAAGATGTGGAAACTGCATTCCTTTTTAAAAAAATATATTTATTTTATTGATTTCAGAGAGGAAGGGAGAAGGAGAGAGAGATAGAAACATCAATGATGAGAGACAATCATTGATTGGCTGCCTCCTGCACGCCCCCTATTGAGGATCGAGCCCACAACCCCAGGCATGTGCCCTTGACCAGAATCAAACCCGGGACCCTTCAGTCCTCAGGCCGATGCTCTATCCACTGAGCCAAACCAGCTCGGGCCTGCATTTTTATTTTTATTTTTTTTAATGATCTCGCCTTGGAAATCATTTCTGCTGGACTCTGTTACAGGCTCATTACAAGCCAAACCACGTTCAATGGCAAGTGGTTTAGACTTTAGACTTCACTTCTTGATGGGGGAGTGGCAAGGATCTAGAAAAGCATGTGGGACAGGTAATAGTGAGGCGGCCTTTTGTAAAATACAGCCTGCTATGTGTGTGTGCATGTTTGTATTAGTAAATGCTGTCATTTCCAATACCTATGATATAAACAACACCCAGAACAGCGAATGAGCTTGGGTCAGCACAAATGCATTGACTGATAAAATATACAGAAATGTGCAAGTTTGGTAACTGTCTGAGTCTGTTTTCTCACACCCATTGGCCTGAGCTTTCAGGGAAGCTGTTCTATTTCTCAGCCAGCTAGAGTGTGTGTGCCTGTGTGTGTGCATTCTTAGATGAGACAGTATTGGCTAATGATTATCAGCAACTCTGGAAATGAAAGAAATCAGTGACACAATAAAAACCTTAATTGCTTGGCAACAGTGTTTAGGCCTCATTAGGCAGATTTGAACAGCTTCAAGAGAAATAAACTCCTGTGTCATTAGATAACAAGGCAAGAAATTGGTTATTTCCTTCTTGAAAGGTATGAAAGCTTCCAATTGCCTGATATATTTGCCTAGTAGATTATTTTCTGTCATCTCAGTTAATTGAATTTTATCCCTTGCTCTTAAAATGTTTTCCTTCAAATAAGGTTACAAAGTTCATAAAAGTCATATTTTAAATCACAGCCATAGAAGACAGACATCAACCTTATCTAGACAGAGTGCTCCAGGAGGAAATGAAAACCCCCAAACTTTTAGAAGTTTACACTTTTCCTGTACACTTGGCATTCAAATAATATTATGTGGAATACATCTTTGCAATATAACACCCAATTTAATGACTTGGCATTCAAATAATATGTGGAATACATCTTTGCAATATAACACCCAATTTAGATTTTAAAAGAAAACTAAAACATTACTTATGGTTCCATCCATATTTTTTCTATGGGAATCCATCGAAGCTTTCATTGTTGAAAGTTTTTATTTTAGTTAAAATAAAAATTTGGTTTCAATAAAAGTTTGGCTTGCAATATGTTTGGTAGTATCCTGCTGTCATTATGTCTATGACATATTTCAAAACCACTCTCTCATTTTTTTGTAAACTCTTGTGTCTCTCGATTATGCACCACACACATACCCTTCATGCTATATGGTTAGGTATAATGTGGTACATAGATTAGCTCATCTTTTCCTTTTAATGCTAAAAAGTGGAACTAATTAATGTAGCAAAAATATCCACCTCTCATGCCTGGATTTTGAAGGCATGTTGTGGACCCTGAGAAAGATGATGCCTAATTAGAAGCTCCCAGTGGCTAACTGGGCTCATATTTAAAAAAAACAGCCTAGCAGCCATTTCTGCTCAGGGGACTGTCACACAAACTGCGCTTCACAGAGAAGCTTGCACTGAACTGCCTGCCTGCACTTATGTTCCTACCATCTGAGCCAGCCCTTATAAAGGAGTCATGGAATCCTATTTCAGCCAATAGGACTGAGACTTTCCCCATCCAATGGGAACTGCACAGCTATATCTTCAACAGCTTCTTCACTGACCAATCAGAGTGACTCTATTCTGACCAATCAGAACAGTGCTTTTTGGATCAGTCAAACTGTGAGGATTTGAGTCCTCATTTGTATGAGGATGGACCAATCAGTGACCAAGGGTGGGGACTTCTGTCTATATAAGTCAGCTTCTCTTTGATTCTGAGAACATACTTTCTTTGTCCAGGGTAAACTGAATACTACATTTCCCTAGTTGGAGCTGAGACATCGGGGATGGGGATGTTTCCTTGGAGCAGAGCAGACCAATGAGGAGCAGAGTAGAGTTGTCTAGCTGAAGAGGGCCTTACCCCACTACTGCTTCACCCAAGAGCTGCCCAACAGCAGTGCTGTGTTCACAGCTGTGCTATATCACAATTGAGCTGTTTGCTCTGAATAAAGTTTCCTTCTTTACTGCATCCCAAACTGGAGAGTCTGTTGGTGTTGAATTGACACCAACAACTGGCCTTTGGATGACAATGTCCTTTATCATATTGTTTTCCACTTTCATTCTTTCACTACTAACTTTTAAGTCTATACTCTCTTAGGCAAAAGGAATATGGGTATTTAGCGGTCCCTGCCTGCCTTGAATATGTCCCCTGGTGTGTTTTACTCAAAGCCCCTTTGCTCCAACCTCTGAGAAGATTGGGACCACAAATGAGAGAAGCAGGCAGAAGTCAGCACCTTGGGAATTCACTCTTTGGTACCAAATAATGTCTTTTGTGAGGCTGAGGGTATTTAATCTCCTCTATCTCTCATGCTGAAAACCTGGAAGGGTCTAGGAAAAGAAGAATATTCTACCATCCATGGTTGTAATTCCAAGCACTTGGCCAGAACAATTTTCATAGAGTGATGCCTCTGTGAGAAGAAGTGATTATCAAATTTGAAGCCATGAATATCTTTGTGGAGACATACTAGTATGTAGTGGAGCAAACAGTGTCAGTGGGCACCCCCATCCCCTGGCCCTCACTTTGGTACATGCCAATGCCTGAATCAGGCAGAGAGCCTGCACAGCTCAGACAAAGAACAGGTCAAAAATGTCCAGAAACTAATGCTGTGGGAGGTGCCTTCAACCACTGACCGACAGGAGTTGGTGGTTACAGAGCCCAACTTTCTCAGCTCTGGGTGACACAACGCTAAAGCATGTTCAACGTGGTCATCCAGATGTCCCCAGTGGGATTGAGTCCCAGCTGCCAGCAGTGGCAACATGCACCTTGTGAATTCACTCTTTGGTACCAAATAATGTCTCTTTTGAGGTTGAGAGTATTTAATCTCCTCCATCACTCATGCTGAAAACCTGGAAGGGTCTAGGAAAAGAAGATGGAGTGTTTCTGATCCCTTCTGTGCTCACATAAAGTGGATGGCAATGAGTTTTGGAGTGGGTGAAGTCTTCACCTGAAGTCTCTGTTTGGATGTGTCCTTCACTGCCGCCTCACCCTTTTGGGTGCTTAATCTCTGCCTTACTGTTTTTTCCATTTTGACACTCTCTCTGCTCCCAAAGTTCTGGAAGAATCTTCAGTAAGTAATTCAAACCGTAATGTTGTTAAGCATAATTATAGGGTTTGAGTATCATTGGGATATCATATGGGTGAGGAGAGCAGGCATTCCAGAATCTGACTCTGGACTACAGTTATTTTCCCCTCAATGATTCTATTAGAGAAAGAAACAGGGACAGCAGCCAAGAAAAGTGAGTCCCTTTACTGCTGTCAATCATGGTTGGGCCACCAACATGCAAAGCACAGAGCTCTGGTATGCTGCATTAGGTAGAGAAGTCAATATGGCCAATCCTCTTTGCAAATGTGGAAAAGCCTTGGCCTTCTTTACTATGTTGCCTATGTAGAAAGAGGAACTAAAGAGGAGAGAGAGAGGGAGAGAGAGAGAGAGAGAGAGAGAGAGAGAGACTAGCAAGATGAAGCAAGAGGATCAGGCCTTCTTCTTGTGGGCAAGTTCTTGGACCAGCACCTGCTATTGACCTTCTGGCTGAAAGGACAAGGGCACCACACAAATAAACATGCCCCACCAGTGTCTTGGAAACTCTCCAATTTTAGTGGGCTTCCTCTTTGGGGGAGGAGGAGGTGTAGCGCTAGGAGGGAGTGAGGGAGAAATCCCCCTCTCTAGAGATCTAAATGAATTAAGTCCATTGATTCCCTCTCCCTAGGTCATTTTTAAGTGTTTTTGGGGGTGGGGGTGGGGGGGTCATTTGTATTTTTAAGCATCTATTAAAGGACTTTCAGGCATCATTGAGGAGGTGGAGAGGAGGAACTGAACCCACTGATAGAGCCTTCCAGTCTGCCCTGGGGGTATAACCCTAACTTGAGTCAATAAAGGCCCATTCAGTGATTTATGGAGCTGCGGCTGAAGAGATCCTGTCAGCCTGGAAGTGCTTGGAAGTGTGGACAGATTAGCTCCTCTAATCTCAGCACTGAATTGAAGGTCAGTACCTTGGATTCTCTTGTAAGCAGGTGTCAGGCAGGGGGTGCTGGAGGTAGTAGAAGTACTGGGTGTGTGGCATGGGGGATAAGAGTAAGAAGACCAGGAAGTAGAAGTAAGAGAGAAAAAAAAAGAGGTGAGAAGAAGTCCACTTATTCAATATATTAATCACCTACTATATAGAAAAGAACATTTTTAGTCCCATAGGGCAATGGTTCTTAAACTTTGTGGACCAGCTCCTTAATAATGCTTTTTAAAAACAAACAAACCAACCAACCACTATTTGTTGACTTAAGAACAACACAATGAGGAAAAATTAAAGCACCCCTGGCCTTGGCCCTCAAGGGGTGCGGGATTGAGGGCAGCCGCCAGGCAGCCCAGCTTCACAAAGATGCTTGAGGCATGCAGGCACCCAGCACGCACATGCCCCACTGCTATCATGCCCAAGAGGAAGGTCAGTTCTGCAGAGGGGAGACGGAGGAGGAGCCCAAGAAGAGACCAGTGAGGCTGTCAGCTAAACCTGCTCCTGCAAAAATCTAAAAAAGCCAAAAAATGCCAGGATAAGTCTGCAGACAAAAAAGTGCAAACGAAAGGGAAAGGGGGAGCAAGGGAAAGCAGGCCAAAGTGGCGGACCAAGGAGCTAAAGATTTACCTGCAGAAAACGGAGAAACAAAAAACGAGGAGAGTCCAGCAGGAGATGAAGCAGGAGAGGAAGAATTCCAAGTCTGATGAATATCATTTACCATGTCTGACCAGTGGTCCCTGTCTCTCTCCTTACGCAAACCAAAAGATTTTGTAAACGCAAGTTTTCAGTAGCATTTAGAAACATTTTTAAGAAGGAGGGCATTTCACCTCATCCTATTTTTTAAGTATAAATGCTTTTTTTCTAAGAGGTGAAATCATTTGCTGGTTGTTTAGTTTTGGTACAACCAGAAGATAGAGGGATATTGAATATGAGAGGCTTTGATGGCCTTGGGTGTCAGGTTAACATTTCATACATGAGATAGGTTTAATACAAAGCGTACTAAATGGCGATTTGAGGCACTCATGCATTTAATATGTCTTGAACATTTTAAATTACTTCTATTCTCATGTGTTTGATAGAATTGTTTCTTAAAGAAAACTACTCCTTGATCTTGGCTCTCCCTGTCAGAATTTTGTGCAGCTGTAACATCTTTGGTGTGGTAGTCCAGATTTCCTAGTAACTTTGTTAGTGTGCTGTGAAAGGTCAAACGTTTGATTATGTAGTGTATATGATATTAAATTTCAAATTAGTAGGACTTTGATGAATGGAGTATCAACATTTGAAGACATTGGTATTGGATATTCTAAAATTTGCCTCCAAATTTTAAGCTGGAGAGTCATTGGAATAACTACTTAGGAAAGAATCACAACTATATGGCTTTTTTGGTTTTGATACTGATGTCAATTGTGTACAAATTACAATGTCTGTGTACTTATCCTCAAAACAACCAATAAAATTTCAATTACGAAAGAAAGAAAAGAAGCCACTCAAGTGGGGTGGGGGGCAATGGGGGGATAAGGACAAATATGTAATACCTTATCAATAAAGAAAAAAATAAAAAGAAACCACTCAACGGGGGATGCAAAGATTAATTAGATGCAGATGCTGTAATAATCATAACAGGCAACATTTCTCAAACACTGTGTTCCAGGTCTTCTGCCAATTGCGTCATAGGAACTATCTCATTTAACCCTAATGATAACCCCATGAAGAAGCTATTATTCCTGTGCCTGTTTACAGACAAGGAAACTGAGGTTCAGAGACAAGTGACTTATTCAAGGCACCCCAGTGAGATAGAGATTTCTATGTAGCCACAAAACTTTTTTTTTTCCTCCTCAGAAGCATCTCGCCATAGTACATTTTTTCAGTTGCCTTTGCATTTAGGTGTGACCATGTGCTTCAAGGCACCCCAGTGAGATAGAGATTTCTATGTGGCCACAAAACTTTTTTTTTCTCCTCAGAAGCATCTCGCCATAGTACCTTTTTTCAGTTGCCTTTGCATTTAGGTGTGACCATGTGACTGAGTTCTGCCCAATAAATTGTGTGCAAGAATGGCCACCAAAACCTCCTACATAATTCTCTGTGCTCTCCTTCCCCAATCTGGCAGCCGGGCGAAGAGGACCCATAGAAGACTCTGAGGCCCTGGGTGACAGTGGAGCCATCACATGGAAAGAAATTGACTGAATTTCTGAATGACGGTGTGAAAAGTACCTCCTGACCAACAACATCCACTTTGGATTTTGTGGGAGCAGAATGTTACTGTGCTTAAGATGCTGGGTGTGGGGCTTTGTAGTAGCAGCTGGTATTACACACCCTGCTTCATGCTTGTGGATTGCAAGCAGTGAGCCAAGATCCACTGACTGTGGCACCACACGACCCACAAACCCGGAAAATACAAAGGAGGACGTGACCAGTGTCTTTCTTAAATCTCTTTACCTCCATTCTTGGTACTCTTAAGAGATCCCTACCCCTCCCTCTTGGCCTTTGGGAGAATGGTCAGCTGTGGACACGAACAGATGCAGGAATGGGAGGAGGTGGCATTGGGAATATGGAAAGGGAAACGGGGTGCAGAAAGGAAACTGAGGTGAATCATGTGGCCAGGAAAGATGAAAGGTAAATGCATGCTGGGACATGTTACAATTCAGCTGGACACCTGGTAAGCCATGGGACTGGGATGGCTCCTTTTTAAATAGGTTCTCTCTCTCTCCTTCTAACTCTGTTTTCTTTCTCTTTCTTTCTTTCTTTCTTTCTTTCTTTCTTTCTTTCTTTCTTTCTTTCTTTCTTTCTTTCTTTCTTTCTTTCTTTCTTTCTTTCTTTCTTTCTTCCTTTCTTCCTTTCTTCCTTCCTTCCTTCCTTAGCTCCGTGGGTGAGGGGCGTAGTCTGGCTCCTCAAAGCAGAAGCCACCACTGAAGGGAAGGACGGTTGATTGGCTTTCGTGCACGAGGGATAACGTGAGGTGGGGTTAGGAATTTTGCTGAAGAAAAGTGGGAAACTAAAGCTTTAAAGGGCCTCTTGAAAAGGGGGTTCAGAGTGAGAAAGGAGGGGATCAGTAGGCATCTGGGGAGGGAAGAAGGGAATAAAAAGAAGGAGAAAAAAGGAAGACAGCTGGTTCTAGAGGTACAGGGAGGTCTGACGATTCTCCAGGGCCCTAAAATATCAGGTGCAGCTGTGACTGCTCCCTGCCCCCTCCTGGCTGTACAGGCCCTGCTTGCTGCCCCACAGGCGATCTTTAGAAACAGAGGGCCTGGCAGGAAATGGCTGGACACCATGTAGGCAGGGATCTCTTTCAGGACCTCAAAGTGGGCCATGAAGTCCCTCAGGTTTGGGAATGCCTCCAGGCACCTAGGCTTAAATATAGGAGGTAGGTCACCCGAGTCCTAAGCCAGGAAATCCACAAAGGTGAGTTTGACTCCTGCAAACCAAGACCTTTTCTTCAGAAACTGTAAAAAGAGCTTCATCTTTTCAGGGAGTGCTTGCAAGTACTCAGGTTTCAGTTTCTCAAAAGTCAGAGATGTAGCAAATCCCAGCGAGGTCCATGCAGATGGCCGTAACCCCGTTTTTCTTTGAGCCATCCCAGCAGACCAGAACTCTGATCTTTGACTCCACACCTCGATGGTCATGATGAGTGAGGCCACGATGGTCTTTTTGGTCTCCGATTTTCCATAATGTGCCGTGGAACGTGCCTCCAGGTAAACAACCAGGACAATCATCTCATGTGTTTTCTTTTCCTCTGGGACCACAGTCTGGTACTGCCTTCCAATCTCTGAAAACAGGTGGTGTTCTCTACCCCTCCTCCCCCCTCGCTCCCCGTGTGGTTTACAGGGGGAGAGGGCTAGTCTGGGATTTGGTACTCCATCCTGACAGGAAGCAGAAGTTATCTTCTTGTTTGTTATTCTGATGCTTTTAGATTCAGATAGTGTCAATTGCCTCTTCCAACCTCTTCACACTCACTCATGTGTGTTGACGCAAGCAAGCTGGAGGGCACTCCAGTGGGTGTTGTTGGGGGAGAAGCCATTCTTGCTGAAAGTGGGATCAGGATCTCAGGGGAGCAATGAGAGCATGACAGGGGGTTGTGCCCTGTCAGCTGGGGGCAAGCATTGGTTTGGGTTGGCTGCTCAAGTCCTTTCGCCCTTTCACTGGTATAGATGCAGTCTGTCATATATATACATGTAGGGGAGTAGGATGGACCTAGGAAGAGAAGGAGAAGGTCTGGACCAGGGGATCTGAGGACTAGATCCAGTTCCATCTCTTAGAAGTTGTGGGATGTACAAACCATTTGAACTCTCTGCACTTCCATCTCTCACCTGTAAAATAGGGGAAATGGTCTCATTGCCACATGGCATCAGTCAGTTCATGGATGTGACTTCATCTTGTAAACCATGAAGCCTCTTACACACACGAAGAGTCTTCCTCTCAAGGAAGCAAGTGAGGTCAGGTATAGAGTGTGATGTTCCCAGGGCTCCAGCATCCATTGGAGAAATCCCAAATTGCTGAAAGAGGAGAGAGAGAAAAGGGGAAAGACTTCTCCTTGCCTTCTCCCTCCAGGCCAAAATGGTCCATTTGTCCCTTAGGCAGTAATACCAAGCCTGTCCTGGTGTGTGACAGCTGAGGCTTCTTGATCCAGAAATGAAAGGCAACCCTGAGGCCTGAAGCCAGCCTCGTGAGGCTTCCCAAAGCCTGTCTGGCCTGCCTCTGCCACAGGGCAGCTGATCACCCAGAACTCGGGCAGCTTGGCTTTGGGGCCCTGCAGAAGTGGCAAGCCTTTCTCCCTATGAGAGTTTTGACTTCTCCCTCATCAGCCCACTGGCTGTTATACTAGGTCAGATGTATAATCGCCTGAGAGTCAGGGTTTGGTAATTTCCCTGGACCCCGAGGCTGAACAATGGACACCACCAGGGAGAAGTGCTGGTTTGGCTTCCAGGGATGACCTCAAAAGCTTTATTTGTTAGGAGGATCAGGCCATATGTCCTCATCAATCCAACATTTGGGTCACAGGGTGGAGAAGCACCCAGATCCTAGCTAATGCCATGGCTTAACTCCCCTCCCAAATGATAATTCGGAGACTCAGTGGCAGAGGAAATTTAATTATTAGAGAAGGGAGAGGGATAGAGATAAACTTGGCTGCCCACCAAATTAGATTGAAGTGTAGAACACCTCCACCTTCTGACTCATAACTATCATTGAAAAGGCCAGGGTAGTAAATACAGGTTGTCTTCAACTTATAATTAAACATTTGCTTTTCTGGGGGCTTACCACGTGGCACAAGGTACAATGAGATCCAAGATTAACAACAGCCTAATGGTTGGTACTCATAAGTAAGGACAGAAAGTTAATCATCATTATCACCATCATCATCATACATAACACCATAGTGGTGAACCGGATTTGAGAGGTTGGGAGGGGAGTCAAGGTGCAGATTAGGGGTAGACATAATTGCTAAAACTTTTGTTTTCCTATAGTATTCTGCCCTTCCCCCAGCTCCTGGCAACCACCATTCTTTCTGTTTCTGCAGGTTGTCTTCAATTTATAATGAAACATTTGCTTTTCTGGGGGCTTACCATGTGGCACAAGGTACAATGAGATACTAAGATTAACAACAGCCTAATTGTTGTTACTCATAAGTAAGGACAGAAAATTAATCATCATCATCACCATCATCATCATACATAACACCATAGTGGTGAATCCAGCATCCATTGGAGAAATCCCAAATTGCTGAAAGAGGAGAGAGAGAAAAGGGGAAAGACTTCTCCTTGCCTTCTCCCTCCAGGCCAAAATGGTCCATTTGTCCCTTAGGCAGTAATACCAAGCCTGTCCTGGTGTGTGACAGCTGAGGCTTCTTGATCCAGAAATGAAAGGCAACCCTGAGGCCTGAAGCCAGCCTCGTGAGGCTTCCCAAAGCCTGTCTGGCCTGCCTCTGCCACAGGGCAGCTGATCACCCAGAACTCGGGCAGTTTGTGACTGGCTTATTTCACTTAGCATAATCTCCTCAAAATTCATCAAAGTTGTAACATGTCAGAATGTCCTTACTTTTAAGTGCTGAATAATACCCCATTGTATGCATATATCACATTTCGTTTACCCATGCATCTATCACTTGGATTGCTTCTACTTTTTAGCTATTGTGAATAAACCTATTATGAACATGGGCATACAAACGTCACTTTGAGATCCTGCTTTTAATTATTTTAGTTATATACCCAGAAGTGGAATTTCTTTATTCATTGTTTTAGTTATATACCCAGAAGTGGAATTGCTTTATTTTCAATTGTTTTAAGAATCACTATTCTGTTTTTTCATAGTGGTTGCGCCATTTTACATTCCCAACAGTGCATATTTTCTTCACATCCTTACCAATGCTTGTTATAACTTCTTCCTTTCTTTCTTTCTTTCTTTCTTTCTTTCTTTCTTTCTTTCTTTCTTTCTTTCTTTTCTTTGATAAAAACTATCCTAATGGATAGGATGTGTTTTTTATTGTGATTTGATTTGCATTTCCTTAATTATTAGTGATATTGAGCATCTTTTTATGTATTTGTTGGCCATTTGTATGTCTTCTTTGGAGAAATGTCTATACAAGTCCTTGGTCTATTTTTGACTGAGTTATTTGGACAGTTCTCATTTTTAACCAAAGACTGTGATCAAAGAGGTCTGGAAAAGGACCTAGGTATCTGTAGGTAATGGAAGTATCACAGATGTTTCTAAAGCAAGTCATGTTTGAGAGCCACTGTGTTACATGGCAAGAGCTTTGCCTCTGCCAACTTAATTAAACATGCACATGTTCATATGAAGGATCCAAGAAAAATTTAGAACTCCGTCATGTTGTTCAATTTCTCTCTATATTAGACAGAGTCACTATGATTTGATTTTGATTCATGAATGATCTAGGTGCCTTCTTTTCTTACCTTCAGACAACCTTGAGGAGGTTGATGATCACCAGTGACTGAGGAGAGTAAGGGAAGAAGAAGGAATTAAAGTCTAACAAAATAAGAGTTTGGGTTAAGGAGGAAGCTAAGCTATTCTCCATGTTTTTCTCTTCTGAGGATCACACTCCATGAGCAGACAAAAACAGACTTCAATTTCTGTCTATATTAGACAGAGTCACTATGATTTGATTTTGATTCATGAATGATCTAGTTGCCTTCTTTTCTTACCTTCAGACAACCTTGAGGAGGTTGATATTGATCACCAGTGACTGAGGAGAGTAAGGAAAGAAGAAGGAATTAAAGTCTAACAAAATAAGAGTTTGGGTTAAGGAGGAAGCTAAGCTATTCTCCATGTTTTTCTCTTCTGAGGATCACACTCCATGAGCAGACAAAAACAGACTTTAGGAACCCTGAGAGGGAACACCATACTCAAGCTGTGACTGAGAAGGATTAACCAGAACATGGCACTGGTAGCTGGGTTCAGTTACTGGATTTCACACAGGACCATGGGTGATAGGAAGCAAAGAATCCAGAGGTATTGGTCAGTTTGAGGTTTGTTGGTTATAAGTCATAGAAACACACCTCAAACTGATGTGAAGTAAAGGACACAGTGGTGTCTCATGTAGTGGGGGAAGGCCTCAGGGAGACCCCGTGACACATTCTCATGGTCTTTCTTCTCTCTGTCACCATGAATGTCATACTGGAAGGAAGCACAGCTGCTGAGAGATTCCTGCTATGACCACTTGTCTTTCCTCAACTCCAGTCTGAAAAATTCTAGGATAAGATTCCAATTGGTCTGATTGGGCCACTGCTTGTTGATGGACCAATCAACTGTGCCTGGGGTAGGAGTGACTATCAGTCTATGACAGGACTATGTGTAGCAAGAGGGTGAGTGCTCAGTGTTTTTCAAGTCTCTGCTTGGTCACTCTTATTGATGTTAATTGGCCAAAATAAGCCAATCAAAGCAATGGATAATCTCAGAGTTCCTGGGGGCACTGCCAAAGGCAATGTGGGGGTCATGAGGGATGAGTTTGTGGCCATTTGTCATCTGTGACAGTCATACGGATGCTTATACTCATCCATTGTTTCTCAGAAACCTGACCAACTTTTCAAAGCAAAAGAAAAAATGGAAATGCCTACATTTCTTTGTATGAAATTATTTACTTAAAGCCTTGAAATATGTATGGTATTTTTAATCATAAATAAATACGTTTTTATGATTTTGAGGCCTAAATGAAGGTGAACATATATGTAAAAAGTAGAATTTAAAAATTGTTTTTGGCCCTAGCTGATTTGGTTCAGAGGATAGAGTGTCAGCCTGCGGAGTGAAGAGTCCCGGGTTCAATTCCAGTCAAGGGCACATGCCTGGGTTGTGGACTCGATCCCCAGTGGGGGGCGTGCAGGAGGCAGCTGATCAGTGATTCTCTCTCATCATTGATGTTTCCATCTCTCTCTCCCTCTCCCTTTCTCTCTGAAATCAATAAAAATATATTTTAAAAATTGTTTTTGGACATAACAGTCTCTAGAGGTACATCACTGTTTATACATTTCTAAAAAGGTGTAATAATGACATTAGAATACCTTTTTCAATATTCCTGTGTAGGTGCGCACACATATGCACATTTGGTCAGAATAAATCTGTAACCTTCTAACCTTCCTGAACGTAGGTCATGGCACATATTCAACTACTCCTTTAATGTTCAGCTTTCCCCACATTTTCATTTCACTTTAATTCAGTTACAGGATTAGCCCACTGGGTAATACAGTACATATATTTTAATGTTAAAAATAAGAGTAACGTTTGGATTCCAACTTGATAAGGGTGCTTTCCTCACCTGGAGTTACATCCCGCCATTCTCCACGCAGGAGGGGAGTTTGCCAGGCATTTCCCTCTTCTGTTCACCTTGGCTGGGGCTGTGGGACGTGTTCATGCTTTACATGCTTTGCTCATCACATGTGACAAATTAATGTGTTTCTTGTTCTGTCATTGAGCAAACCAGAGTCAGCAAAGCAAAGTCATTTGGAGCAAGGTCATTCCGCGTTTGTTAGCAGTGCTTCCCTCACTTGGGCAGACCCTCGTTTTCCCTGTGATCCTTCCTGACAAAGTTTTGACAAAAAGTAATCAACATATTTCAACAAATGTGTGGCCAGTAACATTCAACAAAAAAAGTAACCTCAAAAAACTCTTTATGATGCCCAATGCAGACTCTGAATACTAACCATCGTTTTCTCTTTCTTCCCGACTAAGCAGAAACATTTTTCTTTTAAGTCTCTTCTTGAGGCATAGCAATGTTCTGGTGCCTTCCTCATGCTGGGAGAAACAGTTTCTGCCTATTTGCCCTTGTCCAAAATGGGAGCCTATCGTTTTTAAATGAGTGTGTCCCCCTCGCCCCCACCACCACCACCTTCTTCCTACACACAACTCTCAGAATCTACATGTTCCAGTTCATTTCTCCATGTTGAACCACGCTACCTGCCAGTGAAGCATGGTAGCAACCATGTTTGGGTAAATGTTTAATATTTTAACCCTGCTGACTTGGCTTCTGTCATTATTCGCTTGCTAAAATAATAGGAAAGTTATTTTGATTTTCTGAATGATATAAATCATCCCATTTGATTGAATACCCTATTGATTGTAATTTGAATACCTCATTGGTTGTGGTCTTACTGGTTTTAGAAAACACATTTCTCTGTACCTGGAGGCCAGGACTGCACAATTACTCTAAATTGTCTCAATGGCTCCAGATAATGTGTTTCTGTCAACTCAGTGGTCCCAAGACCCGAAACTATAATTAATCTTTGTAGATAACTAATCGGCTCAGTCTAGCTTCTGTAACAAACTGCTTTTTTGCAAACCAGGTTCCTCATTCCAAACCCCGAGATGTAATCAATACCCTTGTGAGTTTTGCCTATATAAATCTGGTGTTGCGGTTATTTAACCACTATGAGATTTGGAGAGCAAATTAGCCCCTCATAGTCCTAGCTTCGAAATAAATGTGACTCCTTAATTCGACTTCTTGAGGCGTCCTTGTGTGATTCGCAGGGTACATTACAACACCAGTGGAGTCCGTGTCCAGAAAGACCAAGTCACAAAGTCTGGGTCAGAATCGGTTCTGGCTGCCCAACCTCAGCAGTTAGGATCCCAGTGTAGGGGGACCCAGGCCACCTGCACAGAATGTCATAGCTACTCCATGGTAGGCCAGTTAGGTCTATGACTTCAGCAGGATTCCACCTGGTTCTGGACCGATGGCATGTTGCCAGAGCCCTGCCGACACTTCAGGACTCACTTGGGAAGGAGGGAAGAGGCTGAAGCCATAACAGGCTGGGTGACTGAAAGGCAGAGCTTTAGCTGTCCTAGCCGACGTGCTGGTGAGCTGCACACCGCAGCCTGTGACAGACAGCTCCTTATTTGTAAGTAGTTAATGTTTCTTAGCAAGCACTTCTAAAAGAAATTGGTATGTAATGACAGCACTCACTGGAAAACAGGCCGATTAGAAAATGCACTAACTTATCTGGTATTCATTTGAAAAGTAAATGGATGCACGGCAAGGTGAGAGTTCACTATCAATTCAAATATTTTCCCGTAACTGGCTCTAGCACTCCTGCTTTAATTCAAGCAGAAATACAAGTATGAATAATCAAAGTAGATGACGCTCATCAAGAACCTTTGTGCTTTGCACCATTGCAAATGGTCATTGAAGCTTAATGGCAAAAATTTACATTCTTCCTTTAATTTGTATTCCATTCCTTCCTTCTGAGTGATGTGATTGTGGCTGGCTGCTGCCTGCTATATTATTTTGATGCAAATGCTGTGTTGTGGGTGCCTGAGTCCAATTTCCTGGCTTTTGCTAGGAAGGAGGGACTGTGAGAATAGTTCAAAATCAGGGTGATTTAAAGAGTTTATAATTACTGCTCTTAACGAGTGAAACAATACATACAATTGATGAGCCCCACTGTTCGGAGATACCTTGATGGCCCTAGGTTAATAATAGATACCCACCAAGGAAAATAAAATCAACAGGAAAGTCACTGTGTATTTGGCTGCCTTGCCCCAGCCCCAAAGTCGGGCTTAATTCTGGTCACCGCTGACAAAAGAATTTATAAAATCTGTAGTTCAAGCAAAACTCCCTTTCCTGTGCCAGGCTCCCTGGGGAGGAATGCTTTCCTGAGATACAGGGTTTTGCTGGCCAAAGACTGCAAACCTCGGGCCCCAGGGGCCGTCCTGGAATGTAATGTATGCACAAGCTAATTTATGATTCTGTGACTAATTTCCATCTCTTGTGCTTAGAGTTGCCTGGCTAATTACAGGAATGTTTTCTTAACTTTAGTAATTACGCTCTGTGCCTTCGCCAGGCGGCAGGGCAAATGAGTGCGGGCGGACGGCGCAGCACTTGGAGACGGCGCGTCCCGGCAAGAGGGGACCACGCGCCCGCGCCGCGGGGCCAGCATCCCTGATCAGAAGCCTCTCCAGCTTTGACCAGCGCTCACAGGCTGCTTCGGAAGCATCTGGAGACAGATTTGATGGCACGCCCCGTAATTAGAGGAACTGGCTTAATTAGGAGAAGTTTGTGGGCAGAGGGAAACCGGCGGGTGTGCCCCGGGATCTGAAGGTTTGCAGCCTCCTCCTGGGAGGCCGGAGCACAAAGCTCTGCCTGCTGAGCGCTCCGCCACCGCAGCGGCTGTAAAAGCCGCCCCTCGGGCTCTGCGAGTCCCGAGGCCTGTCCCTTGCAGCAGCCTTGCCAAAACGACAGCAGACACGTTCATCTGCCCCCCCCCCCCCCC
>NW_005358137.1:1462103-1482958 GCF_000412655.1 Myotis brandtii
TAACTCAGATGTGGTCAGCAGGGTGAGACTGGGAGGAGGGTGGGATTATGGACCACGGTGTTTTTCTCTCTCCAGGGCCCCCTCCCCAGCACATAATTTAATGCCCCAAGCAAACACTTAGCTCTTTAGGAACCAAGGTCTGACATTGTCCAATCCCATCAGTCAGAGCTTTCAAGCAAACTTAGCAACACCTGCCCTGACTGTATATCATTACGCTGCCCAGGACAGCAGAGGAGTGAGGGCGAGGCTGGGTCAGTGGGCACGGCACACACCTGGGAGACGTCTACCCACAATTAGATAGAAGCTTACTACGATCGGGAGCCCAGTGGACAGCAGGAGGAAGGAGAAATAACAGCCACCAACGCACCACTCACCACCACATTTATTCACTCTGCTCGTGTGCGGAGACCTCTCTTTCCTCCCACCCCGGGCGGCAGTATGGAAGACGCTGAAAGTGCATGTGAGTGTGCGTATCTCAGTTATTTTCTCCTCAGCCCAGCGATTTTACTTTCTGGGGCCTGAAGGCTATTTATTTTTGACATACTATTAGAAAATGCAAAAAAGGCTCCAATAAAGTGTGCCCACCTTGCCAAATCAAAATGGCTTGCCCTGCTTAATGAAGATGAGGTGATTTGTACATCAGGTCATTCAAGATATTAAAAAAAATGATCTGTCCTCTAAATATCTCATTAGATATAAACATTTGATGAAATGCACTTTAAACCACTCATAAGATCAATTTTAAACCAAGTCAGCCAGGTAACCTGCATCAAACACATGCCACGGGGACAAAGCTGTTGAATTTTTAATGTGCCATTGAAAAACATTAAACAGGCTTTATTTTGAAATTCTAAAAATGGACTTCAGATGCATTTGAAAAGACTTCTACGCAAAATGATGAAACCTTCATCAGAGCTTCTACTAAATTCCTTTTTAAAGATTGGCCCCCCGGGAAAGAATTAACGTTTCAGAGGACATCACCTTCAGTTAAAAAGAAGACATGAGTAGAGGGAATGCAAGGGAATGGTGGAAAGATGGACAACGTCTCAGACATCATAGGCCGTTTGTAGGGTAACATTCCTGCTCCCCAAGCAATCGACAAAGAGGTACAAGCAAATCCTGGGCATTGGTAGAATTAGCTGCCAGGCTGAGAATCCCAGGCAGCCATGACAGAACACGGGCATTGGTAGAATTAGCTCCTGCCAGGCTGAGAATCCCAGGCAGCCATGACAGAACAGAGGATGCCTGAATGTTGGGTGTGTTTCCTCTCTGAAAAGTCCTCCTTTCATCCAGTCAAGTGAGGCTGATGGGCTTGCTCAGGTGATGTGGAAGAAAGAAAAGCAACAATAAATGTAATTATTTTGACACATTCCTTTTAAAAAGGTTATTATTCCTACTTAATGCAAAGTGGTTTACACTGCCATTATGAAAGGGAATCCACTGTCCTTGGTCTCTAAACTGTGAACACTGAAGATTCAATGCCAGACACAATCAGCAGTCCCTAATAATTTGATGACAAACTGCAGGGAGGGATCATGTCAGCGCTGTAAGAAATGCAGACCTTTCCATCTCCCTTCCAGCATCCTCTGTGCTCTCTATTTTACTCTATTTTGCAAGGAAAAGCTCATTTTTACCTTGTGAGAAGGATAAAACAATTGGGGGGGGGGTGTCTCTCATTGGCCCATCATTTTCTCCCCAAATGACATTTATTTATTCTGAAACTCCCTAGCATGAGACCTTGATTGTGTGGATCCTCTGAAATAAGTTCTTTGAATTATCAGAATGCTGCCCTGCCTGTCGGGAGAACAGTTGTGGGTCCCTTTTAATCGTTATGTGTGAACAGTTGCTGGTTCGGAGGAAAGTGTGCCCATTTCTATCCCCATCTAATTTTGTCCTGACACCTCTGAACCCCTGAACTCTGTTCCTTTTCGACCCACCCTGTAGCTACAGAGGGGGCCCAGATGTTCCACCACAAAATGTCATTTGCGAGTCAGAGATCAAAGGCCCTCCAATAACTCACTGGCCTTATCATGCTCCTTGTGGCATCCAGGGGAAGCAAAGGATCAAAGTCATAAACAGAGGCCATATTACTGATGAATAATTTACATCCACAGTAGGTGGGAGTGCGTTAGTACATAAAGGTCCTTTTGAAGACGAAAAATTTTGCTGCCTTTCCAGCAAACATTGATTTTGGGGGGAAGCCTATGAGAGGAGACCTTTCCTGAGGAGGGATTTGGCATTGCTCTGACCATGACCATGGCGCTTTACGAGTCACATGTGTGCCCAAGAGCAGGCCTTGCAGGCTGCAGAGGGATTGAAAACACACATTTGTTCATTCACTGCCTAAGTGGTAAAAGGGCTCAGACTTCTTATTGGAGTTAAGAACTCTAGACAGAAGCCTGCGCGGAAAGAGTGTGTCCCAGTTTTTCTTATTGTGAAAACTGCTTTTCCCTACTGTGTCCACTCTCATCTTGAGGGGTGCGAATAAAGTTATTTGAAATTAAAGACAAGCTTAACACTCCATCAAATCAAGAGAATTACACCAGATTTTCCTGCAGAGTGGTAATTATATTTGGAATAAAGTGCTTTCGGGCGTATGTGTATCTGGATTAAGCGAGGCTCCTGGTTTTCTACTACAAATGGAAATGTCTTCTCTCTTTGCAGAACACAGGCACAAGAACTGGCCTTTGCAAGCGGTGAAATTCATGTGGTGAAAAGAAAAAGAGAAAAAACAGAAAGAAATAAAGATGCACTTAGCATTTTATTTAAGACCAAGCATGATATTCTCCCAATCTGCCTTAAATTTAGATGCTGACATCATTCATGCATTTTAAATAGCTAGCTTGGTAACCACTTCCTTAAAATAATTTCACCACTCAGCTACAATAAAGTAGATTTCTTTCAAAGATCCCCCTTACTGAAATGTGTTCAGTGCTACTTTCTGTATCATGCAGGTCAATTTAATTCAGCTCGGCTCTCTCTTCCCAGCTAAACAATTGCTTTTCAGTCTCTGGAGAGCGTGGTGAATGCAGCCAGGAATACCCATCTAGAGACGGCCTTGGACACTTGTGCTCATAAAAACTTGACATCTGAAGTCCCACTCTATTAATCTCTTGTCAAAGAGTTAGTCAAGATTTCTGAAAAAAGTCAATGTCATATAAATCATTATTAATGATTCAATAATGAGTGAGATTAGAAATGGAAGAATGAGACATTTTAAGAATGGCAGCAGAGCCTCTGGTTTACAAGTACGCCTCTCACAACGGCTGCACCTTTCCATCAGCAGCCTGCTTTTCTCTGCAGCTCCAGACAGAGGCAACTCCCCTTGCACTTGATGGTTTAAGTGATACCATATGAGTGGTCTGTATCTCTCTATAAAGCCCTCTGCCAGTACCTTGATTTCTTGCTTCTATCTTATTAACCTGGCCCCACCACTTGCTTTTTTGAAAGGTGTCTTAGTTTTTGGTGTCTGCATGCAGACCCTCTAACAAGGTTTTGAGTGCAAACAGTTTATTTGAGGGGTGACTCCAGAAAGTGCAGTTGGAGGAGAATAGAAATGAGACCACATGTCTGCATGAGCAGATTAGGGGGGTGGGCACCTGGGGCTCAGTCCTGCTTGGAGGTGATGTGGAACATGTCACAGAACTGTCCTACCTAAGGGGCAAGGAAGCTGGAGTATATATCTACCAACTCTTGTTTGAAATTGGTTAAGGGGCCAAGTACATCCTTTTGGCCAGAGAAAGCCCCCTCTGAAGTTGCTGGGGTTGGTGAGTGCCAAGAGGAAATGGGAGGAATGCTTACTGTTTCTGCCAGACAAGGCAGCTGAAATCACTTAGTGCCAAGATACTTGTCTAAAAGCTTGGCTCCAAGTTTTATTTTGTAACATAACCTCTGAAAGTCATACACTCTCATTCAGCCTATCCTATATAATAAAAGCCTAATATGCTAAGTGTCCCATCATCAGGTCATCTGTTCAACCAATCAAAACATAATATGCTAATGATATACTAAGGCTGCTCAACCGCTTGCCATGACGTGCACTGACCACCAGGGGGCAGACGCTTCAACTGGTAGGTTAGCTTGCTGCTGGGGTCTGACCAATTAGGACTGAGCAAGATGGGCCGAACATGCCCTGGAGTCCTCCTGCAGTCCCTTCCCAGCTGGCCAACCTCCCTCGTCCCTCCCTAGCCCCGATCATGCACCCGTGGGGTCCCTTGGCCTGGCCTGCACACTCTCGCAATCCGGGACCCCTCAGGGGATGTCGGAGAGCTGGTTTTGGCCCAATCCCGCAGGCCAGGCCAAGGGACCTCACTGGTGCACGAATTCGTACACCGGTCCTGTAGTGTTATATGAAATTGATCAAAGGATGCCTTGGGCTGCTGCAAGCTCCAATGGGAGTCCATGGTGGTTTTCCCCACTCTTACTGCACTGCTCCAAGGACTTCTACCAGAGTCACCCATCAGAATGATTGTCCCATAATTACTGTGGGGCAATGCCTGGACCTCATGCTCATCCCCTCCTCTAGCATATAGTTGGTTGGATCAGGGTGGCCACCTGGTCCTAGACAACCAATCAGAAAGCTGATTAGAAACATTTTGTTGCTTGACTTTGAAAAGACAAACTGGGCCAATCAGAGTTCCTCTTTCAAAGATCTGAGCTAAGAAGCAGGGAGAATGTGCCCGTGAATGGTGGGAACAGTAGTTGAAGGTCATAAAGTAGAACTTTCACTGTAAAGAGCAAGAGAATTAAGGTCAATGAGGTAGAGATATTTGTTTGATCTAATCCTGTACCCTCATGGCCAAGAACAATGCCTCGCATGTAGTAGTACTCAGTAAACATTTGTTGAATAAATGAATGAATCATGTGTGCAAGCTTAAGTAATAGGGGAGTAGCAATGATGAGTCACAACAGGAAACCAGTTGGAGAGGGAATAGTCAGAAGTGAAACTCACTCATGGCAAGCTCAATAATGAAGATAAAAATGGTTAATTAATTATGTACATGACCTATATTACAACCTCATGTAACAGGTAGTAGCATTATCAATATACAGATAAGGAAGCAGAAAAATGGAGTATTAAGTGATTTTCCCAAGATGATACAGCTAGTACAAGGTGGAGCCAGGGTTTGAATCAGGTTGTGTGCTCAGGAGAGTTTGCTGTTAGTACTATGTTTTGCCTCTGTTAAAGGCCCCAGGCCTCCTTGTTTCCAGAACAGGTCTCAGAATCAACTGCTATAAGGCCCAATACTATTTCCATCTCTGGCCTTAGATTTCTATTTGACTGCATCCCTCCACTGCTCTATGCTAATTATTACAAAATCGTGGCCTCCTTATCTCTCTAACTGGAGGTAGCCTCAGCAGGTCCCACTTACTGCAATCTAAGAGCAAAATAGAATTAGAAAAGCAGAGATAGCACTGGACACGTGGTCCCTGCGACTGTCTTCCAGTTGTTTGCCTGTGGTCTGGCCTTGGCCCTGTGAACACCATTCCCAAATGGTTGGTCCTGCCATCAGAGGTCATTTGTTAAATAAATTTCTGAAATAGTTATCAGAAACCAAGTCACTCATCTACTTTAGGGGATCTGATTATCTTCTGCATAAGGAACTACTCCAAGTCTGAGTGGCTCAAGACAATGACATTTATTTTGCTCATGAGTCTACAGTTGGAGCAGGCTTAGCAGGTGATATAGGCTGAACAGTGTTCCCTACATACATTTATATTGAAATTGTAACCCAAGTATCTTGGAAAGTGACTGTATTTACAAAGGTGATGAAGTTAAAACAAGCTCATTAGGGTGGGTCCAAATCCAATATGACTGGTATTCTTCCAAGAAGAGAACACTTAGATGCAGACATGGATGCAGACATGGAGAGAGGTGAGATGATGTGAAGGCATAACAGAGAGAAGACAGCCATCTCAAGTCAAGGGTAAGGGCCTGGTACAGATCCTTCCTTCTAGCTCTTAGAAAGAACCAACCAGCCAACAGCTTGATCTTGGACCAGGGGTCCTCAAACTACAGCCCACGGGCCACATGCGGCCCGCCGAAAACATTTATCCGGCCCACCGGGTGTTTTTGCCGCCGCTGCCTGTCCTGCTTAGCAGCCGACTCGTCCCGGGCCCGCAGTGCACATGTGTGGAATGTCTGAGGGACAGTGAACTGGCCCCCTGTTTAAAAAGTTTGAGGACCTCTGTTGGACCTCTGCCCTCCAGAACTGAGAGAACGTAAATCTCTGTTATTTATGCCCCCAGTCTGCAGTACTTTGCTCTGACCACCTATCAGACTAATATAGCAGGGGTTGCTTATCCATGCTCTATGTGGTGTTAACTGGAACCGGCCAGGTGGAAGCTGCACCTTTTTTTTTTAATCCTTACCTGAGGATTTTTTTTATTGATTTTTAGAGAGGAAGAGAGAGAGACAGATAGAGAAACATTGATGTGAGAGAGAAACATCAATCGGTTGCCTCCCATGTGATCTGCAACCTAGATATGTGCCTTGACTAGGAATCAAACCCCCAACATTTTGGGTGTATGGGATGATGCTGCAACCAAATGTGCCACCCTGCTAGGGCTATAGCTGCACCCATTATGACCTAGCACAGAAGTCACACAGAGGCATTTCTGCCACATTTTATCGATTAGAAGTGCATCATAAAGGCCAGTTCATATTCCATAGGAGAGGAATTAGAATATTTAACTTTTGATGGGCTGAGTCAAAAAATTTGCAGACATATTTTAAAATAAGGCTATTAGGCAAACCAATCAACATCCTTATTTGAGCAAGGGCCTCAGCAGACCAGTGGTCACAGCAGCTTGGACTCCTGTCATAACTCTTTCTACTTTATTCACATAAATACAGTTTATAGAAACGACACATTCGAAATATGTGCATCAGAGGAGTCATTGTATGTAGTCAGCAGAATCCACTGAATAGGACATTGTCTGATACTTAAAGCTAATACAAACTAAATTCGTTATAAAAACTTCAGCACTTTCAATTCAATTAATAGTGAATTAATGGAATTAATTACAACCTGCTCTTGTAAAGTGCATCCCCATGTGATGTTTGAACCAAAGATTACAGGAAATTCAGATAGAAATATGACCCCATCACATAAGATTGGTTGTTTACTTCTGCTGTCATAGCCTGATAACTAAATAAAAAATCGAAGTAGATGTAGCATTTCCTAGCCAATATGGATAATGATTAATAATAGTTTGCTAAGATGTTATGCATTGAACAAAAGTTTATGAGTAGGAGACAACGCATCAGGGGCAGAGAATTGGAATCTGGTTGCGCAAGGGGATAAACTTGGAAGACTTGGGGTATGTGCAACTTACACTGGAGTAACTTCTCACAGCCACAGGGAAGCTTCTGGCGAGGGAAAGAAAAAGAACTCTCTTCATTCCACCTGAGGGCATCAGCTACTTCTCCATCTTTTCTCTAACCTTTCCCATACAAGTAACCCAGGTTAGCCAATTGGATAGTTTGAGATTACTCCATAAAGGCTGTGGCTATTTCCCTCATCAACCCAAATTCTTCTTTTCTATGACAGGAAGACTGAAAGTGACTATTCCCCAAGAGAGGCCTCCTACTTATTCTTCCATCAGGGGCACCTGCTCATGCCTACAAATCACTGGGACACCCCATCACTCTCAGGAAGCATAAATATTAATGGGTGTGTGGCCCAGGCTCCGAGGGCCACATTGAGCTTATTATAACAAAGGAGATGACAGCACGGCCTTGGAAAACATCATTAGTGAGGCACGTGGTGTGTGCATTAAGCAGTGTTTTCACCACAGAGATAGATGGCTGGGGAATGCAAACTTGAGAAGTGAGAGCATCATAGGCACTCAACTGGCTTCAGACGCACAATCCTCCATTGCAAAAATCTCTTTTACTTGGTCTAAGTCTGACCCTTCTTTTCAACCTAGTATTGGTGTAAAAATGGTGGCATCTTTGCTCTACTCCTTGTTTGAAATCCATCTAAATAAGCAAAGGGGACAATAGATAGAGGGAACACAACCCATCATCAATGAAGTAGGAGCCTGCAATAGCATTATACCACAAACTACGAAAGAGTCCTAGCAAATGCCAAGAAAGCTAGACTGAGATGAGGGAGTAAGCCCACAGCTGACACATGCTGTCAAAGTCTGATAAGACTATGTATTTCACCCAGCTGGCATGGCTCAGTGGTTGAGCGTTGACCTTTGAACCAGGAGGTTATGGTTCAATTCCCAGTTCGATTTTATTAATATGTCAATAAAAATTTATTAAAAAAGAATATGTATTTCCTCAAAAGTATTTGTCAACACCAAGAGGAACATATCAAAGATTCTCAGAGAGTCCAGTTTTGTGGACAGCACAGGAAAAAGGTAGGAAAGAAAAAAATTTTTAAAAATATATATTTTTTATTGATTTCAGAGAGGAAGGGAGAGGGAGAGAGAGATAGAAACACCAATGATGAGAATCATTGATTGGCTGCCTCCTACATTGCCCCACACTGGGGATCGAGCCCACAACCCGGGTATTTGCCCTGACTGGGAATCGAACCATGACATCCTGGTTCATAGGTCAACGCTTAACCACTGAGCCACACCGGCTGGGCAGAAAGAAATATCTTGATGAACAGAGCAAGTATCCATTGCTTATAGTGAGGTCAGGAATGGAAGGGTAGTAAAAAAAAAATTGGTATGCTGGTAGTCTGCTTCTGTTGCCTGAGAGTGATGAGGGATAGCCAGCCAGCAGCTGCTCATATCCAGAAGGTATGTACCCTAAAGAGCTTGCTGTGAACAGCACTGGTTGAGGAACACAAAACCTGAGAAAGCCTGTGCCCTTAGGGTAAGGAAATCAAAGCTACAGGGAAAGAGGACTGGGAAATACAGAAATGGCAGGCTTGAGGTCATCCAACAAAATGAAATAGAAAAGCAAACTATAAATTTGCAAAGAAGTTGATGGATATGGGAGACAAAGCAGACCCATATATTCATAATTAGTTTCTGAAGAAGAAAACAAGTGTTGGAAAATAAGTAAACAAGATATTTAATATAATCTTTTCCCCTGATGGGCTATCTGAGTTGTGCATACAAAGATGTCCAGAATGGGGTTCAACAAAAGTTGACAATTGTGATTTCTAGGCAGAAAGATATTGTTTTTTTTTTGTATTTTTGTGAATCATTTGAAAATGAGCATGTGCTTTAAAAGTCTAAATAAAAACATTATTCTAAAATCAATAAACAAATGCATAGTGTTGGGGCCAGCTGACCCATGACTCCTTTCATCCCTGGCCTGCTTTTCCTCCTCTGCTCCACAGATGGTCACTCTATATGGAAGGTCATCTACATGTCTACAGATTGTCTGGTCTAAACTGGAGGCTAGGAAATGAGACCAATCCTCTGGTGGTGTTGTATGCTCTCTTGCCTGCAATACGTCCTTTCAGGCCAACCTCTCCGTGCCAAGGATGGGGCCAGAATTCAGAGATTAGAAATCACAATCCATTGTTAACTCTGAGATCAGAAAACAAATACTGCCTACTTCATGCCAGCCAGCAAGGAGGGCTTGCAGAAGACATGTTCATATTTCCTTTTAAAAAATCACTGGCATAGCTCTGCTAGGAAAACACTAAGTGTTCTGGCTGTGGAAATTTGGTTTATGGAACAAATGGCTTATTTGTTTGTTGAGTGCCTACTATGTGACAGGTACATCATTTCATTTAATCTTCATCAGAACCCTATGACATGCATATACCCCTTACCAGTGAGGAAACTGAAGTTCAGAGAGGGTAAGTCATCTAAAGGTACACAGCTACTAAGTGGCGGAGTTAAAACCAAAACCACATCTGTCTGGGAAACTAGAATCTCTTCTCAATAAAGGCTTGCAGACAAAAAGACTCTCTCCCCAGAAATTAAAGTTTGCAGGGCAAATCCTTTGGATTTTATGAGTCAAACCAATTTAAGAGCTACAGAAAGTGGGAAGAACTGACTTTGGTTGGTATTTTCAGAATTTCCTATAAATGTCAATTGAGAAGTCTTGTCACACAGGAGCCAGTGACTAAGGGATTTGTCATGGCTTAAACCAATTTGCTGGGAGCCAGAGGACATGAGATAGGAAAACTTGATGGACTGGCCTTGCATACCCATCTGTCTTTCTGAGGATGTCCAGATTCCATTGTTAAGTGGGATACTTAGGCAGTATTTGTAATAATAAAAGCTGAAAATAAGCCTTAGTGTGCATTAGAGAGGGAATGGTTAAATAAACTGCAGCCATACATTTGCAGACATGGAAAAGAATAATATCAAATCCTATGTGCTGATGTAGAATGATCTCTAGGACATATAGGTAGGTAAAAAACAAACAAACCCCAAAACAAGATTCAGATCAGTATATTTTTATGCTCTCATGTTAAAAATATATATTAGATTGAATGATATTACAGTCCTGCTTTTGTAGGTAAAAAAATGTTTCAACAGTGGAAATTTCACTAAAAGGGGATGCATCCTGGGTAGGTGATGGGGGACTAGAAGTCTGGGGTAAGGAGGACAGGGAATTTACTACCAAGAGCAAGTATCACTTTGTAAAATAAAAATAATAAAAAGAAAAACAAAATATACTTGACACCTTCAAACTGAGATTATAGCTTCCCCAATTTATGACCATTTCTTGATCCAAATATTTAAAATTTGAGTCAGATTTTCACTAAATTCTGGTGTGACAAATGGGGTATATTTACTTTTCTATTTTGAGAACATTAAACAAAAAAGGATCATTTAATCACTGTACTGGTGAGAACATGGCATGGATTGGAGATGGGAGCAGATGTTCAAAAATGGAAGGGGGGAAGACAACACTGCACAGTTTTCTCTCTCTTTTCTGTATTTCTCTCCTGTGGTACAAACTTCTGTTGTTGTTTTTTTAAATTTAAATTCATTTTATTTTTAGGTGACCTACATGACATGTTCTTCTTAAAAACAATGCGTCTGCTCCAAATAAATCAGGGTCAAAATAAATGAAGAGCTCAAGATACCATCAGCCCCATTTATGCTAGTCCTGGTGTGTGGATGAAAAGCAGCAGCCAGATATGATGACAGGTGATAGATACAAATCACCAAATTTGTTAACATTATTCCATTTCTAAACCACCCTTAAAGAAAATCATATACGGGGTCACCCCGTTCTCACGGTCCAGCAGAGCAACCAGGCCATCTGGATTCATGTTTTCACCAATAAAGAACTGGTAGTTTTTGAAATTAGCAGGATGTGCTTCCTTTGTTCTATAGCCCCAGTCATAAAAGGCTCTACTCTTCAAGTCTCTGTTCTTCAAGTTTCCCTTCCATTGATTCCATGTAATCTCTGATGTAGTTCTTGTAGACTTCTTTATGAAGCTGATTTCCTGCAAATGATGATTCACAATCATATCACCAGTGATTACTATGCTTTCAGTACCTTCCCTTTGGGCCTTCAGCAGAGGCATTTCCACCAATAAGCAAGTCAACAATGTTACCCTCTGTCTAACTGACCATCTTCCCATTCACCATCAGGCACAGGCCATCTGTGATCTCCTGGATCTTGTAGATGTCAGAGAACATCTCATCATGGCTGATGAGGTCACAGTAGGTGACCATAATGGCAGTTGGAAAAGATGACAGAAGTGGTGGTAGCAGGGACCCAGAACTTCAAGCAAGCGCCATGCCAAGCGGCACTGGGGAGGTCGGGGGAGGAGGGAGAGGAACCTCTGGTTTTTTTAAAGAGAAGATATGATGCAAGATGACAGCAGATGTAGTAAGACTAACCACAATGGTCAAACAGACCTCCACCTCATTGGGTCAGAGAAAAAATATGGTTTAGATTCAGTGATTTTGTTAGATTATAAAGATGGCCAACTGTTGGGGTCAAAATGCCTGTGGCTCAATTTGTCAGTTGCACAAATTCAGCTTTTGAGAATATTTGGCAATCAAAGAGGGGCTGTGATACTTTAACATAAACTAAAGTGATTTCAGAAGGATAGTTACCTCCATAGAGAATTCTAGCCCTAGAAAGGATAATATCTATGGTGGATTAATTACAGGAATGGCCCTCATTTGTGTATGTCTCCTTATTGTGCCTTTGGGGTTTTGTCACACTGACTATAGCAGGGGTCCTCAAACTTTTTAAACAGGGGGTCAGTTCACTGTCCCTCAGACCATTGGAGGGCTGGACTATAGTTAAAAAAAAACTATGAACAAATTCCTATGCACACTGCACATATCTTATTTTGAAGTAAAAAAACAAAACGGGAACAAATACAATATTTGTATTTGCATGTGGCCCGCGGGCCGTAGTTTGAGGACCCCTGGACTATAGGTTTGGTCATGTAACTTGCTTTGGGCAATGGGACAGTAGCAAATGTAATGTAAGCAGAAACATGAAAAGCATTTCAGTACTGGCCCTCCTCTCATTGCTCTTGAGATCCCGCTGAGCTGCCATGTTGAATAAGCCTGGTAAAGGTTGAGAGACTACACACACTGAGATGAGCCATCCCAGCTGAGTCATCTTACATCAGCCAGACCCCAGCAGACCTGGCAACTGAAAGCAGACACATGAGTGTGCCCAGCCAACATCAACTGCGTCTAGTCCAAATAGGCAGAATCACCCAGCTGAGCCCACCAAAAACTGCCATCTCTTAGGATAGTGACTAAACAAAAGATGGTTGTTTGAGCTATTATATTTTGGGCTAGTTTATAATGTAGCAGTATCTATCTGCTACAACATCCTTGATTTTTAATATTTGATATAAAAATAATATACTTCTTTCTAACTAGTCCAATCAACTCTTAAATATCTGAATAAATGGAGAATAAGGACATGATGGAAAATCAAAATACGCTAACAACCCCAAATTCTAAAATCTGTTGAAAAACTTTTGGAGATGGGTGGTGATGATGGTGGGACAACAACCTGAATATACTTAATGCCACTGAAATGTACACTTAACAATAGTTGCAGTGGTAAAGTTTATGTTATATATCTTTGACCACAATAAAGAAAACAAAAACAACTATATTATCTGTTACTAGCTTCAACTTGATTCTTCATTCTGGCCTGAATCAAGTAAATAATAATAATAATAATAATAATAATAATAATAATACAGGACTTCTGTGGGTCTGATTTTACCCATTGTCCCTCCTTTGCCATGGGTGCTAATGAGCAGTGAAAGGGAAAAGGCAGCAGCTGTGGGGGAGGGGGAGAAACAAGAGATCTGGATAATCAGTTTCTGGTTAATGAGTGAACTAGCACCAGGGGTCTACCATAGGTGAACACTTTTCTCTCCTGCAGTCTTTTGATCAGTCTGAATCATAATCAGCTAAGACATGCTGTGGCTCCTCAGTTATGCACATTCAATGCTTACTTTAGCTGTATACTCCAAAGCAATATGTGACCAACTCTAAAGAATAAATCTTGTTTTTGAAAAATAATGTGTACTCTGCCTACTTCTAAAAATGAATTTGATGTGGTAGAAAGTCTACTATGGTAGAGACAGGAAGGGATGTTTGTATCAGGAGCTGGTGGTTAGATGCTTCTAGTACCCGCTATATTCCCATGGCCTACCATGGAGGTATCCTGTGGAGAGAGTCTGAACATGCCAATGGCTTTCTGTGTCTTTCTTGGTGGCAGCCTACAGGTGCTAGGGAGTAAGTGCCCCCAGGAGTGACTTCTGACCTGTGAGGGACAGGAGATGGTGGACAGAGACTCAATTTCTTTGATCCTTAGTGGGACAGCTAGACATGGTTCGACACAGTCACTTAGAGGACCTCAGTTGCCCTTAGTGATACCCACCTGTTTATTGTCACACTTCCTGTTAGTTCTTCCTTCCTTGTTTCACTTCCCGGTCTCTTAACAGTGTTTCCTGGGATCACCAATAAGCCACTTGCATCCAATAATTCATTTCAGTGTCTGCTTTTGGAAGGAGGGAATCCCAATACAACAGTTACCATAACTGGTATTCAGTAGACTCTTAGCTTCTTAGCAGGTAGGCTAAGGAAAACACAAACCATACTCATCAACAGAGCCAAGTCTGAACCATTAGTTATTAAGATAGCCTCCTTTTCCAATTAATCATCTTGGTGTTATAGGAACTGCTCACTCCTCCTCCAAGTCACAGCCTAGGAAATCCTAGTCTTCTAACTGGAATGCTTCCTCCCCCACCCCCACCCCTTCCGGGTCAGGGCCCATTGTGGGCTCTAGAGCAGTTTGATAAGGGTTATTAAGGATGGAAGGGTTAAGAAGGGTCCTGAGAGAAGACCAGCTTCTCAAGAATGGTTTGAGAAGTCTTGAGAAGGGTCCCTCCTAGTTCATCCCACAGAGTGATAAGCAGATACTGTATTTCCTTAGAGTTGTCTGTGGAACCCAAATGTACAAGTTAGGGTATTTTTGGCAGTTAAAAACATATCCCAAAGTTATTTGAAACTCCACCCATCAAGATGTGAAATCTGTTTCCTTCCCTTGAATTAAGGGTTCACCTTTGTGACTAAGCACGTGATGAATAGAATGTGATGAATGTAAGACTGTGTGACTTTTGAGGCCTTGCCTTTTTCCTTGGTTTGTCTTGGAACATTCTCTCTGGGGCCTTAGGCTATCACTTAGGAGGGTCTGAGGTCTGGCCTCACTACCCCGAGGCAATGAGAGAGAGAGAGAGAGAGAGAGAAAGAATACTTGGGGAGCCCCAGCTCTTCAAACCCCAGCTATTGAGTCTTCTTAGCCCAGGTACTAGACATAGAAGTAAAAACACTTTCAAAATGACCCTAGCCCCAGCCACCATCTGACTACAACATATGAAAGACTCTGCCCTCCTCCACCTCCCACTTGAACTACCCAGCTGAGCCATACATATCAGCTACCAGATTTGTGAGCCAAATCAATGCTCGTTTTTCTCTTCAGTCACAATTTTAGGATGGTTGGCTACACAGTAGCGATTTTTAAACCGTGTGTCACAGAATTTTTCAAAGCATGCAATACCTGATGACTATTTAGTCAGGGGCACTGACCTCTTTTCCCTTAGATTGTCAGATAAAAAAAATTACAGCAGCCAACACAACAATAGCATCAAAATTATACCTATTTTTGGTCAGATTGGCAAAAATATATATTTTTTTGGTGATTAACAGAATTTTGGTAATTAGTTTATGTGTGCCATGAAACGAAACTGGTTGAAAATCACTGCTATACAGCAATAGGTTTATTTGGTGGCAGGTAGCAGAATATCCAACTAAAATGTGGGGCTTTGTGTTCTCACTGATATGAGGTCTGGAGGTAGGTTGTTCCGGGGTTTGTTAATTCAGCTGCTCTTTGAGGTCGGGGACCTGAATCAGAACATTTTGGCTTTCTCCTCATGATAGCAAGACAGCTGCTGCAAATCCAAATAGTGTTTTCTCACACAGGATCTAAAGGTGGAAAAGATGGCACACTTTGCTCTCTGTGTCTTTCTTCTTACGAAAAACCTTTCCAAAGTCCCTTCTGCAGACGGCTCTTGGATCCCATTGGCTGTGACCTCATTACAAGGAAGGACGGGAGAGTGACTATCTCATCAGTTTAGTCTCTAAAGTTGGGGGTGGGCTCTGCCTCATGGAAAGAGGGTTGGGGATGGTCATTGATTAGACAACCAAAAGAGTTCTCTGAAAAGGGGTTTCTAGATAAACTGAAGTTCCCTTGCCAGGGGGAAAACCTTTATTTTATTTCAATCGTAATGAACATCTTTCTAAAACATTCCAGGTTTACATTTCCTTCTGGTTCCTTTCACCACCTGGAACCTGCTCTGTTCTCATTTGAGGCACTGTTTCCAAATTGGAAGCAGCTGTGCATTCCACAGTAAGGGAAATATCCCAGTTGCCCCCTCACCCCCAGGCTGCTTTGTTGACATGTCACCCAGAGTGACTCTGGCATTTTCACCCTGACCTGGTTCTCAACTCTCTTCTCGGTTCCACGTCTTGATCTGTTTGGGTCCCAACATTTGGTACCACCCATAAGGGCACAAAACATGCTTTAAGGACATGCATCAGGCATTAGTTGTCTATTGCTATGTAACAAATTACCCGCAAACATAGTGTTTCTAAAACAGCAAACATTTATTACCTCACTATTTCCAAAGGCAAGGAATTTGGGAGAGGCTTGCCTGGGAGGTTCTAGCTCAGGGTCTCCCTATAAGATTGCAGTCAAAATGTTGGCTTTAGCACTCTGAAGGTTTCCCTGGGGTGGGGGGAGGGCGAAAAAAGGGGGGTACCAGAGGGTCTGCTTCCAAGAGCTTACTCACGTGGCTGTTGGCTGGAGGGCTCACCAAACATAGTGTTTCTAAAACTGCAAACATTTATTACCTATTTCCAAAGGCAAGAAATTTGGGAGAGGCTTGCCTGGGAGGTTCTAGCTCAGGGTCTCCCTATAAGATTGCAGTCAAAATGTTGGCTTTAGCACTCTGAAGGTTTCCCTGGGGTGGGGGGAGGGCGAAAAAAGGGGGGTACCAGAGGGTCTGCTTCCAAGAGCTTACTCACGTGGCTGTTGGCTGGAGGGCTCAATTCTTTGCCTTTCCACCGGGCTGCCTCAGTTCCTCAAGGTGGCAGTTGGCTTCCCCCAGAGCTCCTCCTCAAGAGAGAGGAGCAGAAACCAATATGTCTTTTATAACCTAGCCTAGCGGAGGTGACACACCATCACTTCTGCCATATTCTATTGGTTGCACACGCCAACCATGATTTAGTGTGGGAGGAAGCACACAAGGGCATGCTAACCAGGAGGGGAGGATCCATTGGGGGCCATTTTGGAGGCTTCATCAAAGTCTAACATTCTGAAGTCCCCTGTGCTGTTTTGAGGTTTTGTTCTGATTTTTTCAAAAGAGCATTTTATTGTTTTTCTCCCCCTTATATACTCTCACTTTTTGATAACTTGGCTTTCACTCCCTCTATGTCACATGCTTCTTAAAGGTATTCATGATAGAAGATGCTGCTGGCACTTTGCCTGTGTCCCCTGAAATACCTTTTATGTCGTGGGCTTCCCTTGTTTTAGGGAGCTTTGAACCCTTGCTCCTGGTGGAGATAACCCTGAGATATAACTTATACTTCCAAGTCCCCTGCAGGCCAGGCTCCTGCTGTCCTGGGCAGGACTTTGCCTGAAACCACACCTTTTCTTGGCTTCCCTTCTTTCTCTTTCCAGCTTCTCTGAACCCTTCAAGGTTTTCTCTGGGAGAACTTTCTTGAGAAAACATTTGCTTAAGAACCTTTTATGTTGTGGGCTTCCCTTGTTTTGGGGTGCTTTGAACCCTTGCTCCAGGTGGAGATAACCCTGAGATATAACTCATACTTCCAAGTCCCCTGCAGGCCAGGCTCCTGCTGTCCTGGGAAGGACTTTGCCTGAAACCACACCTTTTCTTGGCTTCTCTTCTTTCTCTTTCCAGCTTCTCTGAGCCCTTCAAGATTTTCTCTGGGAGAACTTTCTTGAGAAAACATTTGCTTAAGAATCCTCATCTCAGGGTCTGCTTCCAGGGAACCCACCCTGAGAGCTATCCTTGTTTTATAACTTATGCATGTGTTTGCAAACTCACTCTGAGAAAGAACAAGAGAGAATTTCCTTTTAAGATTTATCAAGATGTTAAATTCAATAACAAAACTCATTCAAAATAGACCTACCTACATTTGATGTGATAAAATACCCAAAAGTGTGCCCAAATGATAGAAAAATGCGCTGTGCATTTATTTTTCTGCTAAATCACTCTTCACTGTCTGCTCTGCTTGAGCTCCCAGGATCCTGAGAGCCTACAGAGGGGCAGAGAGCATGTCTGATATTGGAGCTAACAATGCTTTAGGAGGGTCATTAACTTTTGAAGGGCATTTACTAAACGGACTCTTTTCTCTAGGAGTCTTCTTGGCTGTTCCCAAGTCTCTGTAAATATGAAAAGAGAGAAGTAAGCTGTCTTCCTTTTTTGCAATTTCTAGTGTTTCTATAATGTTCATGAAACCTTTGTGAACTTTTTAAGAAGTAGAAAGCACATAGACACTCTGTTCAGAGGTGCCCAGCCATACTTGCTGACTTGGCCCTGCTTGTTGGTTTACGGCACTCTACAGTCTGCAAAGACTCCCAACCCCACTCCTCTAGTAACCACTGTGGACGGCAGGTGTGTGTTTTAAATGTGGTATGCTCCAGGAGCCATATTTTCTGGAACTTCCTTTGGGACTCACAACCCCAAAGGAATGAGACCGGCTCACCTGGAATACACATCTGTGCAGGAGCAGCCTCCCAGATGAGACGTGTCCAAAAACACTGTTGACATTGTTTCCATCACAGCTATTTTCTACAAAGGCCTCTGTGGGTGTTGAAGGATTGAAACAATGGGTTTTTATTTAGACCTACTGTGGAAACCCCCGTGTGGAAGCCTATTGAAGAACCCCTTTTTCCTCTCTCAGAATTGACTCTGTACTATTCTCCCATCCTCTGAAACCACTGTTCACAGAGAGTACCAAATGCACTCAGTCTTTACTAATGCTTGTTTCTTCTCTTTGATGGTTTCAATGATATCTGGGCATTTAAGTTTCCACGCAGAGCATCCTTTTTGTTTGTTTCACCTGTCTTTTCCTTAAGATATATGCCTTTTCTTAGTGTCTTGTTCAAACCAAATCTCTTTGTTTGTTTTTTCTTTTCTTTCTTTTTTTATTATATTTTATTTTATTATTTTTATTGAATTGGTGTTTTGTTTTCTTCAGGGGTCTCTTAGACCAAGATCAAGATGTTGACAGTTTATCCACAAAATAAAAGTTTGCTGTCAAACCAACCTTTCCCCCCTACTTTTCATTTTTCTGTCAAGCCTGACAAAATAATTGGACTGGGTTACAATAGCCTGAAGACTCTGAAACAAGGAAGGAACAGGGAGTATAAATGGTGATGGACAGAGACTTGACTTGGGTTGGTGAACACATAATACAGTGTACAGATGGTGTGTTGTCGAATCGTGCACCTGAAACCTATGTAATTTTGTTAACCAGTGTCACCCCAATACATTCAATAAAAAGGAAAAAAAAGGACTGAAATATTCTCACTGGATTTTTTCAAATTTAAATGGAAGACTCACTATCATTACAGGTGATTATATGTAAAGAGGTCAGGCATTGCCAGCAGTAAAGAAGATTTAAATAAACTGAAGAAAGACAAATGTCTCCTACATTGCAGAAATTTCCTTTCCTTTCTATGCCATAGTCTGCAACAAAGAGCTACATGTGCTCTGGCATCAGGGTGCATGATGCTATGGGCTTTCTATTTCTGATAGAAATCTATAATCTGTACCTATTTAAACTAACACATGTGTTGATCCATGAAAAGAATTTTACACACACACACAGCTATTTTAGGGAAGGCTGCTTTCTCAGAAACACACTGTCGTTTGCCTATTCAAATTCACAAACATGCCACATGTCATTTTTCTTGGTTAATTACAGCTCAACCGGTGAGGAAGGAGTCTTGGAACCTCATGGAAGTGGGGTGATGTTTCATATCTAAGTGGCTTGGAGCGATCTTAGGTGGGTCCTTTTATTGAAAGGGAAGACATTCCCCATGGTGGAGAATAATAATTTACCTCTATGTGGAGGAAAAAAGATCCTCAAAGCTGTGCCTTTCCCCATTTGGACCCACGCTGATGGAGGTGCTGCCGTTCTGTAGCTGCCTCATTTGGATCAGGTGCCTTCAGAGGTAGCTGCGGTGGGTGAAGGGAAAGACTGCAGAGCTGAGCATGGGCTCATCCTGAAAGTGTCATGCATCACTTCTGTGCACATGCTATTGGTTAGAACAAGTTACCTTGCAAGGGAGGCCAGGAAGTGAAAGGGATTACATAGGTAACAGTAAAGTAATAAACTGCTCTGCCACAAAAACAAAACTCATGAGTTCAGAGAGACTTTCCAAGATCACATTGCCAGCAGGTGATAGAGAAAGCTCCATGTTCTTAAAAATAATTTAAAATTAGGTGGGTTTATTGCTATCATGGTTATTGGTATTATTTTAACATTTTTATAGTTTCATGTTTAAGAAATCCAAGATCTTGCTAAAAGTCTTGTGTAATAAGATTAACATGTGTATGCAGTTGACTTTTATTGTAACTATAAACCAGTGACCACTAACTTAAATGAGGCTTATGTGTGGACAGACAAGAAGAACAAAACAGACTGTCAGAGGAAATAAAATGAAGACAGAGAGTGAATTTGAAGACTATTTAGTCGGCCAGGGGCAGCTCCATTTTGTTTTGGAAACAGGCCAAGCAATTTACATTACAGAGCCCTGTCCAATTGCACATGATTTTGTCTGTTGAATTATGGTGTGTTTCTGCACACCTTTTTTCTTTTCATGGTAACAGGGAGCTTGGGAGCTGCCCTTCCGGAAGGATCAGAGGCTGTGGGTTATTATGTGTTCTGTGTGCTGCTATCCCTCTGGGACATGATTACCAAAGATAAAAATGCTTGCCTTGAGCTTTATTGTTCAAATAGGGAGGCTACACAAGTAGTAGTTCCTAACGGGAGCACTTTTCATTCACGTGGCTTCTATTTGGCAAGTACATCAGAAAAGCTATGATTTGAAGCAGGGCAGGAAGCGTTTGTAGGAGACTAGTTGGGAAGCAGCCCTGGGCTCCCGATTCTTCACTCCTATGGACTGTAGCATCCGCCCTGCCTCCTGAGGAATGAAGCAAACACACTTGCTATGGCTTCAGCGCCTTCTCTGTTCTCTCGCCCAAAGGCGAGGGATCCACATTGACAAGAGGCCACAAGTGCAGGAGATTCAGATGCTTCAGCCCCTCTCCAGTTTTCAGTGACCACCTTTGAGAGAGGAGTGTGCTTGCTTCTCAATCATAAACTGCCTT
>NW_005358137.1:1483985-1527686 GCF_000412655.1 Myotis brandtii
TGGGGGGGGAAAAAAAGAGGAACAAATGTAACCTGAACAATAAAGATTTAATTAAAAAAAAAAAATCAATGGAAAAAAAAAATAAAAAAAATAAAATTAGGTGGGTTTATTGCTATCATGGTTATTGGTATTACTTTAACATTTTTATAGTTTCATGTTTAAGAAATCCAAGATCTTGCTAAAAGTCTTGTGTAATAAGATTAACATGTGTATGCAGTTGACTTTTATTGTAACTATAAACCAGTGACCACTAACTTAAATGAGGCTTATGTGCGGACAGACAAGAAGAACAAAACAGACTGTCAGGGGAAATAAAATGAAGACAGAGAGTGAATTTGAAGACTATTTAGTCGGCCAGGGGCAGCTCCATTTTGTTTTGGAAACAGGCCAAGCAATTTACATTACAGAGCCCTGTCCAATTGCACATGATTTTGTCTGTTGAATTATGGTGTGTTTCTGCACACCTTTTTTCTTTTCATGGTAACAGGGAGCTTGGGAGCTGCCCTTCCGGAAGGATCAGAGGCTGTGGGTTATTATGTGTTCTGTGTGCTGCTATCCCTCTGGGACATGATTACCAAAGATAAAAATGCTTGCCTTGAGCTTTATTGTTCAAATAGGGAGGCTACACAAGTAGTAGTTCCTAACGGGAGCACTTTTCATTCACGTGGCTTCTATTTGGCAAGTACATCAGAAAAGCTATGATTTGAAGCAGGGCAGGAAGCGTTTGTAGGAGACTAGTTGGGAAGCAGCCCTGGGCTCCCGATTCTTCACTCCTATGGACTGTAGCATCCGCCCTGCCTCCTGAGGAATGAAGCAAACACACTTGCTATGGCTTCAGCGCCTTCTCTGTTCTCTCGCCCAAAGGCGAGGGATCCACATTGACAAGAGGCCACAAGTGCAGGAGATTCAGATGCTTCAGCCCCTCTCCAGTTTTCAGTGACCACCTTTGAGAGAGGAGTGTGCTTGCTTCTCAATCATAAACTGCCTTTTCAGATCCCGTATAAGCAGAGCAGGCAGTTGGTAAGGGAGCCTGAAATCAGTCCAGCTTCAAAGTGGCATTTCTATCCTGAATTCCCCTCATGCTCTTACCAGTTGAAGTGGGTGTCCTCTTTCTCACTGGGTGCTTGGGGTGGGGTTCTTACAATATCTTGAGAAAACGGATTTTCTGAGATTTGCATGGGAGGATGAGTGATTTTTATTTATGTGGAATTACATCTCTGGGTTTTCAAAGTCCCATTTCCCTTAATCTAGTCATGGAAGACGTGCAGCTGGGAATCCAGTAGAACTAGACGCAAAGCCAGTATCCAGAGCTTCCATCCCATGTTGGAAATGGGTACCATACAGCATCAGGCTAGTTGCAGTTCATTAGTCCATCATGTGTGGTCCACATGGCCGTGAGCCATGAGGGCGAATGCAGAAGTGTGAGAACCCCGCAGGCCAGGAGTCAAGTGCAACACGCCAACAGGCAAGAGCTCAAACAGTGGTTCTCAACCTTCCTAATGCCGCGACCCTCTAATACAGTTCCTCGTGTCGTGGTGACCCCCAACCATAAAATTATTTTCGTTGCTACTTCATAACTGTAATTTTGCTACTGTTATGAATCGTAATGTCAATATCTGATATGCAGGATGTATTTTCAGGGGTCGCGACCCACAGGTTGAGAACCGCTGGAAAATATCACAGATCTTCCCATGCTTGAAGTGGCCATGCCTGCTCTGGCCAATGACCTGTTCCTCAGTGTGACTGACAGAAAATTACCTTTCCTATTTCACCCAGACTTTACTGGGCATGTATCTATCCTCCCCCTGTCTAGTCCCTCCCCTCAGTGATCTGTGGAGAAGAGACAGGCGGATCCCTGGGGAGTGTTAAACTGTAGCTTCCTGGCAAAGCTGTGCAAATGGCATGCCTATATTTGGCCTTCCCTTTGCTCCTTTCTTGTTATTTATAGACAGGTTAATGACAATGATATCGATGCTAGAAAGCAGAGAGATAACACAGGTACCTCATATATTACATTAAAAAGTTGTTAAATGTAATATAAAACCCTTTATTAAAATACTAGAGGCCTGATGCACGAAATTTGTGCAAGAGCAGGCCTTCCTTCCCCCGGCTGCCAGGACCGACTTCCCTCTGGCACCCAGGACCTGGGCTTCTCTCGCAGGTCATCTGGAAAGTTGTCTGGAAGGATGTCCGGCCTAATTAGCGTATTACACTTTTATTATTATAGATAATGTACATACAGAAAAGTACACAATCAGCGAGTCTTTGAAGACCAAGTGCACAGAACCTAGATCAAGGATCAGACATTACCTGCCTCAAGATGCTCCCCATTTGTCTTCTTGTCATTACCCCCAGCCAGGGTAACCACAATTCCAACATCTGTCTCTATATAGAGCAGTTTTACCTGCCTCTGAATGTTTATAAATGGAATACTTTATACATGTACTCTTTCCAGTTTTGCTTTTTTCATTTAGCATCCTGTTTCTGAGATTCATCTATGTAGTTGTAGTTCAATCACTTGGATGGCTCTATAGTATTCCACGGCAAACCTATTCCCCATTGGTTTATCCATTGTACTGTTGATGGGCATGTTGATGAATTAAAGTTTGGCACTCTCATGAAGGAGGCTACTATGAGATGCGTCTCTGTTGGATATCTAACTAGGTGTAAAATTGCCGAGTCTGTATATAGTTGGCTTTAGTAGAGACTGCTGGTTTTCTAAAGTGGTTTTAGAAATCGACACTAGCAGTGGGGTCAGGGTTCTTGCTGCTCCAGGTCTCAACACCTGGCATTTTCTGAGTTATATTTTTCTGGCTCTGAAGTAATATTATTCTCAAAAAACAAGGATATAGCGGACCTGGGGTAAGAGTAATTTGATTTGGTTAATGTCTTGGAGAAGTATTCCGCAATGTGTACACAGCTGCCCTGCCCCTAGTCCAGCAAAAGATGTTGATAGTGTGACAGTAATTATTTGTCAGCTCCAGCCACCCCTGCCTCCTTGAACGGCACAGCTGGTCCTGGGAAATCTTTCTAGAAGCAAATTTGTGCAGACAACGGTAAGAACAGCCAATGGCAATGCTTCTGCAAGTGTGATCCCACCTCTTCCCCTCCCCATCCTTCCCCCTGAGAGGCTGACAATGAAGCTGACTTAGACGCCCATTTCCCAATAACTCAGCATCTCCACTACCTTCCCGACAGCCACAGACTGCTTCCCTGGTGTGCACAGCACCCTGGCTCCCTTGCCAAGACAGAGCACGGCAAAGCTTCCACATAATCATTTCCAAACATTAAAATGGCCCCATTGTCATTACAGCAGGGAGATTGAATTCGCCTCATCAAAGCGGAGTGTGACAGGTGACTCAATAGGACAGTGCCAAGCGCAGAGGCAAGAAGATTAGCAGGGCACTGATATCATTATTTCCGCCTATCACAGATTCGGCAGGGAGGCAATTGTAATTTCTGGGCTTATTAGTCTACATTCGGAGGGAAAAACCGAGTGATAAAACTCACGGTGACAGCTAGGCATTTGTGCAGCAAGTGCTGTCACGGTGACACTTAGAAAATGCCAATGTGGCGACGTCCTCATAATCCTCACTAATAGAGGTTAAAGCCGGGCACAAAGGCACCCTTATCAGTCATCAGTCCACTAATAACATTTGCATTTTTAAGTTTAACAGAGTAAGTAAAGGAGTAAGTAGTTCTTTGCAGTTGGGACAATTAATTTCATGCTGGAATTAGAAAGCAAAGCCCAAAATTTCCTGCGGCTCCTATCTCTTCGATCGCTTGCAGGAATCCTCCAAGGAGAGAGATGAGTGAATGGTGTTAAGAACAATGTTACCGGCAGTGTCTATTGCCTGTGAAACCGTCGATAGGAGAACATCACTAAACTCCTGAAATTAGATTTCTGCCCCCCTCCAGTCAACAGACAGTGCAGCTCAAGGACTTAAAACCAACAAATGCAGCGGAAAATATCTTCACATGCTTAACATACTCCCGTCTTAGCGCTCTCGATTTTGCCATCCGGAGGTATATTAAATCACATAAGAAGGCTCCAAAGAGCTGGGGAGGGTAAGACAGTGTAACTGTTGGTGACGGAGATGGAGTGCCGCCTATTCTGAGGCCACTTCCCAGAAAAGCCTTCCTAGCCCAGCTAATTTACATAAACCTCCGGTAATTAATATGTTTCCATATCAGCATTTTTCAGGGCACCGGCAACGAAAAAGAAAATTAAGAGATTCTTCTTGGAGATAATACCAGAACTACAGTTTCATGGCTAATATATATTCATGGCTCGATGATTGAAAAAAAATCATCTAGCTGGGGGAAAATATTAGAATTCTAATCTTACTTTGTTGGGAAAATATTACAGGTGGCAAGCCGTTACTTTTTTCACATTTAAATAAATAAGAGACCAATTAAGAAGACTATGTAATTCAATTCTTGAGTGAGTGCCACTGAATTCAATTTGTTTCAGGTCAATGAATATAATGCAAAGTTATTAACTAAAAGGTCAGGGGCTGTGTAGAAAGCGTGCACACACGATACAACAGAGGTAATCAGCACACATTTCCAGTGTGCTGTTGTGCTGGCATATGGTGGAGAAAATCTTAACGGGATTAGATGTTAATAAATTGTCAAGTCTGCTTTTCCTCCCCTACCCTCTTTATTAAAAAGTCTTCAATGGACTGATCTCTCTCCATCTCTCCCCACTCCCCTTCCTTCGTCAGGCACTGAAGATTAAACATATAGAGGCTGGTTTAGAAAACCACACGTATCAGTGAGCCGGGCTGAAGCGCGCACTTTGAAAATCCTCACTGCAGGGAGAGGTATGTGAGTTAAGGGAACATGAGCCACCGTTTTGAGTTAAGGAATCCAATCTCCCAAGTTCACCAACCAATATTGGTTTATAAACTAAATTCCATAGTTACTTTAGGGTTCAGTCTTTGTGTTGTGTGGTTCTATGGCTTTTGATAAACGTATAATGCCTTGTACCCATGATTATACTACCATACAGAACATTTTTGCTGCCCTAACAATCTCTTTTGCTCCACCTATTTAGTATATAGGCCTTTCAGATTGGCTTCTTTTACTTATCAATGTGCATTTTAGTTTTCTCCTTGTCTTTTGTGGATTATTAGCTCACTAAAAAATTTCTGAATACTATTTTGTTGTCTGGATATAGCACAGCTTTCTTATCCATTCACTCCTGAAGGACATCTTGATTGCTTCCAAGTTTGGGCAATTATAAATACACCTGCTAGAAACATATATGTACAGGTTTTTATGTGCACATAGTTTTCAACTCATTTGGGTAAAACCAAGGAGCATAATTGCTGGGTCATATGTTTAGTTTTGTCAGAAACCTTCCAACGGCCTTCTAAAGTGGCTGTATCATTTTGTATTCCCACCAACAATGAATGAGCATTCCTGTTGCTCCACATCCTCATTAGTATTTGGTGCTTTCAGTGTTTTGGATTTTGTCATTCTAATAGGTGTGTAGTGGTATCTAGTTTTAATTTGCAACTCTCTAATAACATATGATGCTGAACAGCTTTTCAAATGCTTATTTGCCATCTGTACATTTTCTTTGATAAGGTTTTTTTGTTCAGATCTCTTGCCCACTCTTTAACTGGGTTATTTGGTGGGTTTTTTTTTATTGTTGTTAAGTTTTAAGAGTTCTTTGTATGTTTTAGATACAAGTACTTGATCAGATTACTGTTTTGAAAATACTTTCTTCCCATCTGTGGCTTGTCTTTTCATTCTCTTAATAGCATCTCTCACAGAGAAGAAGTTCTTAATTTTAATGAAGTCCCACTTATTTTTTAAGATATATTTTTATTGATTACAGAGAGGAAGAGAGAGGGAGAGAGAGATAGAAACATTAATGAGGAGAGAGAATCATCCATCGGCTGCCTCCTGCATGCCCCTGACTGGGGGTTGAGCCCGCAACTCAGGCATGTTCCCTGACCAGGAATTGAACCAGTGGCCTCTTGGTTCTTGGGTCAACACTCAATCACTGAGCCACACCTGGTTGGGATGAAGTCCCACTTATTAATATTTTTTTTATGGATCATAATTTTGTTGGTTTGGCTAAGTGGATAGAGCGTTAGCCTGCGGACTGAAGGTCCCGGGTTTGATTCTGGTCAGGGCACATGCCCCAGTTGTGAGCTCAATCCCCAGTAGGGGGCGTACAGGAGGCATCCTATCAATGATTCTCTCTCATCATTGATGTTTTTCTCTCTCTCTTCCTTCCTCTCTGAAATCAATAAAAATATATTTTAAAAATAATAATAAATAAAATGTCATAGCCAAACCCAAGGTCACCTAGATTTTCTCCCATGTAATCTTCTAGAAGTTCTATAGTTGTTTTTAAAAAAATATATTTTATTGATTTTTTACAGAGAGGAAGGGAGAGAGATAGTTAGAAACATCGATGAGAGAGAAACATCGATCGGCTGCCTCCTGCACACCTCCTACTGTGGATGTACCCGCAACCAAGGTACATGCCCTTGACCAGAATCGAACCTGGGACCTTACAGTCCACAGGCCGATGCTCTATCCACTGAGCCAAACTGGTCAGGGCAGTTCTATAGTTTTTATTTTACATTTAGGTCTGTGATCCATTTTGAGTTAATTTTTTCAAAAGATGAATGAATGAATGAATGAGTGGGTCTCATATTTACTACAGATTTGTTGGCTTTATATTAAACAGCAAATAAACAGGATCATTCTGTGGTAACAACTTGGAACTTTAAATAGTCCGGATCCCCATGGTTCCCATCATGGAGACACTGATTTCTGACTCAGAACAAAGCACCCTCATCTGACAGGATACATTCAGGTGGGTGTGACAGTGTGCCCGAGGGAGCTGTTTGTAGGCTTAGATGTGTAACGGCTCATGGAGTGAAAAGCCTTGGGACAGGGACTTGGCAGCCTTAGTGACTGGGGATGCTTCTGATTCCATTATGTCAGGCTCAGCCCTGGGCCAGAGCAGATTTCCACCTCTGTTCTGGAAACACACAATCATTGGCTTCCTTGAACTGAGCATCAGCTTTACTTAAAATAAAATGAAATTTATGGACACAGGATTATAGCTGCCCCAAGCTGCCAAAAATAGTGTTTGTAGAACTCAAATCTTTTAGACACTCTTCCAAATCCAAGTAGTAGGCTTCGCTTCTGATATTAGGGCTGGACCTATTACCCCATGCTCTCGGTATGGTGAAAAAATTCTCAGGCAATTTCTTGCTATATGGTAGGCATCTTCAGAAGTAAATGCCAAGAAACCATAAAATAAATGCAAAATTATTATGGTCTCCCATGAGACTGCTTGCAGATGGGTAAACTGAGGTTAATTACAAACAAAACAAAACATCTCAGTGACTTAGCCAAGAAATAATGATGAGATCTGAAGACACAGAATGTATGAAGTAGCCTTTTTTTGTGCCCTACACAACATCCCTTAAGCTTGCCTCTGATTTTAGTTGTGGTAGGCATCTCCTAAGCTATTTTAGTGTCCCACTTAAAGGACCCATTCCAAAGTTCCTCCTTCCTTGTGAGGGTTCTTGGAGCCATGTTCAGACACAGATGCTCCCAAGTAGACTGAAACCAATGCTCCCAGGGGTAAACCTCAAACAATAACTGATAGGAGTTAAAAGATAAAATTCTCAACTTCTAGTCTTTTGAAGGAACAATACAGAAGTGCATGCTACATGATTTCCCAGCAGAACTGAGCCTCAATTCCCACAGTAGTGACAATCTTAACACACATTTTACTAGATTTTTCTATAAGACTCTACCCATTTCCTCCTTGGAATCACCTCCCAAATAAACTACCAGCACCCAAGTCCCTAACTCAGGCTATGCTTTTGCAGAATCCAAATTAGGCAGTATATAAATCTGTCTTCTTGTTTTTATTACCATATCATCTCAGACTAAATTCCTGCTACTTGGTAGAATCCCAATGACATACTTTCTTTATTATATGCAGGTACTCATTATTCTTTTACCTCAGTGTTCCAGGTAAAACTATCGCATACTTATAAAGCTCTCAACATTAAACTGGCTACGACTGTATTCCATGAACATTCATGTGTCACATGAACCATGACCAATAGGACACTGATTGGTACTATTAATAGGAATAGGCACTTATTTAATGAGGTCCTGCTCTGTGTCATGCTCTTCTACTTTACATATTTGCTTAGAATATTTTCTTGCAATGTAGGCATTAACAATCCCTCATTATAGACGATGTTGAGCCTTGTCCAGTGAATGAGTGGTAAAAAAGGCATTCAATCCATATATACATAGATCCGAAGTCCACGTTCTTTCTATGGGTCTAAAATTTTTTAGTTTACTCCACAGTTTTCTACAAACTTTCTCTGTGTCCTATTTGGTTTTCAATCAATTAGATCAGCATTGGTCATTTGCTGTAGTAACCGCACACTAGAGAAAAGAAAATACCCAGACTTTTAGAGAGCAATCGGATACACTAGTAGATCTGAGCTGACAGGATACAAGGAGATACGTTTAACAGCATTGTGGCCCCTGATTAGAATGGGATTTATGCAGAGAAGGTGGTAAATTGAATTCTGTTCCAAGTCTACCTCACAGTGTTTTCAATGGGTTTCCCAGTACTCATATACATAATCAGGATGGAGAGCCTTAGCAGCTGGAAAAATTCTTACACTAATTCCATGTTATGTAGATTAAGAGGTATCATGGAAGGGAGAATCAAATGAAAGCCCTTGAAATCATTCCTTCCCTAGCCAGGTCAAGAAAGAATCATAAAACATCCCAGGAGGAATTGCATCACTTTCAAAGACTTTAAAAATGCAAAGGTGGTGGACCCCATTATATCCTTATCTAATTCATCTGTCTGAGCTTTACAAAAATCAGGTAGATTATGGCAGAAGACAATGAACTTCCATTAACTTAACCAAATGATAGCTCTAAGCATAGGTGCGATACTGAATGTGGTGTCTTTCTAGAAGAGGTAAATATAGCCTGTGGTCCTAGGTATGTATCTATTGCACTTGTGATTGGATTTTCAATCACCATCAGAAAGGAGCTTCTAAAACAGTTCACTTGTACATGGGAAGTACAGCAGTACACACTTCCACATAATATTCATCTTATTATTAATTTACTTTAACTGGAACTTGATAAATTTTTTTTGAGTGAATGAATGGAAACACTGAACCCACAAATTAGCCACATTTCTAGAACTCTTCACTAGCTCTGCTCTTGTTCTCAAGATCTACTTGTCAATTTATCAGCTTAGCTTAAGAAAAAGGTAGGATTTCTCTCCAAAGTTCTTTCCTTATGGAGTAATTATGGTACAGGACATTTTTTCTTTTCATTTTCTATTTTGGCATGATTTCAGACTTAGAGAAAAGTTTTAAGAATGATATTAAGAATCTAAACCACAATGAGATATCACTTCAATCCTACTAGGAAGGCTAGAAAATAAAGGAAAATAATAAATGTTGATTAGAATGTGGAGAAATTGGAACCCTCATACACTGTTGGTGGGACTATAAAATGGGGCAGCCACTTTGGAAAATAGTCTGATAGTACCACAACAGGTTAAACATAGAGCTAGCATATGGCCCAGCAGTTCAACTCCTAGTGAACACCCAGGAAAAACAAAAACTTTGTTCACACCAAAACCTATGTATGAATGTTCAAAACAGATTTACTCATAATAGCCCAAAACTGGAAATAATCCTAATGCCCATTAACTGATGAATGGCTAAACAAAATGTGATATATCCATACATCAGAATATTTTTGGCAATAAAAAAAGTAAAGTGCACACACTACAACATCATGCTAAGTGAAAGGAGCCAGTCACCAAGGACTACATATTGTATAATTCCATTTGTGTCAAATATCCAGAATAGGCAAGTCTATAGAGACAAAGAGTAAATGTGTCTTTTGTGATACTGAGTTTTGAAGAGTATAAATCGGCTATTTTATAAAAAGTTCCTCAGTTGGAATGTGTGTGATGTTTCCTAATGATTATACTGAGAGGACACATTTTGGCTAGGAAGACCCCAGAAGGGCTGTTGTATCCTTTTCAGCACATCCTATTAAGAGGTGCATGATGTCAAGTTGTCCCATTACTGGCTGTGTTTTCTTCTCACTTGGTTAAGAAGTTGCCTAGCAGGCTTCTTCACTGTAAATTTACTATTTTCCTCTTGTAATGAATAAGTATCTTGCGGAGAGCTATTCTGAGGTTGTTTAAATAACCTTAGTGCAGTAGCTTCTTATCCATGGTTTAGCTCTCTGTGGTTTCAGTTACCCATCATCAACTATGGTCTGAAAATATTAAATGCAAAATTACAGAAATAAACAATTCATAAGTTTAAAATCTCATGCTGTCCTTCTCCATCCCACACAGATGGGAATCATTCTTTTGTTCAGGGTATCTATGCTTATAGAGTACAGTAAAATATTTTGAGAGAGAGGACACATAAACTTAACTTTTGTTACAGAATATTGTTATAATTGTTCTACTTTATTATTAGTTACTAGAGGCCCGGTGCACAAATTGGTGCAAGGGTGAGGTTGGGCCGGCCTGCCCTGATCTGGGCCGATCAATCAGTGCTGATCAGGCCAGGTCTGCCTGGGGGAGGGGCCTCAGGCAGTTGGCCGGCCAGCCCTGCCCTCTGGTTGAACTCCCAGGGACAATTTGCATATTAGCCTTTTATTACATAGAATTGTTAATTTCTTACCGTGCCTAATTTATAAATTAAACTTTATTGTAGGTATGTACATATAGGAAAAAAACAACATATATAAGATTTGGTACTATCTGCAGTTTCAGGCAAACTCTGGGGGTGTTGGGAAATATTCCCTATGGATAGGGGCAAACTATTGTATAGGCCATTTTGGTCTTGGAAGATATGTGACCTCTGAGTCCAATTAGAAGAGAGGGAAGCTAGTCTGTCACAAACTCTTCTACACCTGGTCCTTCTAGGAAGCAGGGCCAATAGATTCTGCACCAACTTTAACCCTGCAGATGAGTCGAATAAACAGAGGAAGAGGTCACCTCTCCTCAGACAAGGGCTGTGGGGGCTCAAGAAGTGGAAGACTGAGTGAACTTCCTGCCTCCTTTGCTGCCAAGCGCAGGAAAAGCTTGCCCTATCTTCTTCCACCTCCTGGAATGTCAGCTGCTTAGAATAACATCTGGTCTGTACTGAGTGCTCAAACAGTGTTAGCTCCAATGACGTTATCATGATTAGTAAAGGCGATTTGAGAGTATTTTAGACATTAAAGCCTTGTAACCAACAAGAGGCAACAAAGGCAAGAGCAAGGCTGCACCCTTCCCGCCCCCCCCACAAGCTTGGAGTCAGCTGAGCTTCCTGAAAAACCAGAGGAGGAAGATGTGCCAGAACCCAGGTGGGAAAAGTAGCGCCTATCTTGGTACTCGCATCTTTTGTCCTACATTTCCCAGCATTCAAAACGCAAATGACTTGTAATTTTCTGGGCTCTGCTTTCCTGGCCATCAAGGCTCCTCCTTGGCTTTCCAATCCAGTGTTCTTAGACCTTTAAAATGCCTTTATTCTCTGGCCAGTGCTCTTGGCCTTTGAGATGTCATTACCCTGTGGGTAGTGGCTGAGGTGCCTACACAATGGGAGAAGCAATCAAGAGAACACAGACTAACCAGGCTGCCAACTCTGCGTACTCAACAAGTCCTCTCTGCGGACAATTAGGGCCAAAAGATAAATATTGACACATTAGACTATTTCCTCATCTATTTTCTCATGATTGTCGGGGCAATCTGATGGGGCAAAATTCGACTTTTCTGATAACGGATTCTAGGCTAATAGAAACAAATAAAGACCCTGTCCACAATGGGTTGGGCAGACCCATTGTGCAGAACTGCTAATCGGATTAAAGGGACTCCTAGCTCTATATACAGCCACCAAACGCCGTTAAACATTTTCCACATCTGAAGGGGATGCTGCATCATGGTTTTCTTGCCTTTGAATCAAATGGAGGCAAGCAAGCAAAGGCTTTCAATTGCACCAAAGCCTGTTTCCAAGCAAAGTGCAGGGATGAAAAAGATACATGCCCAGCCCTTGCAATTAAGTGAACAGGATTGCACCAAAGCCTGTTTCCAAGCAAACCAAGTGCAGGGATGAGAAAAGATACATGCCCAGCCCTTGCAATTAAGTGAACAGGCAGAGATTGGTTGTGGCCAACGGGCCGAAAGCAATTTTCATTCTTATAAACATATATTTTCCTAATTTTCTTTTTTTTTTTAAACCGACAATGAAGGAGAGTGGAGGAAGTGTAAACATGCTTTGTGCATCTCTGAGAAATCTAGAAGTCTTGCGAAAGTCGTTCTTATCCAGCGTCCTGGGGGGCAATGCATCTTTCTGATTTTGCCAATTTAGCTAGAAAATATTACAATTTAATCTGTGTTAATAAAAGACCAACAGAGTAACGCCTGGGGTTTTATGTGTCTGGCTGGCTTCTATTAGCATTTAAATCTGCATCCATTACATTAGTCCCTTAAAATAAATACAAACATTTATGCGAGTGACAATTCGAGTTAGCCTTAGTCAGTCTTAAATAATGTCACTCAACTCGGCATTTGGACCGAAGCCTGTGAATCATGAGGTATATTTTTGCCTACAGTCTGATAATTTTCAAAGCTATTGGCAACCTGGGAATTTTCCTTCCTTATCACCAGGGCTCAGCTAACTTCACTAAGACTAATCAGGCTGGGAATCATTCATTCAAGGATTGCATGATCATGTTTTTCTTTAGCTGTGACAGCTGCCTCAGCCACATTAGCAATGCAGATTAGCCAGCCTAATAGGTTAATGCAGAACACGCGAAAATTAGGTTTAATCCCCAGTGAAATAATCTAACATTTTCACATTTCTTGATGTTGGGATAGAGACATTGCTGGTGACTCAATTAGGTGTAATATAGATCAAAGCAAATTTACCTTCTGGCTGAACCTTCCCAATAATTTAGACAGAAGAATATAGCAAGGGCCCTTTAATTGGTGAATAGCTGTAGGAGAAACTGCATTAGGATCGCATAGGATGTGAGCAAAACTCTTCGGGCCTAGGACAGACAATTGATGTATTTTGCAAACATTCACATCTATCACTCTGCCATCCCTCCAAATGATGGTGCAGCGTGGCGCAGATGCAAATGCCTGGTACCTGCCCATTCATTCTCAGGGCATAACTGTCATAGATGGGAACTACCCCCGCCCCACCTCCCCACCTTCTTCACATCCGGACCAGGAGTATCACAATTGTGTTCTGAATGGGCCCGAATTGTGAGGGGAACAGAAAGGGAACAGAAAGAGAACGAGAGGGTGTCTAATGTTTTCATTCTGGCGAATAGCATATCAAATACCCATCTCTTTTAATCATAAAGGGAAAGAAACAAAAAATTACATTCCCTCAGTTGCCACATTATTTTTTGCTTTGACATCTTAATTCTTAATCCTTGTGTATGGTCAAATCAGTGTACTATAGGCAACCAATCAAGCAATTATTTCTAAATTATATTTGCCCAACTCACATTGATTGGCCATTCTTTTCTTATTGGGTTAGCTCATTAATTCTGAGCAGCTTGCTTATTATGCCTTCCACATCATTTTCCTTCCAAGCCTATCTGCTCCAACCAGCCTGCTGATGTTTCAAGATGCCATACAGGGTGGGGGGGAAAAAAAAGAAAAAAAAAGACCAGTGATCTACACATTGTCTCCTCTAGCAATTACAATTCACATTGCTGATTAACTTTGATGTAAAAACTAATGAGATAAGACAAGTTATCAAGGCGGGCCTGATCATCATTCCATTTATACAGCATTTGCCACCGGTGAATGACAAAAAACTAATGAAGACATATCTGACAGCAGGCTGAGCGGAGGCAGAGTTTCGGTCCCCCATCAGCAAGAGTGTGCTACCCTTCTCACGGTCTGTCTAAGACACGTCGGAATTAGCTTACTAATGAAAACACTTCATCTAAATGGACACATGTTTACATTAAAATAACTACATGATAAATAGATGGCGGAGATTTTATGCCTTCTTGAATCTAAACAACAAAGTAAAAATGTGTTCTAGTATTCACTAAATCATGCTGAGGAAAATTCAATTTAAGCTATTATACTTATCACTGAGCGAGCATCCCTGTTTATGAGTAACAAATGTTGGTTTTCAGAGGGCGGGGAAAGGGGTGCGATCTGGGGAGGACAGGAATGATTTACTTTGTTAAGATGGTAATGGGCAGATAAACAGAAGCACAATATTGGTAGAGCTAATGAACGCTATTCACACGGTAATAACTTTGCGATGAGGAGATCCACTAGAATGACATTTCCAGCTGCACATTTTTACAAGTTCTCTTCATTTTCTGAACAGAGACACCGGAGGTCTGCTTTCTGTCCACGTGCAAATGGAGTTCCACCGCTCTCTATATGTAACATGTATTCTTTTAGAAGAATAAATCCAAATAATTTCCCTGGATATATTCATACATTTGTTTTCTAACAAATGAACCAAGACAGATATTGTGCAGGAATTGTACGTTTTCTTAGGACAATTTTGGGGGTTGAGCATGAAATATTCAGAAAAAGCACACATGCTTTATGAAATTTGTGGAATAAAGTGGTTACATCTTAGCTTTATAAACATTCAGAAGTATTCTTATGGTAAAAGGATTCTAATACATGTTTTGGTCTCCACAATATCTTTGTTACATTTAGCCTTATACGTATGAAAGGAAGCAAAACACTGATTATTTTTACAGAAAACACAGCTTTCCCAATGAGTCATTTTGTTACTTTGATAAATCATTTCCAAAAACATAACAAAAAGAAAAATGTTTATTTTCCTAGAAAAAGCTTTTCCCCCCAACATAAGCAAGTGTATTTCCCTATCACATAAGCAACTGTTTTTCATACACTCAAATATCATGGGAAAAGCCAGAATAAAAAAAAGCAAAAAATAAGCATGTTTTTAAAGTCTTTTTTTTTTAAAGGTGGTAGTTTTTGTTTTCTTTAGTCAAATATAATTTGAACTATTTTAAGGCAACTGTCCACAAACATCATCTTCATTTATATTTTTGGAATTAAAAAAGAAGAAACACATTAATAACACCAGCATCTATAATCAAAATTTCTCCTCCCAGCCATCACAATAACAATAGCAAGAAAACAAAACAAAAAATTAACACAAACCTACATTTCTTGAGGGGCTGTACTAAAGAAATCTACTGCATCTGATGAAAGTTCATCGCAAGTACTGTTTTAAAGATGAAGGAACAAATTAGTACTCCAGCGAGGGATTACATTGAAAAGCTCTTCTCAGAAACGAAGATAAATCCTATATATTAGAAGACACTATAAACGTACTTGCGTAAGAGCTAGAAGCACAAGTGGAAAGTTGACCCCCAAGATGGTTTGATGATGGCGTGTTAAGTTTATAAAATTCTCCCGCAATAAAAGGAGGCTGGAAGTACAGTGCCCACTAAACACAGAAGCGATTGTCCTAGCAAACGGGTTTCCAATTTTGACTGAAGTGATAAAATTAAACCCATGTGAACAAGGACTGACCGATTTCTTCTCTGGAACCCGCCTCCTTGCCCTCCCCCGCTGGCTCCTCTTTAGCCCATCTCTCTCTTGAATTCTCTCCTGGTTATGTTTACCACTCAATTCTAATGTTAATTAGAGACATACACATCCGTGTTAGAAACCCACGTTTTCATTAGCACAGCCCACCCTGCTAAATAAAAAACCCAGGAGTGAGTCTGCATGCAAGCCCACAATGTAGAGATGGCTGTATTTTTTAACACACACATATCTAACATTCCTTCCTCCCTAGTGTTAATTTTCCCTTTCTGTGTGCTCTTATTATGTTATCTCTAACATGGGTAGTGGATCCCTTTTCAGCCTATTTCATTCATCTATTTTGATAAATAATTACAGGCAGCTACAGAATTTATTCATTCCAGAGAGCTATCTCCTTCACATTTTTTTTTCCAGAGACGCAGCTCAAGGAGACATGGTGATAATCAGGGGGCCTGGAATCCCCTTCTACACAAAGTCATTATGAGTTCCCATTTAAAAAGAAAAATGTATGTTACACTTAAAAGCGATACAAGGTTGGCGCCTCTCCCCCCGGGATGCTTCACAACAAGGAACACTCTGGTTCCATATTCGGGAAAGAAGCTGGAGGAAAATGAAAGAAAATAAAACCACCACAAAATATTTTAAATATATTAAACAAGCCCCTCATTTAGAGGGAAAAGGGAGTCATATCCTTTGTCTTTCCTACAATAGGAAATAATTCCCTTTCACTGGGTTGTTTGAGAATTTTATTCCTAACCTTGTTACTCTACTTTGTGTAGTACTTGGGCTTTATTTTTTTTCTTTTACTAAAAACAAAAAGAGGTCCTAGTCTATTTTCCACAATTTCTTCCATGTTCCCTAGGATGTATTACAATTTCCAATGTGTGATTTAAATATTCACAAAATAGGGCTTCCCTCCCAGGACTGGAGTCCTGTTCATTATCCTTCATGACTCTCATACTACAAACCGCTTTTTACAGCTGAGCCCGTAGCTGATTTTTTTTCTTCATTTCTTCAAAATGCCCCCATAGATGAGCACATGGGTACCTTTCACTGATGAACTTCACTTATTCAAAATCAAGCCAACATTCAGAAGCATCTTATTCAAGCCAACATTCAGAAGCATCTGAAACAGGAAGCTGACTTCATAGCTGTAGATGGGTTTGTAATATTTATCTTTGGAGAACTGAAAATAAATTCCTTTATTAAGTGTTGCTAAACAATTCCTTCAATATGTATCTTAAAATTTGTTAACTGAGCTCCCTTCCAAGAAATGATTTGATAAGGGGGTGTGGGGGGGGGGGGGGGGGAAAGCCTTGCTTTGAATTTATATATATTTCAGTCTTGACTAATGTTTTATTTAAAACAGTTACGGTGCACTTTTTGATTTGAAGTTTAAAGTAAATAATATTTGTACATCTGAAACATACTCAAGACAAATGAAAAGCCTCTAGATGCTTTTGTGTGAGATGTTGAAGGGCTCTACAAACTTAAAAGGACAACCTCAATTAAGCTCATCTTCATCTTGAAAAAAGTAGCAACTGAAAGCTGAATATATTAGATAATACACACTTGCCCAAGAGCATTCTCTTAGCTATTTAAAAAAAAATTTAAAGGACAAAAGAAAAGAAAAAGGAAAGAAAAATATTCTTGATAACCAATCCAATGCTGGCCCGCGTGTGGCTGGATGCTAATTTTGTTTGAAACTGTTCAACTAACTATGAATAGATATCCATATTCAACAAAGACATAATTAATGGCAACATTTCTTTCAGCCTCAAGACATCACAACAAGCTGCAAAGTACAAAAAGATTTTTATGGGAACTAATTTAAGGACAAAGGGCTGACCTCTCGCATTTCATTAACGAACTGGAGGGAGGGAAGGAAGAGTGGCAGGGCTCATACTAGTTCATTTCAAGCAGCCAATTTCAAAATGCAAATTGCTATCTGCAGATGTTGGAGGCTGATATAGATATTTTAAAATATCATGTGTTCAATTTAAGGACATCAGACATTTGAATTTTAAATAAAAATCAAAACCAATTTTGGGATTCATTTTTAGTCTGGGAATGAATGTATTCATGGTGCATTGGAGGTCTTTAGGTTAGCTATGTTTTCAAGTGTCTAAAACTATTCTTGTAAACCATTAATTTTATATATTATTTCCAAAACCTTTTAATGGAGAAGTTTCATTAAGCTACACATTATTTCTGATTATTGTACCAAGTGAGAAGTGGTGTATTTTGAGTACAGAGTTGAGCAGGATAAAAGCAACCCTCCAAATCAGACACCTGATTCATGGATGTATTCAAACACTATGTGCTCTGGACTCTACAGTTTGCTTTAGGAGGCACCTAAGATAAAATCTGAGAAGTTTGCATGCATTGGTCATAAAAAAAAGTTAAATACATTAGTCCTTTTAGAATTCTGATCTCTTCTAACTTCATTTGGCTTTATTTTTTTTCCTATGGCACTTTTTACTCTCTGATGTATTTTACTTACATTTCTGTCTGTTCCCACTCCCTCTCACTAGAACATAAGCTTCAAGAGGATGAGAATTTTTCACTGCTCTGTTCATTGCCAAATCCCCAGTGTGTCTAGTCCTGTGCTGTCCAGTAAGGTAGTGACTATAACATGTGGCCATTTAATTGTAATTTAAAATTCACTAATATTAAACAAAATTTAAAATTCATTTCCTCAGTCACACTAGCCACATTTTAAGTGTTCAATAATCACACGGGCTAGTGGCCCTCATATCGGACTGCGCAGACAGAATATTCCCGTGGTCCCAACAATTCTATTTGATTGTGCTGCTGTAACAGTGCCTGGCACATAGTAGGCATTTAGTAAATATTTGTTGAAATTAAATTTGAAGACCTGGAAAAGGCTATTTCCAGGGATGAGACATCTGATACATTGTCCCCAGAGTCAAATGCTTAGATTGAGCAGGGAAAACATGGTTTACCACAGAGCTCTCAGCTTGTTGTCATATATTATTTTATATATTCCACTAGAGGCCTGGTGCATGGATTTGTGCACCGGTGGGGTCCCTCAGCCTGGCCTACGCCCTCTTGCAATCCGGGACCCCCACAGGGGATGTGGGACTGCCGGTTTCGGCCCAATCCCTGCAGGCTGCCTGGGGATCTGGCCAAAACTGGCAGCCCAACATCCCCCAAGGGATGTAGTAGTGCACAAAGCGGCAGGCAGCCGGGGAGGAGCCTGCGCTGCTCCGCTCAGCTCATCCCGGCCCTGCTGTGCCTGCTGCCTCTCATAAGCTTGATTAGCGGCACTCCCACTGTGGGGGCACACTGACCACCAGGGGGCAGCTTCTGCGTTGAGTGTCTGCCCCCGGTGGTCAGTGCACATCTTAGCAACTGGTTGTTCGGTCGTTCAGTTGTTTGGTCATTCGGTCCCTTAGGCTTTTATATAAATAGATAGATGATAGATAGATAGATAGATAGATAGATAGATAGATAGATAGATAGATGATAGATAGATAGATAGATAGATAGATAGATGATAGATCAGTGAAGGTAGATATGTATTTTGTGGTTTTGTTTTGTTTTGAGTAAAAAGATTATTCAATTCACTTTCTCACCTCTTCATAAAGGATATCTGAGGCAGGTTCGGGGAGATATCGCCCGCCAGTCCCATTTTTAGATGGGGAAGGAGGGCTTCAGGGGATTAAGGCCTTACCAAATGGGTCAGAGAAAATTTTGAAGATGACTGTCGTGGGATCACACCTTCTTGCTCAGTCCAGAGTTTTCCTGATTGGTGCAACCTTTGTCATGTGCACCCACAGATGTTTTAGGGAGGTACTTAATAAATGCATCATTGAATTGGAGTAAGCAATAATGTTAAAAATAATCACAACTGGCTTTTCTCATGAATTATTATCACCCTCACCACCGTCATTTATTAAATTTGATTTTGTGGTGGGCAATGTGTGAGGATTTTACACATATTCTCTCATTTAACTCGACAATAGATAACACTTCCCCAAATTTTCACTGGAGGAAATGAGGACTGCAAGGAGGGAGGAGGAAGATACAAGGAAGCGCCGCCTTCTCCCACCCCCACCCCCCACCTAGAAGAACTGCACCGAGGGGCTTTGACCAGAATTGGGGGAACTCTTAGCCCTTCCTGAATAAATGGTGAGGGTTTGCAGCCAAATTTACGGCAGTTAATATTTTTCACTTCCTTTTATTTTAGGTCGTTTTGCCTGCCTTTCCTTTCATAGACAAGTGAATTCTATGGCACAATCAGACCTACTAATACTGGCATCTTCCAGTTCTTCCAACTGTGCCCCCACTGCTTGTCATGGAGGTAGGTTGTCATGATGATGGGCAAACCTGAGTGGGGACAGTGGCACTTGCAATGGGAAGAAAGCTTTCAATTTATAGAACTCTTGACAAAATGTGTTCCCTCTGAACTAGGCTCAAATTGTCCATATTCCCTCATGCTAGAAGGCATTATAGCACCATTAGATTTAATTAATCTGTTTTCTCTGCCTTACCTTCACTACCCCATAAGAGCAATGATTACAAACATAGAGAAGGGCAAAAATTGGGTGGGAACCCATTTAGATATAATACCCTGAAGTCTTGAGTATCACAACCCACACACTTGATCACTTACCTAGCATTTTGGATAGATATGGACTGAAAATGATACAGAGATGGAAGGAAATTTTCTACTTATAGTTGAATAAAGGAAAGATTCTAGCAGCAAAAACAAAGGCTTGTGGGAATTAGGGATTCATGATTCTGGGGACCAAATCTCAGCTTCTGGAGATATTAGCCTTCAGGGTTGTTTCCAAATAAGGGAAGTAGGAAGCCTGAGATATGTTTGAGGACTCAAAGGAGGACCAAGTACAAAGTACATGGACAAGTGAATGTGTCCACATGCATATGTGCGTGTGCACGCGTGTGCGCGCGTGTGCGCGCGCACACATACACACACACACACACACACACACACACACACACACACACAGTAACTCTCCTATGGCCACATATTCTAAGCCAAAAATTAGGATAGCTGGTCTGTCATACTTGGTTAGCAACCAATTTCCAGGCTGCTTGAGTGTCAGTTACAGGCTGGAAGATAACATTTGAATTTCTAGGTTGTGTTAATGTTGGGAACAAAATTCTAAAATCAATACAATCTCAGAAAATTGGGGATATAAAGGCTTTGTAGGACCTATCCATTTTTGGGTTTATTTATACCTTGCTTATTTCAAGTAAACTTGTGACTTCATAAATAGAGCAATTGACAAAACTTTTGCCAAGAGAAAATATAAATAAGTAATAAGTATAATTAATATAAAATATACTGACGAAATGGTTAAAATGAAATAAACCTAAAAAATAAAAATTAAATTAAAAAGGTATCACAAGAGCAGGCTCAGTCCTGGAGACGGTTGTAAAATAAAAACTCAATTAGGAAAATAAAACAAACAAACAAACAAAAAAACCCCAACCAAGTATCTAAAAGCTCATTTGGGGTTGTGTTGGGTGATATTCTGAAGTAGAAAGAATCTACTTTTGGTTGAGGGTTTGACTGCCACCTCAGTAAGCAAATCTGTCACGTGTTTCTGACTCATTGCAAGTTCACTCTTGGTCTCTCAGCCTCACTCTCTCTTATCCCTGTGTCTTTTCCTTTTATCTCAAAACAAGAAAACTCTGCAAAGTTATGCCTCTGAATCTCTCTGTCACAGGCCACTCCCATCAGCTTCCTTCTGTCCCTTCCTTCCTGTTATTCAGTAGGCAATATTTGTAGGTCTGGTTTCTGATTTTGAAAGACATGATTTCTCCCCAGGGGCTCCTGGGTTTTAAGTAAAAGATTTCAGTAATTAATACCATAGACTCATCACATTAGCGTTAGTCCGGGGCATGCTCATTGGTGTGACCCAATCTCAAGCTGTCCTTCTTTGACTCCACTAGGTGCTACCTTCTCTGTGGCCTACTTTGGTCCTCATCATAATCATCCTTTGCCCCATGATCATTATTGTGTTCCCACTGAATATTTCAACAGGCGGTTTCCCCTTGCCCTCCTCCCTTGAGTGTGCACCTTAAAAGCCTGAAACGATTTGGCTTTATTGGGAACTATTCCATGTCAAAATCTTGTTCCTTTTCCTCAGCCATTTACACCCCTTCCTTTGGTCCTCAGCAGGGCAGGCTCTTGTATAGTAGGCTAAGCCAATCTTCAGCCCTAAGTAACATTCTCATGCTCTCCCTTCCTTCCTATCAAGCTGCTGTCATTACTAGAGATATCCACTGAACTCTTAGCAACCTCAAGAATTGCCCCTCACATGGGGTATTTGCATACTAATAAGATTGCTAGGAAAAGGCAGTACTTACCACCCACATAAAGTTCTAAGGATGGCATTTTAGGCATTTCAGCAAGTGAGGCACTGGTGTTTGGTAAGTAGGGCTTTCCTACATCCTTCATTCCCTAGTTGGACCACCAGCGTTCACATTCAACATGGCACCACCTTACAGTTTAGCCTGTGACCTAGGAGCATGGGCTAATTTCATATGCTCTGTTCTTAGGGAAAGCAGAGGAAGAATGGCCAGCTGGCTTTATCAACAGGTGTTCTTTGCTGCCCCAAAGCACCCAGCTGGGTGCTTCCGATACGTGCTCCCAAATGTTTGGTGGTGGTGGGTTCCCAAAGACCTCTTCTGACCAATGAGAATTCAAAGTGGCTAAAGCAGCCATCACATGGAGTTATTTTAAAACAACTAATTTCAATGTTTCACATCTATTCAAACACACATATACCTCCCTGTCTACAAAAAGACAGTGTGTGCTCAGACCCATTAAAAAAGAAATCCCACAGAGAGCTGAGCCAGATATTTTCCTTTTAGGTCTCAAAATGCAGGATTCATTTTAGCAACATAAATTCCTTTTTTCCCCTGCAAAGGCGTTTTAAGCCTATTCAACTGGGCTTCTTAATTGGTCAACCTGTACTCATCACCCAGTGGGGAAGCGGGTTCTCCTCTTGCCTCCAACAAAGCCAGGCCTCACCAAGAATGGTGACAGTCCAAGGTCTTGCCATGCTTGCCAGCTCCCCTGCCTCCATCATATGTCAATAGCCCCTGCAGATGTCTCAGGGCAAAATAAATGACTTCCAGATGTGAAGAAAAGAACTGAACACATTCATGCAGAAGTGAAGGGGGCATTGTTTTCCCTATGTTGGGGTCTCTTGAAAGGTATCAATGAACAACAAATTCATTCTTAATATATCACAGGAACTCTAAAATGAAATATATTACCCAGCAAATAATTCCCTATTTTTTATGCTGAGAAACCCAAGTCTAATTTCTTGCTAAGTACCAAGGCTTAGATTCTCCAGGAAAGCATTTGACTGCTTACCCACTAGTCTGATTTAATAGCTCATTATTCCAATTTAAATTTTAAAACAAATGCAAAGGTTTGCAGGAATGGCTTTATATGAATTTCATAAACCCCTATTCATTTTTTAGGTCCGCTTTCTTCATTGGAGAAGGTCTGTAACCTTCTTGAAAATACTTGCAAAGAGGAAGTACCATTTGCACATGTCATAAATAGATAATGTGATTTTCAGTGTTCAGGAGAAAAAGAAATGACTTCTTTTCCTCGTGAGGAGCTACGATCTACAAGTTTCATTTGAATATGTGAGATGATGATGATGATAATGTATGTGTATTTTGAAAGCATAAATCACGAGAATAACCATGAACAAAAGACAGAATGAGACAAAGCCAGCCCCAATAAAAGGTACCATGGTTTTGCACCAAAACCTTGGCTTATGATACATTTTCTCAATTGACAACGGTACAGCACCGGGATCTCTCACATACACTTCCTCAGGGTGGGGTTATCATTGGAATTTGAAGGTTTTGTATTTCCTGTATCTAATCCAGGCAACTGAATTTAAGCCTAATTAGGAGCCCCTCAACAGGGATCCACCGTGTGCTACATTGTCAGCGTTGCTTGATCTTGTTTTCCACAAGATTACTAGTAAGCAGAGGCAGCTGAAAAGCCAAGTGAAATACTCACTTTTCAGGATTTCACTTACGACCGGTATTTCATCTGACATGATCTGTTCGTTACTTGCTTACTCCTCATGTCCCCACCTTCCATGGGAATGGAAACTCAGGGCCTGTGGGACTTCACTTTCTTCACAGCTGTGTCCCTAGTGCCTAAGTGGTTTCTGTGCCATCATAGGCATTTTATACCTTTCTAGAATGAATGGATTAGGGCAGTTGTGACTCCTTCCTTATGGACATCTATCTGGAAAATCCAATTGTCTTCTGATAACACTAATGACTCATTGGTTGGCACAAATGCAACTAAATAATTTGGAAATATTGGCCATATTGGATAGGAATGACGCATTCACTCATATCTATTTAATGGACTGGAGAGGAAATTAATGTCTTCTTACAAAGGAAATCATCGAAAGATAAGGTGGCAGAACCCTAGCAGATGTATGTCAGGTTATTAATATTTGAACGCTCATACAAATGAATGTTCTTTAAAACCAATTGGGCTCTTTAAAGAAAACAACCTCTATGTTCTGCAAATTAATTCCAATCACATCTTCAAGTCCATTTATAGAAAGTCCTCCCCTTCCGTCAGCTGTTGACTTTCTAAGGATCACATCTTCAAGTCCATTTATAGCCAAGCTGAAAGTCCTCCCCTTCCGTCAGCTGTTGACTTTCTAAGTGTCCCAGGCAGCTGCGTGTCTGTCTGTGGCTCCCTGAGACAACTTGCCAAACTGAGCTTTCTTAAGACTGCTCACTTCTATGGGGTGCCCGACAAAGCCCCCACTCTTGGAGGCCTTGAGGCCCAGGCGCCCAGCCAGCCTGTGGCAGGAGTTTAGGGAGTCTCGAAGGCCTCTTTAAAACCATGTCACGCTTGTGTGATAACCGCTCCTCTGTGCTTATTTGAACTGTCCCTCCCAATTAGTGGTAATAAGTGACTCTGTAAAGATGAGCAAACACAGTGCCTTCATTAGTCTGCACCAGCTCTGCTCACCCCCTCCCAAGCCCGCATTCCCTGCCCTGTGCCAATCAGCCCCAGAAAATCCCCAGAGTATACCTCCAACAGTGCTTGGAGAAAGCTAAACACATCTTACTCTGAAGGAACAAGAACTGGCAAAAGGCAAATTAATGACAACCCATTTGAAGAGTTTGCTTGAAATTATTGTATTCTGCCCATCCACCGAAAAATTGATTACTCCCAGAGTAGGGGGAGAAATCCAAATCAATAAACTAAAGCAAAATGGTCAAAAGGCATGCACCAAGTCCATTTATTTTCTCTATTTACCCTTCCTTGCTGGCCCCCTTTCCTGGTCTCCTCTCTTGCATCCCTCTGCCCTTTCTCCATCCATACACATTTTTTAAAGAAATGAGATATAATTTACAGGACAGGAGCTGCTTGGCCTTTTCAGATAAAGCACTAATAGCAGCCCAGGGAGAACTGCGTGGCTACACATCTCCCAGATGAACTGGGGCCTGTGAATACCTCCAGTCCCAATTTCACCTGAACAGAGTCTGGGGTGATGTGGGCAGTTTCCTCCCAGGGGACCAGGGAGATATGCAAATGAGGCATTTGACTCCAGAGTCCAGCAAGGCACATAGTGTTAACCCCTCTGTTCCCTGAGCTGCTGCACAACAGGGACAACAGTGGTGTCCCCTAGCAGACAGGGAGGCAGGCATAGCTTCTCTACACCTGTTTTAACTGCCCTGTGATCGTGGGGTGTCACCAGTGTCTCTGAATCTGATCTTCATGGAAAAATGACCATGATGATCACAAATTTGAATTTGGGATCCCACCTGTCTCATTAAACAGCAGAGGGTCTCTAACTTCATTTCAGAATAAAATCCCCAATTCCTTCCTGCAATAACCTTCATGGTGCTTTATGGCCTTTTGCATCATCTTCCACCCCTTCAGGTATCTTAGGCCCTGGCCAGTCCACCCTACCTGGCTCATGCCATTCCCTCAACTTGTGTTTTTCAAAAATGTCCAAAGCAATATTTTTGGCCTCACACCCTCTCTCTGAACTTTGCCACGCCCCTACTGAAAGCTGGCATCCATTTCCCTTCCCCTGGAAACTGAGCACAAATGGATTGCTGGAAAAGCAACCTTGTGTGATTTCTGAGGCCAGGTGATAAAAGGCCACACAGCTCCCACCTCGCTCTGTCTGATTCCCCACGCTGGCCTTTGGAAACCCAACCACCATGTTGTGAGGAAGCCCAGGCCCCAGGGAGAGGCTGCAGGTAAGTGTTCTGGCCACATCCCCAGCCGGGGTCTCAGTCGATAGCAACAAATGTGATTGTGCGAGTAAATGAGCTGTTAGACGACTCTAGCCCCCAGCCCTGGAGTCTTCCAGACACAGATCTTTTGGAGTAGAAGCAAGCTGTTTCTTTGTGCCCTCTCTGAATTTCTCACCCACAGAATCCATGAACAAATTAAAGGATTGTTTCATGCCACTAAGTACTGGGGTCAATTTTTATGCAGCTGGGCAGCAAGCTTTTACTCAAAGGGGATGTGGGTGATCTCTGCTGCCTACCACACCACTATTGGCCAAAGGCTTTAAAGTTACATTAGGGATCATAGCCCTCTGACCTTCTCTCATTTCAGAGAATGTGTCCAAGCACATCAATCAGGGGACTTGAATCAAAGACACAAATACGGCACTGCCCCCAATGTTACCAAGGGTTCCTATGTTGGTTAGGGTGCTTTGATTACAAACAACAGGAACAGATTCTAAATAACTTAGCAAAACAGGGCTGAGTAGGAAAGACAGGGACTCAAGCTTCTGGGGACCTAAGAGTTAAACATGTGTGGACAGCGTCCTCACAGCACCATCCCAGGATAAACTGGTTCCATGAATGTCTTTGTTCTTTCACTTGGTTCAAGAATCCAGTTCCCAAGAAAAATAGTCAGTTGGCCTAATGTGTGTCATGTGCCCAACCCCTGCAATGGTCAGGACATACTGACTGACATTCCTACCAAGAACACACTTGATGACAAGGGTGAGAATGATCATCGTTAACCTGGATTCAGCAGTTAGTGTGTGCCAGGCACATAGATTCAGTCATTTAACACTCAGCAGGAGGCAGATGCTGTTATTTATTATTATTATTATTATTATTATTATTATTATTATTATTTTATAGATGAGAAAACTAAAGCCCAGAGAGGGTAACTTACTTGCCTAAGGCCGCTCACCTGGTAAGGGCTCAGACACAGCAGTTTCATATGTTGGACTCTGAATTCTTACATCACAGGTTCTCATAGGCCTTGTAACTGTAATGCTGATGCTCAGAGCCATAGTTCCCCGCAGGTAAATCAACAGGCTACTTACTTCAGAAAGAAGAATGGGTGCTGAGCCAGGAAAGTGTCACCATACAGGGGTGGGCAAACTGTTTGACTCGAGGGCCACAATGGGTTCTTAAACTGGACCGGAGGGCCGGAACAAAAGCATGGATGGAGTGTTTGTGTGAACTAATATAAATTCAAAGTAAACATCATTACATAAAAGGGTACGGTCTTTTTTTTTTTAGTTTTATTTATTTCAAACGGGCTGGATCCGGCCCGCGGGCCATAGTTTGCCCACGCCCATGGCTGCCATAGACCCTAATAGCCAGCGAAGAAGGGGAGATTGGGGGACAAGATCTGAGTCCTCAGAGAGGTGAGTAATCATTAAACTCAATCCAACTAATTGCAGAGCTAGGATATGACCTACCCAAAATGTGTGTTTATTTGACATAGACTTTATAAAATAAAGTAAAAAAGGGAATGCTGCTCACCTCATGGCCACAGGGATGAGACCTGTTGGTGGATTGGTGCCCATGGCGGCCTGGGTCACCCACCCAACCTGACTCCTGTACACAGCTGGACTAGAGGCCCCCAGCTCTGAGCAAACTCCCTCACACTCCACGTCGAGGAGGTCTCCACGCATATTGCTTTGCCTGCGTCCCTTTGTCCTCTGTATATGAACCTCCTATGCAGCTAAACTGTCTTTCTTTCAATGGCCTTGAAAAGCACTTACAGGTAAAATCCTCCTGAAATAGACATTAAAAATACGTCCAGCATGCAATTCAGTGAAACGTATAACAAGTGCTCGACGCATGTTGGTTGTTGGTAACAAAAAGACAAGATGTTGGGAAAGTCATGTTGTGATATGGGGTGTCTCACCCCCTCATCCTATAAAGCAATTTTACCAAGAAGGATTCTTCCAGGAGAAATTGCTGTTTTAAACCTGTGCTCATTCAGCTGAATCACAATGGGATTCAAGAATTTGTCCCAATCCAAATGAAAGAAAATTTCGTTTAAAAGGTGATAATCTCATCTCTGTGTGCTGGTGGCATCCTTAACACAGTACGTTTACTTGCTTGTTCTTGTTACAGAAGGACCAGATGTGGGAAATCCCGAGACGAGGCCCTCATTTGCATTGGTGTGAAGATAATTCTGAGTGATTTTCTGATATTCCAAACAGTAGTCTTTTCAGCAAAGACAGATGATAATGCTTTTTCAACACCTTTTTAATTTATTAGGAAGAAAGCTTTAAAACAGTTTAAGGAGTTTAAGGATATACATAATCTCACCCATCCATTTTTCCTTTTCCTTCTTAAATTTTTTTGGAACCTGGCAAATGCTTTGTGATACCAAACATAAGCTCTGCTTTTGTAAGTCAGACCAATGACCCACAACTATGAATATTCTTGCAGTGGTCATGCCCATTCTGGCTACTGACTTACTCCGAGGTGTGATTGATAGGTAAACAAGCACATCCTCACCTCACTCAGACTTTATTGGACATGCATCTAAACTGCCTTTGTCCAGTTCATTCCCCCATCCATCAGCAGAGAGCAGACTTGAAGAGTGTTAAATAAGCAAAACTATATAAATGGCATGCCTGTATTATCTACTCTTCCCTTTATTGGTTTTCTGTTAGATAATAACCAGATTATTACAACAGTATCAGTGTCAAAATTGAGTCTGAATGTAGGACACCCAGCTGGTGTCAGAGAATTGCTTGGTGTTGGGGGAAAAACACCCCACAAATTGGAATTGGGTGCACAAGCTTAGATACACTTGTAGGCACTCACTAAAGTGGGCTCCCGTAGCCTGAGGGCAGTTCTCTGAGAAAGAGGTGAGGGTGAAGCCTCTTGTAAAGAAAAGCAGGGACCCACAAAAACAGTGAAAAGTTATCTAGCGGACCAATGTTGTCCCTCTCTATTCTTAACGAGGAGAGAGAAGCTTGTATGAGGGGAGGGGGATGGAGTGGAGGGGCTAAAGTGGGGAGTGTTCAGTGTAAGGTGTGCAGAGCTCTCTAAATCTTTCAGATATCCCCATATTTGATGGCAAAGTCTCAGTTGCTATCTATCAGATACTTAACCTGGGTCAAAGAAAATGTTAATATTGGGAATTTGGCCCATGCTGAAATTCAGCAATGCAGATGGTCATTTTCAAACTTGCTTTTCAATGGACTCATTGTGTCAGCTCTAAGCAGGAAGGGCACCCGTTCAGTAGGGTTGCACTGTGTTCCCAAAGATCTGCTTATAGCTGCACAACCCAGATACAAAGCTCATTCTTCAGCCATTGGAAACCACTCACTGCTGTTTGTGAGCACTCATCTGATACCTGCAGCCCTGTATATCCTACTCCCTTTCACTGCTCTGTGGCTACCCAAACCCCCAAAGCCTCGCCTATAGAGCTGGTCTGAATCCTAAGAAACCACAAATAGCTTAATGTACCAATGCATTGCCATTTAAAATAGAATCTTAGCCTTCTATCCTAGGTTTTGAAGACTTTCTCACTTCCTTGATTGCTTATTCCAAATACCCTGCATTTCTTATGAGTGTCTGGTTCCATGCAACCTCACTCTTGCCACTATTTCCTGTTGTAGCAAATCAATTTGGTTACAAGGGACAGAGGTTCACTTGAGTCCGTTAGGAACAAGGGACTTTATTGTAATTTATTATAATGTAAAGTTGAACTTCAAATGGTACCCAAAACTGCTAGGAGTTCTTGAACTCTCTTAAAACCCACCTCTGATCTTTCTCTCTTCTCTGTTTTTCTCCTGTTGGTTGCTTCTACTTGTTTATTTTCTCTTTGTTTTCCTTGATTTCATTAGTTTCTGCCTATTCATAGTTTCTGCTTTCTTATAACTTAGCTAAAATTGGCAAATCATGACCATCAATTTCCTATTTCCACTGGTATTAGGCAAACTCTTTCCATTCTTTTAGTGATGCAAGCAGAGATTTGAAAAGTGCTTACGTGTTAAGGCTTGTCTTCTTTCATTGCGCCTGGAACTCGTTGCCCACCCTATAAATGACCCTGAGTTAACCTTCTGGAGGGGCACATAGGGGATAATCAAAGCATCTTTGCCAATGGCCTACTAACCTTCTGCCCTGTGAGTGATGCCATCCTAGCCAGTGGTCGGCAAACTCATTAGTCAACAGAGCCAAATATCAACAGTACAACGATTGAAATTTCTTTTGAGAGCCAAATTTTTTAAACTTAAACTATATAGGTAGGTACATTGTTATTAACTTAATTAGGGTACTCCTAAGGCTTAGGAAGAGCCACACTCAAGGGGCCAAAGGGCCGCATGTGGCTCACGAGCAGCAGTTTGCCAACCACGGTCTTAGACCACCCAGCACAGTTGAGGCCCCAGCTGACTGCAGTCACACAAGTGAACCCAGGCAAAAGCAGCTAAAGAACCACACAGTTGAGCTTAGTGCAGATCACCAACCCACAGAATCATTAGCTAATTTATGACTGTTATTTTAAGCCAATAAGATTTGGAGCTATTTGTTATGTTGCAATAGCAAACTGATACACCAAGCAAGTCAATAAGTCAAGTCTAATGTCAGTGGATATAATCCTCTTAAAGGGAAGGGAAGCACATATTTGGGGAAAAAAATAATACAACCTACCACTGAGTCTATATTCCATACCAGATAAGGTCATCCTTGGTGATAGAGCTTGTATTTCATGTATTTAAGTCTCTCACCCTGCATAATATCTGGCATTATTATGTGTGTTCAAATATTAGTGAATAAATGTATGTCACAAGGAAAATAGATACACATCCAAATAACAATCTCAGAAAGCTGAGAATAAATGGTGCCACAGAAATTACCAAGTTCTACCATGGCAGATAGCAAAGCAAATATTTCCATTTGGAAGTAGGGAAAAGGAGAGAAAGGAAATCAAGGGAGGCTTCTTGCAAGTTATAGAATTTAAACTTGTCTTGAAGGATCAGTAGAATTTTAAAAAGAGCTGGTGAATTGTGTGAGAAACAAATTAAGATGCTAAAGTTACTGCTCCTGTTCAGGATATGGCAAAAATCCCAACTTAATTGAAGCATGATATAAAGGGTTTTAAGACCAGAAAGGAAGAGTGTTGCTAGACTGACCTTTATTTTAAAAATATGTTTCTATTGTTTTTTGTTGTTTTTTTTTTTTAGGGAGAGGTGTAAGGAGAGGGAGAGAGAGAGAGAAAGATTAATGCAAGAAAGAAACATTGATCAGCTGCCTCCTGCACGTGCCCCAACTGGGAATCGAACCCAAAACCTGGGCGTGTGCCCTGACCAGGAATCAAACCAGTGACCCCTTGATGCATGGGATGACACTCAACCAATGGAGCCAAACTGGCCAGGGCTGAGCTGTGTTTTTTAAAATATATTTTTATTGATTTCAGAAAGGAAGGAAGAGGGAGAGAGAGACAGAAACATCAATGATGAGAGAGCATCATTGATCGGCTACCTCCTGCATGCCCCACATTGGGGATTGAGCCTGCAACCCAGGCATATGCCCTGACCAGAAATTGAACCATGACCTCCTGGTTCATAGGTCAATGCTCAACCACTGAAACATGCCAGCAGGGCAGGGCTGAGCTGTATTTTAAAACAATTCTTGAATTATCCAGGAGCAACCAAATGATTTGATTGATATATTATGTTACTGTGGAGTGGAATATTTATAATCATTAAAAAATTGTTTTTGAAAAATGTTTAATGACACAGGTTGTGATTAAATGACTAAAAATATAAAAATCTATATTCTAGCTTTGTTAAAATTATACTATATAAATATAACTATTTATGAACTTTAGATTTTAAACTTTCATAGATATAATTAAGCCACTAATCAAAATGGTAATGGTTTGCTGGTAGTATAATTTTGTCAGCCACGCTTCTAAGTGTTTTGCATGCATTGTGTCATTTATTCAACATGACAACCCATGAGGGAAATGTAGCCAACAGGATGAATAAAACATGATTTGTGGGATGTAATCTTAAAGTAGCTTCATTTGTACCACTGCCCTTTGACATTTATTCCTTTGGACTCATTTCCATAGATGACAATTAGAATGACTTTTGCATTTTTTGGCCACTGTCATTCAATAGAATGCTATATAGTCAATACTTAATACGTCTAGTCCAGTACATAATCAATGCTTTACACATGATTCATGGTTAGGTATTTCCCTTCCAGCCTGGAGGAGTGAGCTCTGGGAGTAGGTGGGAAGAGTTGATTGGGGAGGAAGGGGTGAAAGAGGCAGGGAAGTTGCTATTTGGGCACTGGATAAAGTGGAGAGCTGATTTGACACTCTCTGGGTCAACGGGTGTTTAAAGCTGACCCTTGTCCTCAATGGCAATGTTGGTGGGTTCTCCCACTTCCTACAGATCTGTCGCCCTCGGTTCCCTTATTGCTGATGAAAGCATCTCTCTTCAGATGGTCACTCATGACTCCTTCCTTAGCCAAAGGCATCTGATTGTATTTCTACCTTTTGTAGCTGTGATCTTCTTGCCTCTCTAGATGACTCCCAGGTAGCTTCTAGGACAGTGATGGTGAACCTTTTGAGCTCGGCGTGTCAGCATTTTGAAAAACCCTAACTTAACTCTGGTACCGTGTCACATATAGAAATTTTTTGATATTTACAACCATAGAAAACAAAGACTTATATTTTTGATATTTATTTTATATATTTAAATGCCATTTAACAAAGAAAAATCAACCAAAAAAATGAGTTCGTGTGTCACCTCTGACACGCGTGTCATGGGTTTGCCATCACTGTTCTAGGATGATCCCATGAGGACTCTGTTTCATGGATGACCCATGAGAAGTACTTATGAATACTTTGTCCTTCCAGACTCTGGGAGTGAAGGTCCTCAGTGTAGCCACCTCAGTTTGCCCCTGCCACCAGAACAGCTAACTTGTCCCTTGCTATTTTAGGGTCCCCCAGGCTCAGGTCAGATTAGCCCACCATGTCTCCATGACTACAGGAGACTCATTATGTCCTCTGACTTCTCCATAAAGGCTGCTGCCTTGATTTGAGGTGAACGGGGGAACAGCCAATTCTTTTTCCACTGTGAGCTTGCAGGATCCAGAGCAGCAACTACTTTTCCAAAACTTCTCTCCTTCCTTCTCTAATAGCCTCTAAGTCTCTTATTTCAATTCCACAGGTGAACAATTAAGTCACATAACCAGCGTTATTTGCCTCCTTTGCCAAACCTGCATCCTGGTCTTGCAGTTCATTTGGAATGAGCATCAACTGTCTTGGGCTGAGAGCCATTTTAATATCTTGTTTTAAATTTGAGAATCCATGGTCAGAGAAGGATGAAATACTTTGTTGAAGGTAAGTGGTGGATGTGGAATTCCAACCTGGACAACGTGGCTTCAGATTCCAGACTAAATTCTTCTTAGGAAATAAACCATATGAGGAAAAAGATAAATCTGGGAATAAATTCACCAAGATGTTAAAGAGTAAAGGGAGTGATTTTTATTTACTTCTATATATTTGTCTCTGCATTACACATTTTCCTAACTATATATATGCATATATATTTAAAAATAAGAAAAGTTATGTTTTAAAGATTACTCTAGCAAAAGCATTCAGGGATAGTTGATGTGATAAGAAGTTAGAAACTATAATAGTAAATAAAATGATATCAAAATAGTCAAGAAATAAGAGTATAATAGTATCAGTTATAATAAAACTCACTGAACACTTGCTGAGGGCCACTCTATTTATGTCATTCTAACTTGAGCCCCTCAATAGTACATGACACAGGTGCTCCTATTATTCTCAATTTGTAGATGAGGACAGAAATTAACCAAGCCCTGTCTGATCCTCTCAATAGATTACAAATGCCTTGAGAGCAAGAACCAATCTCGTTCATATTTTTCTCTCAGTGCCCAGAACAGAGTTGGCACCTTGTGTGTGCTCAGTGCATGTTTGCTGAATTAAAGAAGACAACGTGATTAAAAATTAGGGGTGAAATTGATGACAGTAACTATGTGGGAGGGCCCTATGATGAAACCAGGCAGTTGGGTGTATGCTAGAACCAGAGATGGCTACTACCACATTCAACATCCAAATCCCACCACACCTCCTACACACAAAAGAAGACTAAATAAAATTGTAAATTACCTGAGTGAGAATATTAGTAAATAGGGGAAAAGATAGTTTTGAAAAATGCATGATCTAAGATTAAATAGTAGGCCACAAATTTGATCTGAATTTTGTGGAGTGGAATATCTGTAATCATTATTGCTGGTCAATGTAAAGAAAAAAACTGAACCAGTCACGATTCATAATCTAATAAAAACTCAGGCCCTAGCTGGCTTGGCTCAGTGGATAGATCATTGACCTGCTGACTGAAGGGTCCCAGATTTGATTCCAGTCAAGGGCACATGCCTCTGTTGCGGGCTTAATTCCCAGTAGGAGGCGTGCAAGAAGCAGTCGATCAATGATTCTTTCTCATCATTGACGTTTCTTTCTCTCTCCCCATCCCTTCCTCTCTGAAATAAATCCTATATAATAAAAGGATAATATACAAATTGACCCTAATGGAGGAACTACCAGTAGCTATGATGCGCCTCAACACAGGAGCTGCCCCTGGTGGTCAGTGCACTTCCACAGGGTGAGTGCCGCTCAGCCAGAAGCCAGCTCATGGCTGGCCAGCACAGTGGCAGTGGCGGGAGCCTCTCCTGCCTCCGTGGCAGCACTAAGGATGTCCTACTAATGGCTTAAGCCCGCTCCCTGCAGGGCTCCCGGGCTGCCAGAGGGATGTCTGACTGCCAGCTTAGGCCAGATTCCTCGGGGAGAGGGCCTAAGCTGGCAGGTGGACATCCCCCAAGGGGTCCCGGACTGCAAGAGGGTGCAGGCCAGGCTGAGGGACCCCCCCCGCCCCCCTCCCACCGAGTGCACAAATTTTCATGCACTGCACCTCTGGTAAAAATATATTTAAACAACAACAACGGAACCTCAGAGTTCTTTAGGAGATTCCAAAAGAACTGAACATCTGGTACTGAAACTAGAAACAATTCCCCATCCATGGCATTTTAGAAAACATCCCAACAATGTCCTTATAGGAGATACAAGCACAACTATTATGAACGTTTTCCATGTGATTTCCTCCGAGGTACATTGATAGAGTAATGCCAAAACACAACCTAACAGAAGCTGCTCTGGAAGAATGAAAACAATTCAGTTTTAGGGCACAGCTCTCTGTCACCTGGGATTAATGCAGAGAGACATTTCAGAGAACTCTGGCATTGGGTGGGTGTCACAACTTTCAGTCATTCCTCTGTAAATATTGTTTGTATTAATCAAGTCTTTCATAAATATTGAGAGGCAGGGAGTTCAAGGTTGCCTGGAGAGGTTGGAATGTAGCTATTCATTATGTTGGCTAAATGCAGACTCTAGCAGTCAGTTTAACTGAGAGTGGCATAGTTAAGTTTCTAGGTAGTTTGACAAGCTTCACAAGGACACCTGTCTCTATTGTAGCAATCAATCATTTCCACAGTAATGTTGCATAACAAATCATCCCACAACCTTTTGGCCTAAAATAATGATTTATTCTTAAAATATACAAGGTAGCAGTACTCAACTGTGTTTAGCTCTGAGTAGCAGTTAGGGTTTAGCTATTCTCCACATCTCTCCTCCTTATTGTATCAGTGGATTAGCAGGACATCTTGTCATAATATTGACAGAAGTGTTAGGAGGCCAAGCTCACTTTTGCTTCCATCATGTCCATTAATCTTCCATTAGCCAAACCAAATCATGTAGCCAAGCCCAATATTAATCAGGTGGGGAAGTGTGCGCTGTTCACCATGAGGGGTGGGGCGGTTAATAATGTTCACACTAAACAATAATGCAAACCATTATGTTCTCCTTAAAAAGCAATTTGGCCACATTGATGAGAACAGCTAAAATTAAAAAGATTGATAAAACTAAATGTTGGTAAGAAAGTGGAATCATTTGAACTCTTCTATACCTATTTGTGGGAATATAAAATGGTACAATCATTTTGAAAACAGTTTATAAAAATTAAACTACCAGTCATTCACTCCTAGAGATTAACCCAAGAGAAATATATATATATATATATATATACAACATTGCATAATTATTATGCAACATTACTGTGGAAATGATTGATTGCTACGAAGACTTATACATGAATGTTCATAGCAGCTTTATTCATAATAGTGCCTAAATAGAAGCAACCCAAATATCCATCAGCAGGCAAATGGGTAATCAAATTGTGGGATAGTCAAACAATGAAATACTACTCAGTATTAAATGGAACAAACTCTTGATACATGCAACAAAACGGATAATTCTCAAAAACATCATGTTGATCAAAAGGAACTAGACACTAAGGAATACATATTTTATGACTATGTGTACATCCAGTTCAAGAACAGACCAAACTAATTCAAAGTAACAGAAATTGTATCTATGGTTGCCTTTAACTAGAAAGGGAATGAGGGAACTCTTTGGGATATGGAAAATGTTCTATATCGTGACTGGGATGCTGGTTGTGTGGGTGTATACATATGTCAATACTCACTGAATTATTCACTTAAAATTATATATTTCATTGTATGTGAATTTACCTCACTTAAAAAGAAAAACCTGGCATTTGGGGCTCGGTCTGGCACATCCCGAAGATTGGGCTACCAAGCCACATTTTTAAAGTCATCAAGCCTGGCTAACCCAGTGTCAATGTCAGCCACAAACTCCTCACAAACAATGGTTGGTCTATCTTGAGTACGTTATACTCTTCTAAGAAAACTGCTAGAAAATGCCCCTTCAGGCAGCTGTCTTACCGTGGGATTCTGAGAACGCTGAGCCTGAGACAAGGACTTGAATGCAGATGGTTTACCTGGGAGGTGAGCCCAGGAAGTAGGAATGAGGAAGCAGGAAGAGTGAGCTGGGGAAAGAGGGAAGGTCAGCCCGGGGAGCCCATGCTGGAGGCAGGTGGCCTCAATTTCAAAGGGAGCTGTGAGCAGGACATGCAGTTCCTCCCAGAATTGTTCAGAAAAGAAGAGGGGCTGGGGCTCTGCCACCAACTCCTGTCTGCATTGGTTGGGGCCTTCTGAATTTGAGCTGAGCTTTCCTACCATTTAGAGAAGGATCCAAGGCAGAAAACCAGAGAGGCATGGGCCGTGCTCTTGAAGGTGAAATGCTGTCTTTGTGACTCTGAGCTCAGCATGGGATGGTTCACCTCTGCAGCAGCGGGCATGGAGGTGGGTTGAGGGCTGCGATGCCGGCCACTAAAAGTGTCTCCCCAGTCACTGCATTGCTTGATTTGCTGCATCGAGCTAGCAGGTGAATTTGGGGGCTCTGCTAAGCCCAGATGACAATGCTGTTTTTAGAATCATTGATCTGCAGCTCTTGCTTTCAGAACTAATTGTACAATAACATCAGTTTCCTGTTATGGCCTCTATGACAATATAATCTTATCATGGATATATAACAAAATACTTATCATTCTGTTATTTATTAGATGGTAAGTAAGCAAGAATCTAGTTCATCCATAGGTAGCATTCAGTCATTCAATGCATAAACTCAATAGACAGTGGACAGTGAGGAAGCGAGGGGTCGGGGGGAGGAAGAAGAGAGAAAACACATCTATAGTAAAACCTCGATATAATGGACTAATTCGTGTCAGGAGGTATCTGTTAAAGTCGAAAGTTCATTATATAATAAAGTAGGTTTTCCGAATGGGTATGTTAAAAAATTGACAAATTAGTTAGTTTACTTGGTTTTTACTTATGTAGACATGTTTGTGTAATTAAAGTTAAGTATGTATGAAAAGTTCAATTTCACATATGTATTACCATAATTTTAAATTTTTAATGAATAGGACTAGTAAATAAATAGTAGAAGATTGTAAAAATGTAGGCAGAATGAGAAAGCAATACTCCGTATAAAACGTAAAAGAATATGTGGTGTTTGTGAAATGCAATAAAATGGCAAGTGGATTCTGGTAGGAAAATTTGATACAACCCTTTGAAAACTGTTTGGCAATATCTACTAAAAATGAACGTACACATACCCTACAACACAAACTCCACTCCTTGGCATATACTCAAGAAAAGTTATTCATTTTTTCACCAAAAGACATGTACAAAAAGGTTCAGAGCAGCTTTATTCAAATTAACCCAATTCAACTTGTCCATCAACAGGAGAGTGTATAAACAAATTAGGGCATATCCGAACAATGGAATACAACACAGCAGTGAGAATAAGTAAACTATTGCAGCACACAGCAATATAGATGAACCTCATAAGCATAATGTTGAGCAAAAATAACTGGGTATAGAAGTGTAGATGATCTACGATTGCATTTATAGAGGAAGTTTCAACACAGATGAAACTAATGCTCTGCTGTGTGAAAGGTCAGGGTAATAATTTATTTGGTGAGGAGATGGTACAGTTTGGGTGTGGGGAAGGAGGTTTGTAGGGGCTAAGTGTTGAGTACATGGTATGTTCATTCTGTGCACTTTTCTCCATCTGTTAAACCAATTAAATGTTTACCAAAAAAGCTAGTGGAATTTCTTTATCCTAGTTTTAAATACATACACATACGATCCTCATAAAGCATCTTTTGTATGACTGAAAAACATGCTGGAAATGATAAAATAAAGCATACATGTTAATGTCTTCTAACTTCAAATCTTTCACAAAAGAATGACAAATGCAAGTTACGAAATACGCCTATCTTCAAAATTCAACTGTTACATTACACTCTGGTTTACTACCAAGTCTCAGGATAATCCAGCAGAATTTTTTACCCCAGTATATGTTATAAACTTTTGTTTCCTCTTAAAAAGAACCAACTTTATAATATAAGGATATTTAGAAGCTGAACCAGAGAGGAATCTCAGATTGGCTTTGCTAAGAGCTTCACTGACATTATCCTGGAGGTTTGCAAAGCAATGTCATCTACCATCAAAATAAAAAGGAGTTTTTATATTCACTCCTTTAACAAGGATTTTGATGGTAAAATAGACAATTTCTGAAAACTCAAATCAAACAAATTTTCCATTTCTCAAGACCAACAGGCCTGCCTTTTCTTGCCTCACCACATCTCAACAATTACCTGCTTTAGACCATACTGAGTATCTAGGTAAGATTTGCCAAAACATATGAGCCACATAGAGGTTTGAGAGGGAACCACTGGCTAATAATGTTTGCTTCTGAAATGTTTTCTTTGCACTAGCTGTGAATATCTGACGCTCAGAAGGCAGAAAGCTCTGTTAAATGAATAAAATATCCAAACTATGATTCTTTGCAACAAGAAAAACCAGTATGCATCCCACAAAAATGAAATGTCTTCGGTTTGTAAATATGAAAATTTAGGGAGGCTGGAGAGACAATGTTCTAAAACCTGCTAGGAAAAATTAGATGAATCCCCAGAATGAAAATGTAAAAAATATAAATACAGTAAAACAAAAGGGAACTAGCTGGAGTATAGTGAGGAGTGTCTCATCACAAGCTGATTATGGCAAATCTTTGTAAGGGAGCTGAAATGTTTGGTCCAAAGAATGTTTCTCCTTGGTGTTCCTCGGTGTTGTAACTGTCAAAGCTCTTACCCCTGGGGCTGACCTTATCAGAGTCTCTAAGCCATCTGTGTGGTTCAGTCTTCTTACTCCTGACAGATGAAAAAATGCACAGCTTATGTTAATCCAGGTGACTTTACCTGATGAAGGCCCCACAGCTAGTTAGTGCTCAGCAGAGTGTGGAGTGAAGTTTGCGGGTTACAATCAAAGGGACTTTCCTTCCACATGCCTTCTACTACCCTAAACACTCCAGGCTTTTTATTTTTTAAACTAGAGGCCCATTGCATGAAGAGATTCCTGCAATAGGCCTTCCTTCCCCTGGCTGCCGGCACCGGTTTTCCTCCGGCACCCGGGACCCAGGCCTTCGCTCCAGCCACAGTGGAGAAACCAAGCTGGAGGCCTCTCAGCTCTGACAGCAGCAGAGAAGGCAAGCCTCTTCAGTCTTCAGTTGTCTTCAGTCTTCAGTCGTCTTCAGTCTTCACTCAGCACCTGCATATGCAAATTAATCACCATCTTTGTTGGATTAATTTGCATACTCAACCTGATTGGCTGGTGGGCATAGCAGAGTGACACCAATTTGCATGTTTCTCTTTTATTAGTGTAGATAGATTTTTATTGATTTCAGAGAGGAAGGGAGAGGGAGAGAGAGATAGAAACATCAATGATGAGAGAGACTCATTGATCAGCTGCCTCCTGCATGCCTCCCAGTGGGAGTCGAACCCACAACCCAGGCATGTGTCCTTGACTAGAATCGAACCCTGGACCTTTCAGTCTGCAGGCCGATGCTCTACCCACTGAGCCAAACTGCCAAACTGGCAAGAGCCACTCCAGGCTTTTTTAAAAAATATATTTTATTGATTCTTTACAGAGAGGATGGGAGAGGGATAGAGAGTTAGAAACATTGATGAGAGAGAAACATCGATCAGCTGCCTCCTGCACACTCCCCACTGGGTATATGCCCACAACCAAGGTACATGCCCTTGACTAGAATCGAACCTGGGACCCCTGAGTCCACAGGGCAATACTCTATCCACTGAGCCAAACTGGTTAGGGCCACTCCAGGCTTTTTTAATGCATGGCCCTAAGTAGGTTCCTGGTGAGGACCTGCATTTGTTTTACAAATGGTGCTTTGAAAATCAATTCTGAGGCTTTTATAAGACATTTCTTTGGTCATGTTTTTAGAAAAATACTTTTTTCTCTTTATTGAGTAAAATGTACATAAGAAAAAGGACAAACAGCCTTGTATTGACTGGATGAATTTGTACAAAATGAGCACTTCATGTGACTAACATCCAGTCAAGAAAAAAAACATGAACACCCCAAAATGCCCCCTTGCACCCATAGTCGTTAACCCTGACCAAGGGTAACTACTATCCTGATTCTTAAGCCCACAGTGAGTTTTGCCTATTTTGAACCCTAAGTGGAAACAGACAGTATGTGTTCTTTTGTGTCAGCCACCTTTCTGTCCGCATCGCATTCGTGAGGCTCAGCCATGTGGCCATGAATAGTAGCCCTTTGTTCTCACTGCTCTGGAGTCTCCGGTGTGTGAATATGCCTCCATCTGTCCTCCTGTTGATGTGAGAGAGGGTGATTCCCACTTTGGGGCTATTATGAAGTAGTGCTGCTATTATGACCAGGCTAGGCATGTCTGTTGGTGAACATACAACACACTTCTGAAAGGAACATCCTACATGTTTAAGTCTTGACTAGAGTGAAATAAAGACCCCTGGGAGTCTGGGTGTGTAGAGGTCAAAATTGTAATTTCTGAGCCCAGCTGGTTTGGTTTGAGTCTTGGTTGTGCCGTCTGCTGGGCATTTTACCGAACCACCCCCCGCCTCAGTTTTTATATCTGTAAGAGGGGGTGACAATAAGAGCTGGCTCATAGACTTGCAGGAGGGGTTGGATGAGTCAGTGCCAGAGAAAGCTTGACACATACAAGCACTAGTTGAGAATTCTCTAACATTGTCGTGATGCCGCCAACTTGAACTCTAATTCTTCTGTGTGGCCTTGTCGTGGTGTAAAGTAAGAGGATTGGAAAGGCCCACAGTAGCATCCTGCCTCTCAGAACTCTGCCTGGCACAGTGAGGACTTGCCCACGTGGGCACCAGCCTGTGGAAGACATCCAAGCTCCAATCTCACCGCCTGGCATCACATCTGGGACTGGCTGCTTCCCCCGCCTGCTCACCCACCCCCACTCTGCCTGCTGCTGCTGCTTCGTACCCTTTTAATGTTCTCCTAATTCCTTACCCACTGGGGATGTTTATACCCTGCGTAGAATACAGATTCTCTCCGGCATGACGCCATTAGCAGAAACAAACCTATAATAGCTGACAGCTTAAAACAGCCCAGCGGCCTGAATAAGGGGCCACCGCACAGGCCAGGCAAAAAGGCGGCAGTCTTATAAAATATAGTTTTATTTGAATAAGATCGGTCCACATGGGATTAATTAAATACATCCATGGTGAGTGAAAGGGTGCGTGTTGGTGGATTTGCTCACCCGCCTTTCCTATTGCAGCTCTGGAAGGTTTAGCTTCTACTGCTTTTGTCTGCATGGGATTAAGAAGGAGGAGGCTAGACGGGGTTATTAAAAGAAAAAAGAGCATTCCTAGTATCCTAACTCCCTTCTGCATCTTTATCATGTACTGGGATGCACAAATCCCCATTTGGGACAATAATGCAAATGAGTTTTACTGGAGAATAAAAACATTTGAGGGGGAAAAAAAACCACCACATGAGTTTGTCATACAATATCACTGCAATTCATAATGCTCATACTTTAAAAAAAATGACATTCTATTATGGCGTTTTATTTCCTGTCCCGGTGGGCGGCCAACCATGCATAGCAATTCAGGATTCAAATACTGTACAAGGATATACAGTAACTATGGTTCTCTGAGGATTTGAGCAAATGTCAGAAAACCAAGCCCCAAGACAAATTTATTAGTTGGTGCTGATATCTAACAATTTTACATAGATGCTGATAAGGCCATTTGGGAATCCCTTTTGCCATTAAGTGATTTAGAGGTCCCTACAGAAATTTCCTTGTTGGCTACATTTCACAAAGCAACACACCCCGCCTCCCGCAATAGCAAACCATGCAGAGACAGCAGCACTCATTATTTACTCTTGGCAATGCACATATTTTTCTTTAAAAGCTTATTTCTGTAAGAAATAAGACCCAGAGATAGAGGGATTTCTCATGAAATCTGCCAAAGCCAGAATGAGAGAGGTGAATACAATTTTAAAATTTCAGTACAGGACTGAAAAAAAAAATTGTTGTCTTTCAGACTTAACTCTTTTCCCCAGGTCAGGCTTCCAGCATAATCCCTAGGGTTGCACCAGAAAAGCAGGTCTTACTAATGGATGGAAGTTTCTGGCTTCATCTGGACTAAGCTTGGCTCTTGAAAGCAGCAGAAAGTGAGGTTGAAAGAGGCTTTGGGGGTTGGTGATCACTGCTCGAGTCTGAACAGGCCACCAACAGGCTCAATGGACTTGGACAAGGAGCTAATTCAGTGATGGTGAACCTTTTGAGCTCAGTGTGTCAGCATTTTGAAAACCCTAACTTAACTCTGGTGCCGTGTCACATATAGAATTTTTTTGATATTTGCAACCATAGTAAAACAAAGACTTATATTTTTGATATTTATTTTATATATTTAAATGCCATTTAACAAAGAAAAATCAACCAAAAAAATGAGTTCGCGTGTCACCTCTGACACGCGTGTCATAGGTTCGCCATCACTGAGCTAATTAGTCCAGGGTTCCATGTTTTCAACATGCAATTCATGCATGAACCAACTGAGCTGAAACATTTCTTGATGGGCCTAAATAGGATTTTGAACCTGAGGCCCACAGTCCCACCCCCATGTTCTATTTCTTGTCTTCATGTAGCTGTCACACCCTCTCTTCTTGCTTCCTTCAGAGAAAGCAGTCACTCTATCACCACTCTGGTATTATCTCCAACCCATTACTGCCAATTTTTTTTCTCAACCTATCCACCCCAGTAATGTCAAGTAAATGACAAAATGTGGGAATTTTTTCCTGCTATATTTAGCTTGCATATTTGTGGAGCTTGGAAATTATCTCAGAATTTGGAAACAATTTTGAAAAGTTGGTTCAACAACCTTTGGGTTGGTGGTAGGGACAGAGTAGATGCCGGGATGTAAAGCCAAGATCTCTACTTTCAGGAAGTGTGCAGGCTGGTCAGGGAGAGGGCTGGGGGT
>NW_005358137.1:1528261-1543275 GCF_000412655.1 Myotis brandtii
TCATTTGTAGCTCCAGCGTCCTGAGACCTCAGATTCCTCTGTACAGGCTGAAGGGAGCAAGAGTGGATGGAAGAGGCCACCCATTTCTTGGAGCCCTTGGCCTGGAAGAGACACACATCTCCAGCATTTCCATAGGTGAGGACTGGTCATGTGGCCCACTCAGATGCAAGGATGGCTTGACCATGTAGCCCTGACTGGGCAGCTGCTTCCTAGCAGGATGGGAACGTAGGAAGTTTTGGAGGATAGTTACATGTCCCTGCAGCAGATGAGAGGAAAGAGTGGTGGTGAGAAACATGGAGGAGTTGCACCATTGCGATTAGGGAAGCACTTCTGTTTGGATGAAAGTACAATAGTAGGTAAGTGGGGGAGAGTATAACGTCTTCTTTTCTGACTTAGTGGTGATGCCAATTGAGAGCTGACATATGAAAGAAGGAACTGTGTTTTCTGTGCGGAGGCGGAGCGGGGGGGATGGGAAGGGGAAGGGAAGGATGCATTTTGCTGGTTGTATATATTAGGCCAGGTTTGTTGGAAACAGACCTTGAGATGAGGATTCATGTGCACATGACTTATTTAAGAATGTGCTCCCAAGGGAGACACGTAAGGAATGAGGATGCAGAACAGCCAAAGGAATCAGCTGAACAGGGATCAGGTTCCAGCCTCAGGTTCCAGCCTCAACCTGGTACAATGAAAGAGCTCCGGCACTCCAGCTATCTGGGTATGGAGGCAAATTTCCAGCAGCCTGGTGCAGGCAGGTAGAAGCAGAACCACACAGAAGCTGGGGCAGGAGACAATGAAAGAGACCTGAGAGTATTTAGGCAGAGCCTCAAATAGTGTCTGCTACAAAGTCCCTGCGGGACAAGCCAATAGGAAGTGTGAGCTGCGGATGGGATATTTGAGTCTGGAGTCTGATTGTTCAGGAATGGGATGCAGACCCAAGGTGGCACACAGGTGGAGGCTAAAACCAGAGCAGATGAGACTGCCATGAGCTAGAGTGTGCGAGATAAAAAGGTGAAAGGACTAGAACTTTGGGAAGCACCAATGCTTAAGTGTTGAGAGAAAGAAAAGACAATGAAGGAAATTGAGAATGAGTGATCAGGAAAATAAGGGGTCACCGGTCTCAGGGGAGTTTTAGAAAGACAAGGACCAGAATTAAATCTGACACTAGGAGCCCATTTCCTATTTTGGCAACAGCAGATTCTGTTTTATTCTGTCAAACACCTCCTGTTCCTATCTTTATTTTTTTAAAAAAACTTTTATAACGTTATATTTTAATTGGCAATGAGCATTGTGGGTTTGTACCAAAATGCCATAAGGAAAGAGTTAAATGACTATTTTGGCTTATTATTAATACCCAAAGGAATGCACTTCTTACTCTCACACCTAAGATATTTATCATCCTGGGAGACAGTAGCTCCTCATTTCAATTAGTGGAAAGCTCACCATTAGCTAACTAATTAATCCTGTTCCCTTACATCTATTTTCTAATTACAGCCACCACTGAGACTTTTTTACCCAAGTGGCCGGTGATGCTATGGATTTATTTTAAAATTAGTTTGACAATAACAAACACCTAATTAATGTTTATAAATACAATAAAATCCCTCCTGACGAGTTGTGGGTATTGCATACACTAGCAACCAGTTTATTAAAACATTAATTGCAGTTGGATTTGTTTTGGGATTCATGCATAATCCATTTAGTACATAGCAGGACTAACTAATTTTGAAGGGATTATGAATTAAATCCTCTACAAAGTCTTCTGTTTAGTTCACATTGTAGTCAAGGAAAGGAAAAGTTTGCTTTCAGAAAATTCTGTGGCTCTTTAGGGTTCTTCAATGTGGCACTTCACTTATTCCTTCATTCATCTACTTAGTAAGTATTTATCAAGCATCTGTTGTGTATGTAGCTCTGTGAAGATACCCAAAGTGTGTGCATAGAGCAGCCATGGGCAAACTACGGCCCGCGAGCCGGATCCGGCCCGTTTGAAATGAATAAAACTAAAAAAAAAAAAAAAGAACATACCCTCTTATGTAATGATGTTTACTTTGAATTTATATTAGTTCACACAAACACTCCATCCATGCTTTTGTTCCGGCCCTCCGGTCCAGTTTAAGAACCCATTGTGGCCCTCGAGTCAAAAAGTTTGCCCACCCCTGGCATAGGGTATGCTGATGAAAACTGCAAAATTTAATCAGTTGAACTCTTCCACTTCTAGCTAGAGTATAAATTGGTATGCTCATTTTGAAAAACTGAAAACATTTTCTAAAGCTGAATACATCCCCTAACTTTTGACAGCAATTCAACTGCTAGGTATAGACACAACAGAAATACTGGTATGTCCACATGTTCACTAACAAGAAAGATATTAGAATGTTCATTGCTGCACTATTTGTAATAGCCCCAAACTAGAAACTACATGGATACTCATCATCAGTAGAATATGTAAATTATGGGATATTCACATCATGGACTACTATACAGCAATGAGCATGAACAATCTACAAAGTTCAAATACAAGCAAAACTAATTTATGATGTTAGAAGTCAGGATAGTAGCTATCTTTGGAGGTGGGTAGTAAGTGGAAGCTTCTGAGGTTCTGGTAATGTCTCTTGATCTGGTTCTGGTTATATAAATATGTTCAGTTTGTAAAAAATTATTAATTATGTTTGAGGCACTTTTTATGCCTGTTATATTTTAATAAAATTTGCAAAACAAATAAAATCTCGATCCATTATCTAGAGACTTATCTTTGTTTTGTGTGTTTGTGCTCACTTAAGTCTGATCACTCATTCATTCATTCATTCCACAAGCACTTATGAAGTATCGAATTAATTTGTGATGCTGCTGGTGGTGGTGAGAATCTGTGAAGACATAAAAACACATCAACCATGGTCTCTGTCCCCAAGGCTTTCACACAGCACTGGTGGAGAGAATCATGAAAAGCAACTATAACAGTACAGTGTGGTGAGTGCTAAGGTCACAGAGAAAGGGCATTTAGTTCTGGCTGGGGTGGGTGTCGGTGAGATGCTAGGGAAGAAGTAGAGGGCATTTGCTGCCTTAGGCTCCTCAGCATCTCCTCATCCTATTCGGACAGCAGCCCTGAGTTTTATTTGTGGACCAATCCATTGCCCATTGGTTCAGTGAGGCCCAAGCCCCTGAGCCCAGGGCTAGAGCATGTGACCCAGGCCAAAGGCAACAGCATATTTTCCCCTCCAGCTACATAGATTGGTTCAGAGATTAACATGTGACATCAGCTGTTCTAATGCTAGCAAATTGCAGGATTGTTTAAGGGCTTCTGGAAAAAAACCCTCTTTCCTCTTTCTTGAAACTGAGAAGCTGATGGGTTTGAGCAGCGGCAACCATCCTGTCCTTATTTGGAGACTGAAAATATAGTCACTACATGAAATCAAACAGGGCTGAATCCAGAGTTCATGAATAATTATGTCTGGTGACATCAATTGAGCCTTGCTTGGTCAAGCTGAGCCTGAAGCCTGATCTACTGCAGGACTTTGCAGTTAAATCAATCAATAATTTCTATTCTGTTCAAGCTCATTTGAATGGAATTTTTTTTAAGTGTAACTGAAAGGGATTTAAGTGATACTAAAAGTTTCCAATTAGACCTTTCAAACTGACCTTTGGCATTCAAGTAGGAGTTAAAGTGATGAAAAGAAAGCCTGAAGGCGGGAGGCTGGCACCAAGAGGCACAGGCAAAGAACCCAAGAAATCTGATACCATTTGGGTTTGAGTTGGGAAATGAGTTAGGAATTGCTCACAGGGGCTGGATCATGTTGCTTGTGGCACACGATACTGAACCCTGGTCAGAGCCCTCGTAGTTCCTGTGCCTGTGACAACTTCCTCACAAACACCTACCTCTCTCAGGTGGAAGGAGGGGCTGTGAGAGGGCTCTGAGGCTGTTGTCACCATCTCCCGGAGGCGCCCCCCACCTCACCCCTCCACGCAGGAATCTGCCTATTAGTGCACCTGGCATTGATTTCCTTTAGTCATCTATTGCTGTGCAATGACCCTCCCTCCCCCAGACACAAGGGTTTATAACAATCATGTATTATTTCTCTTGATTCTGTGGGTCAAGAGTCTTAGCAGGACTCAGCTGTGTTCAGCTGGCCACAGCGCTGAACAGAAAGGTCCAGCCTGGGTTCGCTCAGGCCTGGCCCTTCAGCACTGCTCACATGGCCTGCCTGTCCCGTGGTGTTTCATTACCTGTGGTCCAGCCCCAGCTGTCTTACAGCAGGGTGGCAAGATTCTCCAGCAGAGAGGAAGCAGAGTCCCAGAAGGGCACTTCTGCCACAGCTGGCGGTTGGAGCAGCTGCAGAGCCTGCCCAGGCCCAGGTGGGGGCAGGGCTGGACAGAGACTAGACCCCACCAGGAGTAGCGTGCTGGCTAGGGAGGAGACGGGTGTGGTGGCTGTCTTTGAGGATGATACAAAGGCCTGACGCCCCCATTGGCACTTCCTGGGGCTTCTTCTCAAATACACTGAAAGCTTTGTCTCAGGCTCTGCTTCTGGGGACCCCACCCTCAGGGAGCCCAATCTTGTTTTTACACTTAATCTTTATTTTGCTAGTGTTTAATCTCAACTTTGGAAGGCACATGTTTTTTATTTTAAAAGTGATTCTAGCATGTTATGCAAGCTCTAAGGTGAAGAGTTTGCCATGAACAGAGTCCAGTGACCTGGGCTCCTACCACTGACCTACCCGGAATATATCTCTAAGGCGGCTTCCCGAAGCCTCTGCCCCTCCTCTGGGCACTTAACACAGAGTGAGGCTAATTTCCTGATGGTAGGACCTCCTCTCTTCTTTAATCAGTCTTGCTAGAGGTTTATTAATGTTATAAGTCTTCAAATAGCAAGCTTTGACTTTATAGATTTCCTCTACTATACATTTATTTCCTGTTTCATTGATTTCCACTCTAGTCTTTTATTCTGGAGATGGTAGCTTCACAGTCATGGAGTGTCAGTCCTTCTTCTTCTCTAATATACTAGAAGCCCAGTGCACAAAATTCATGCACTTGTGGCGGGAGGTAGGGAGGAGGGGGTGGCGAGGTCCCCCAGCCTGGCCTGTGCCCTGTCACAGTGCGGGAGCCCCACGATCGTCCCAAAGAGGTAGGCCCCGCCCACCCATCTGAGGCTCCTCGATGGATTGCCCCAAAGAGGTAGGCCGGAGCCAGGGGTCCTGCCTCCACTCCGCACAGAGCCGGGACCCCCAGGACTCCAAGGCAGGCCTCGCTGTGTGGAGCCTGGAGGAGGTGGGACCCCCAGGCAGGCCTCGCCTCACAGAGCTGGGGTCCCGGCTCCTCCCTGCTCTTCAAGCTGGGAGGAGGCAGGAATCCCCCGTGCACACAGCGTCAAGCCCAACCCTGCCCACCTGCACGAGCCTGTTGTGCATGCAGGCTTTTATTAATAAGGATGAACTAAAGGCTTAGCTGGGCCCGCCTCCTCCCGCCTCCTCCCAGGCAGGCTCCATGCTGTGCACACAGCGTCAAGCCCAACCCCGCCCACCTGCACGAGCCTGTTGTGCATGCAGCCATCTTGTGATGACGTGAGGGCATCACGGCATGATGACCACTTAGGCTTTTATTAATAAGGATGAACTAAAGGCTTAGCTGCCTCCTGAAAGTTTGATATATCTCAGTTTATCTCAAATGCCACCAAGGGTGATTTTGGTCTCCCAAAGCAGTTTTCTGTGACATGATTTTACCCACACGTAGTTCTATAGGCTCAGAGCTAGAGGGCTCCTGAGGAGGTTTCCTTGTCCTGCTTGCAGAATGGGACAGTGTCATCTAGATCACAGCTAACCCATAAGACCTGTTGACTTTAACAGAAACAATAGTGCCATCTTTAATTTGTATAGCACCTGTATTTTCAGTTTGTTTGTTTTTTCCACATGGACTTACTTAATTCTATTTTAATTAATCAAGTTAATTAAATAGTCTGGCTCAGTATGACTACCAGCCAGTCTGTGTGGTTTGTGCCCCAGCCTGAGCTCCAGGTCTTGGAGGGTTCTGTGCCACCTCTCAGGTTCACAATAACCTTGACCTGTTGTGGCCTCATCTCTGCCTAGAGCTGACTTGTGCTGCTCTTGACTACCTTCCTTGTCAACAACCACTCCTTGATGAAGAAAGTCAGGGCCAAGGTCCAAGGGCCCCATCTTCTCACCTCTCTACCTCAGGAGTTTCCCTGCCATACATTTCTTCCTTGTTTCCTAATCCAAAGGAATTGGAAATCATAGATGACTGGCTGGAAGAAAAACATCTAACATAAGCTAGCTCAGTCAAAAAATAGGGGTGGAATAGCTAAGATTTGGAAACAGCCTAAGTGCCATCAGCAGAGGAGTGGATTAGAAAACTGTGGTACATCTACACAATGGAATACTATGCTGCGGTAAAAAAAAAAAAAGGAACTCTTGCCTTTTGCAACAGCATGGATGGAACTGGAGAGCATTATGCTAAGTGAAATAAGCCAGTCAGAGAAAGATAAATACCACATGATCTCACTCATTTGTGGATTATAGAGAACAACATAGACTGATGAAAAAATAAAGAAAATACAGAAATTGAAGAAACCAAAAAAAAAAATAGGGGTGGAAAATTGAAAAAAAATAAAAAAGTAGTGTAGTCAGGCCACAAAGAAAATGGCAAGTATCAGGAAGCAACCCTCTTATCTAAGAGCAAAAATAAAAATCACTCAAAAATATTATTGGTGTAAAAATTTTAAATGCTTGAAAAAAGGTCACAAAACAGTACATATAATATGACCCAAATGCCATAAAAGTATAATCTTATATAAAATTATTCATATGTTTGTGCATAAATAAATAAATGTTAAAATTTTTTCTACATCAATCTAACTCTACTTAGATATTAGACAAAGATTAAATAAATATATATAATATTCAATTAGAAGTACTAGAAAGAAAAGAAAAAAATTTCAGGAAACAGTAGAAGGGAAGAACCTAATCCATACTGGGGTGTAGAGGAGACATGGATTTGCTATTGAACATAGACTTAAAGGATGAGTGAGGTTAATTGGTAGCCATTAATTGGTTCTTTATGTATTTTGGATACTAGATCCTTATCAGATACATTATTAGTAACTTTTTTCTCATTCTGTGTGTTTGTCCCTTTACTTTCTTGATAGTCTTTTGACACAAAAAGTGTTTTACCTTTGAAAAAGGCAAATTTATTTTTTTTTCTTTTGTGACTTGTGCTTTTGGTGTCATATATAAGAAACCATTACCTAAGGCCAGATTACAAAATTTATACTTATGACTTCTTCAAACAATTTTATAGTTTTGTTCTTACATTTAGGTCTTTGGTACATTTCTGTAGGTGGGTAGAGGTACGGGGCCAACTTCATTGTTTTACATGTGGATATTCAGTTCTTCCAGGACTATATATGAAAAAGACTATTCCTTCCCCTGTTGACTTTATCTTGGCCTCCTTGTTGGAAAACAATGGGTCACAAATGTGTGGCCTTGTTTCTAGGCTCTCAGTTTTATTTCATTAACCTATATGTCTGTTCTTATGCTGGTTCCAGTACCACAGTCTCTTGATTTCTATAGTTTTGTAGTAGGTTTTGTAATCAGGAATGTGAATTCTACAACTTTATTCTTTTTCATGATTCTTTTGGCTATTCTGGGACCCTTGCCATTTCGTATGAATTTCAGAATCAGCTATAAAAGAGGCATGTGTAATTTTGATAGGGATTGTGTTGAACCAGTAGATCAATTGCCATCTTAATAATTGTTCACCTTGAGAGACCAAGATGGCGGCATAGGTAAACACCGGTAATTTGTTTTATTTTAATGTTAATTTTCTTTTTAATTTTAACATTTTATGTTTTTTAATATTTTTACCATGTTAAAAAATTTTTAAATATTTTAATTTTTCAATTACAATTGATGTTCAATATTATTTTATATTAATTTCAGGTGCACATCATAGTAGTTACACATTTATATAAATTATGAAGTGATATCCCTAATAAGTTTAGTACCCACCTGGCACCATATATAGTTATTATAATATTATTGACTATATTTTCATTACATTACATTCCTGTACATTACATTCCTGTGACCATGTTGTAACTACCAATTTGTACTTCTTAATCCCGTCACCATTTTCACCCAACTCCCCAGCCCCTTCCTATCTGGCAACCATCAGTTTGTTCTCTATATATATGAATCTGTTTCTGTTTTGTTTGTTATTTATTTTGTTCTTTAGATTCCATATATTAGTAAAATAATATAGTATTTTATTTGTCTTTCTCTGTCTGACTTATTTCACTTAGCATAATACCCTCGGTCCATCCATGTTGTCACAAATGTTAAGATTTCATTCTTTTTATGGCCAAGTAATAGTCCATTGTATATGTAACACCTCTTCTTTATCCAATTGTCTATTGGTGGACACCTGCATTATATCTTGGCTATGGTAAATAATTCTGCCATGAATATAGGGGTTCATACATCCTTTTGAATTAGTGTTTTGGATTCCTTCAGATAAATATGCAGAAGTGGAATTGCCAGGTCATAAGGTAGTTCCATTTTTAATTTTTTGAAGAAACTCCATACTCTTTTCCACGGTGGCTGTATCAACCTGCATTCCCACCAATGAGGCATAAGGGTTTCACTTTATTTTCTCTACATCCTCACCAACACTTGCCGTTTGTTGATTTATTGATGATAGCCATTCTGACAGGTATGAGATGGTACCTCATTGTGGTTTTAATTGCATTTTTCTAATGATTAGTGATATTGAGCATTGTTCTATGTCTATTGGCCAACTGTATGTCCTCTTTGGAGAAATGTCTATTCAAGTCTTCTGCCTATATTTTAAATGAATTTTGTATTTTTGGTGTTAAGTTGTATCAATATCTTATAAATTTTGGATATTAACCCTTATTAATGTACCATGGCAAATATCTTTCAATCAGTAGGTTGTCTTTGCATTTTATTGATGGTTTCCTTTACTGTGCAAAAACTTTTTTAGTTTGATGTCTCAGTTGTTTACTTTTTTTCCTTTTGTTTCCCTTGATGAAAGAGATATATTAGAAAACAATATTTCTAAGAGCAATGTCAGAGAGTTTAATGCCAATGTATTCTTCTAAAAGTTTTGAGTCTTACATTTAAGTCTTTAATCTACTTTGATTTTTTTCTTATATATGGTGTAAGAAGGTGGTCTAGTTTCATTTTTTTACACGTATCTCTCCAGTTATCCCGACACCATTTATTAAATAGACTATCTTTTCCCCATTGCATGTTCTTGCCTCCTTTGTCATATATTTATTGACCATATAGGTGTGGGTTTACTTCTGAGCTCTCTATTCTGTTCCATAGATCTATGTGTCTGTTTCTATGCCAACACCATGCTGTTTTAATTACCATTGCCTTGTAATACAGTTTGCTAACAGGTAGCATGATACCTAAAACTTTGTTCTTCCGTCTCAAGATTGCTGTGTCTATTTGGGATTTTTTGTTGTTCCATAATATGTTTTAGAATTATTTGTTCTAGTTCTGTGAAAAATGCCATTGGTATCTTGATAGGAATTGCATTAAATGTATAGATTGTTTTGGGTAGTATGGATATTTTAATGAGGTTAACTCTTGCTATTCGTGAGCAGTATATATGCTTCCATTTATTTGTATCTTCCTCCATTTCTTTCTTCAATGTCTTATAATTTTCTGACTACAGGTCTTTTACCTCCTTGGTCAAATTTATTTCTTGGTATTTTTTTATATAATTGTGAATGGGATGCTTTTCTTTATAACTCTTTCTTATAGTTTGTTATCTACACTAATAAAAGACAAAGATGCTAATTGACCATACCTTCGCTATGCCCACGAGCCAATTAGAGCGACTACATGCAAATTAACCCAACCAAGATGGCGGTTAATTTGCATATACCGGCTGGGAGCGAAGACTGAAGACAACGTGGAAGCAAAGCGCTGCAGAAGGGAGCAAAGTAGAGGTGGTGGAGACAGGAACAGAGCCAAGGCGGCGGAGGCGGGAGGTGGGAGGGAAACAAGCCTGGCAGCAGAGCGGGAGGGAAACCAGGAGCGTGAGGGAAACCAGCTGGGCCGCGGAGCGGGAGTGAAGCCCACCTCTGCGGGTTTCGCTCCCTTCTCTGCTTCGCTCCAGCTGCAGGAAGCCCTATTCTTGCAGGAATCTTCCTGCAACGGGCCTGTAGTTTATACATAAAAGCCTAATATGCAAAGTGTCCCCTCAGAAGTTCAACTGACCAGTTCGATCGCTTGCTATGACATGCACTGACCACCAGGGGGTGGTGCGGAACAAAAATCTTTCCAGCTGGCAGCCCACAGCTGGGGAAGGGAGGCCTCAGGCGGCAGCCGGCAGCAACTAGGGACCCTACCCGTGCACGACTTTCGTGCACTGGGCCTCTAGTTGGTGTATAAACATGCAACCAATTTCTGAATATTGATTTTGTACCCTACTCTTTTACTGAATTTATCAGTTCTAGTAGTTTTTTGGTGGAATCTTTATGGTTCTGTATGGACAGTATGATATCATCTATAAATTATGACAGTTTTACTTCTTCATTTCCAATTTGGATGTTTTTTATTTCTTTTTCTTATCTGACTGCTATGGCTAAAACTTTCAATAATCCTAAATAATAAAAAGCTAATATGCAAATTGTTCCCTCAGGCGGGAGTTTGACTGACCGGGAGTTCAACCAGGGGACAGGGCTGGCCAGCCAACCGCCCGCAGACCCTCCCCCTGGCCGGCCTGGCCCGATTGGCCCTGATTGGGGTGGGCCAGCTGGACCCCACCCATGCACAAATTCATGCACTGGGCCTCCAGTATGTTAAATAAAAATGGTGAAAGTGGACATACTTCTCTTATTCCTGATCTTAAGCAAAACACTTTTAGCCTTTTTCCCCTTTGGATATGATATTAGCTGTGAATTTTTCACATATGGCCTCTATTCTATTTGTATTTTGCTGAGAGTTATCATAAATGAATGCTAGATTTTATCAAATGCCTTTTTTGTATCTGTTGATAGGATCATAGGATTTTTAATCTTCATTTTGTTTATGTAGTGTATCACATTAATTGATTTGCAGGTATTGTACCAAGCTTGCATCCCTGGAATAAATCCCACTTGATCATGGTGTATGATGTATTGCTGAATTCAGTTTGCTAATATTTTGTTGAGCATCTATGTTAGGGAATATTAGCCTCTAATTTTCTTTTTTCTTTTCTTACATTTAAATTTTTTATTGAATTTGTTGGGGCAACATTGGTTAATAAAATTATGTAGGTTTCAAGTGTACAATTCTATAACACATCATCTGTATATTGTATTGTGTTCACCACCCAAAGTCAAGTCTCCTTTTATCACCATTAATCCCCTCTTTACCCTCTTCAATGTCTCCCACTCCCTTTTCTCTCTGGTAACCACCATACTGTTGTCTGTGTCTATGAGTTTGTTAAGTGTTTTTTGTTTAATCCTTTGACTTTTTTACCCAGCCCCTCAGCTCCTCTCCCTTTTGACAGCTATCAGTTTGTTTTCTGTATCTATGAGTCTGTTTTTATTTTGTTGCTTAATTCATTTTGTTCATTAGAATCCACATATAAGTGAAACCATATGGTACTTTTCTTTCTCTGGCTTATTTCACTCAGCATAATACTCTCCAGGTTTATCCATACTGTCACAAAAGGCAAGATTTCCTTCTTTTTTATGGCCCGTAGTACTCAATTGTGTAAATATACCACAGCCTTTTAATCCACTGATTGATGAGCATTTGGACTGCTTCCAAATCTTGGCTATTGTAAATAATGTCGTAATGAACATAGGGGTGCATATATTCTATCGAATTAGTATGATACTCCAGTATTTCTCAGTTGGACAATAATAAAGTATGTCCCCACTGTGTCTCCAAAGGTCCCCAGTGAGATTTCTAGTTCTGGTTGCCACAAAACCTATTCATTAACACCTCCTTTGCTGACTGTCATTCCTTTCTTCTCTCCTCCCACACAGCCTCACTCTGCTTCTTGGTATCACCTACCAGGGAACTATGTTCACCCACATCTGTACTCTGGCTCCACTTTGGGGTGGAGTGTCAAATGAAATGAGGTCCAAACAGTAGATGGGAGCTCCCCCACACAGGACAAAATCCAATCGTTATATTATCTTAAAAGGATGCCTGAAAATGAGAGAAGTGGCATGAATTTTTAAACGAGGAAGAAATTGAAAAACATATGGATTGGTAAAGATTGAAAATAGAGGCCAGCTTCCCCATCCTCTTCAGGCTTTTCCAGAGAGGGCACTGAACTGTCGCATTTCACGGCTCAGTGTCAGAACTATGCCCCCAAATGATCAGGAATTGCTATCATTGTGATCATTTTATAGTTCTCTGCAAAAGTAGGAGTTACAACATCCATTTAGAAAAGATTTCCCTCTGAAATGGTTAAATTTTGTTAACAGTTGGCACTTAAAACAGATGGTAAGCTTCTATTATTTGGAAAATTTACCAGTGCAGATCGGCTTATTCCTGGACAATGGCAGATAAATGAGAGGTGATTGTTCCTGCACCTGCACGGATGTTTGTCTTGTCTCCGATAAGGTGTGGCCGGGCATTGTCTCTGAAGTGGGCTCCTCATTATCTCGGCTATTGTTCCAGGAATCAAAGCTATTATCAATGCTCATGCCTTATTCTGCATCACTCCGCCACAATACCTGGGGAAGTGAGAAAATAGGTGATAGAGTGAATAACATGTGCTCAGAACAACGTTTCATGCAAACCACCGCATTTTCCAGCTGATTCTTTTCATTTTAATTTTTCCATTACCAAGGTAATACATGATCTTCATAAAACCGTGAACAATGAGAAATGTATAAAGTGAAAGGTCCTCTCCCGTTCTCCAACCCCACTTCTGGAGAAAAAAGCCAGAGATGTGTGCGCGCCCCCCCCCCACATGCTCACAAAATGGTAATCAAACTTGTCATTTTGCCTTTTTCACTCTACCTTTTATCCCTCCCATCTCTGTATCACCAACATTTTATTCTTTGGATGCTCTCACAGAAATCCATGATTTCTCAGATTTTGTCCATCCCCCCTTTGGACGTTTATTCCATACAAATACTTAAAGAGTGAACATCTTTGTACATAACTTTGTGCATAATACTTTCGAACTGCCCTCCAAATCAGGCAAAAAAAAATGTTGCATTGTTTTAACTTACATTTTTTTTGAAAATTAGTTACAATTAAGCTCCACCCACCCCTCCCATGTTTATTGGCTGCTTGTATTTTCTCTATAAACTGTGTGGAAATAAACAATGACTAGCCAAATGACAACTATTAAAGACTATTTATCCAGAGCTTGCTAGAACAAGGGAGTCAGCCACCATCACTTGCATTTGGCAGAGACTCAAAGGCAGGCGGAGGAGTGGGGAGGAGTGGGATGCTTTATTGTGGAGACAGGGAGGCTATAGTTCTTTGTGCCCTGATTGGAGGCTGTTGGCTTGGGGAAGCTGGAGGCAGGCTAACTAGCAGCCAGCATCCTATAGTGCAGTGGTTCTCAACCTTCCTAATGCCGCGACCCTTTAATACAGTTCTTCATGTTGTGGTGACCCCCAATTTCATTGTTACAAATTGAACATAATTAAAGCATAGTGATTAATCACAAAAACAATATGTAATTATATATGTGTTTTCCGATGGTCCGCCCCCCCCCCACATGCTCACAAAATGGTAATCAAACTTGTCATTTTGCCTTTTTCACTCTACCTTTTATCCCTCCCATCTCTGTATCACCAACATTTTATTCTTTGGATGCTCTCACAGAAATCCATGATTTCTCAGATTTTGTCCATCCCCCCTTTGGACGTTTATTCCATACAAATACTTAAAGAGTGAACATCTTTGTACATAACTTTGTGCATAATACTTTCGAACTGCCCTCCAAATCAGGCAAAAAATCACAGAATTCCATGATTTCTCAGATTTTATCCATCCCCCCTTTGGATGTTTATTCCATACAAATATTTAAAGAGTGAACATCTCTGTACATAACTTTGTGCATAATACTTTTGCTTAATACTTTCGAACTGCCCTCCAAATCAGGCAAAAAAAAATGTTGCATTGTTTTAACTTACATTTTTTTTGAAAATTAGTTACAATTAAGCTCCACCCACCCCTCCCATGTTTATTGGCTGCTTGTATTTTCTCTATTGTTTCATTGTTTTAATTTACATTTTTTTGAAAATTAGTTACAATTAAGCTCCACCTCCCCTCCCATGTTTATTGGCTGCTTGTATTTTCTCTATAAACTGTGTGGAAATAAACAATGACTAGCCAAATAACAACTATTAAAGACTATTTATCCAGAGCTTGCTAGAACAAGGGAGTCAGCCACCATCACTTGCATTTGGCAGAGGCTCAAAGGCAGGCAGAGGAGTGGGAATGCTTTATTGTGGAGACAGGGAGGCTATAGTTCTTTGTGCCCTGATTGGAGGCTGTTGGCTTGGGGAAGCTGGAGGCAGGCTAACTAGCAGCCAGCATCCTATAGTGCAGTGGTTCTCAACCTTCCTAATGCCGCGACCCTTTAATACAGTTCCTCATGTTGTGGTGACCCCCAATTTCATTGTTACAAATTGAACAACATAATTACATAGTGATTAATCACAAAAACAATATGTAATTATATATGTGTTTTCCGATGGTCTTAAGCGACCCCTGTGAAAGTGTTGTTCGACCCCCAAAGGGGTCGCGACCCACAGGTTGAGAACCGCTGCTATAGTGGATCATTTTTGGCTTTCTCTGGTTGGTCCCAAGTTGGATGCCAGGGGATAAATTAAGGATTCTGTCATTAGTGATTAAGTCCTAGCTGTTTTAGACCAATAGCTACAGAGGTTGTGGTTTCAATTCCTGGACTGTTTGTTGCAGACTTCAGATCAGAGTTCCATTTTTATGTCTGGTCTAGCCATTGTCCATTAGTATATTCAGTCTCTCAACTGCTTCTTCATTTCATATATA
>NW_005358137.1:1543958-1553702 GCF_000412655.1 Myotis brandtii
ATTTTAGAAAGGAAGGGAGAGGGAGAGAGAGATAGAAAGATAGAAAGGTCAATGATAAGAGAGAATCATTGATTAGCTGCCTCCTGCATGCCCCCTACTGGGAACCAAGTCCACAATCCAGGTATGTGCCCTGACTGGGAATCAAACAGTGACCTGGTTCATAGGTTGAAGTTCAACCACTGAGTCACACCAGCCAGGCACTTTTTCATTTCTGTTGCCTTTACAGGGGTGAACAAAAATAGGTTTACAGTTGTGAGTATGGGAGTTTATTCTTATACTAGAGGCCCGGTGCACAAAAATTTGTGCACTCGGGGGCAAGGGGGGTCCTTCAGCCCGGCCTGTGCCCTCTCGCAGTCTGGGACCCCTCAGGGGATGACCACCTGCTGGCTTAGGCCCACTCCCAGGGGTATTGGGCCTAAGATGGCAATCAGACATCCCTCTGGCAGCCCGGCAGCCCTAGATTATTATATCATTAATTTGTATTATTTGTCTTATTATTATTGTTATTATTTTGTATCCTTACTTGTGATTTATCTTTTTTAGGTAATGTCTTTTCCCATATGTAAACCTACTTTTGCCCACTCCTATGTTTTTATTGGGCTGTTCATCTTCTCTATTCCCCCCTCAATTTGTAAACTTGGAGCAGGATCATCAAAGTCATGGCTTCAAGTCTTTAGGATTTGTCCCTATATTTTTATTGGGCTGTTCATCTTCTCTATTCCCCCCCTCAATTTGTAAACTTGGAGCAAGATCATCAAAGTCATGGCTTCAAGTCTTTAGGATTTGTTATATAATTAAAGCAAAACGTATTGCTGTTGGTTTGGAGGAGACTTTTCAAGACTAAGAAGCACATGTGTACACGTGATATTGCTCAGAAGAAAAAGGGGGGTTTCACCCTCACAGATGAAAATGCTCTGCAGAAGCAAAGCAAACCTGTCTGGCCCTTGTTTAAGGCATATGTACGGTTGGGGTGAGAGTGATATTTGGAGCAGAGCTTATGGCAGCTTTACAGAATAGGGAGTGGACTCCCCAGGACACAACATGGAGCCTTCAGGAGGATGATGCTACACAGCATTTCCTGTCACTGGTGTTACTCTGCACAAGGCTTACATTTAAAGTTCTGGGAATCCTCATCATGCTTTAAAACAAGAATTTATAATAAATTTTACACATCTATTAATTTTTTCTTGTTGTCAATCTTCACCTGAGGATATTTTTTCCACTGATTTTTAAAGAGAGTGGAGGGGAAGGAGGAGGGGGAGAGAGAGAGAGAGAGATACATTGATGTAAGAGAGGCACATTTATTGGTTGCCCCTGCATGCACCCCAACCCGGGGGCTGGGGATAGAGCCTGAAACTGAGGTACATACCCTTGACCGGAAATTGAACCTGAGATCCTTCGGTCCACAGGTTGAAGCTCTAACCACTTAGCAATCCGGCCAGGGCACATCTATTAATTTTTCATCCTGTGAGCATAAGTATTGAGTCACTCACCAAAAAATCAACATACATGCTATTGGTTGCCTCTGCACGCACCCCAACCCGGGGGCTGGGGATAGAGTCTGCAACTGAGGTACATACCCTTGACCGGGAATTGAACCCGAGATCCTTCAGTCCATAGGCTGAAGCTCTAACCACTTAGCGACCCGGCCGGGGCACATCTATTAATTTTTAATCCTGCGAGCATTAAGTATTGAGTCACTCACCAAAAAATCAACATACATGTCTTTTGGGGGCAGGAGCATTGAGTCAACAAAGCTTGGGTCTGAAATAGCTGCCTCCCGGAGTCCTTTTCACCATTTCTGAGCTCTGTCCCCAACTGACATCTGTAAGTTTTTTTCTGTTTATTTGGGAGGAGGCAGGGGAGGACTGACCGTGAGCTACTGGTTCCTGGGAGTTCATTCCACCTCCCTCTTAACCAGTGATGAAAGGTGTGCGGGTATGAAAGCCCGCCCGGTCCTGGGGTGTGAGGTACACTGCACTTTCCCATGGGACCCCCTCTGCAAGTGTTTGCCTGAGGGGGCACCCTAGCTTGACCTCCTTTTCTCTGTCCTGACCCCTCCACTCCCTTACTGGTCTCCCCCAGGGCACACTTCCTTAATAAATCTCTTTCCCACCAATCATTGTTTCAGGGTCTGCTTGTAAGAAAATAGACTTAAACTAGCATACAAATTCCTAACTCACAAACTGGTGTGATTTTCAGCAAATCATACTCCCTCCAGGCCTCTGTCCACACCTAGAAAAATAAGAGTATGCACTAAATTATTTGTAGGATCTTTAAAGAGTTAAAACACTGTGGTTTCCTTTAAGTCATGATTACATGTTCTATTTCTCCACTTACGGCTTTCAGATGGTCAGTGAACTCATGGATATGATGTGCTAACTGTGGATGTGATTCTATTTTTTCGTGAAGAGAGGTTTGGATTTGTAGCTCCCATTGGATTTCTAAGGAGTTCATAGCTCCCCACGAAAATTAGCAACCACCCTGTACAGCTTGTTGTTTACAACTTCAGAAGGGCTTAGGAAAGAGTATCGTCACATGCCTCCAACATTAATCTTTTCAGATTAATAATGATTTGATTAAAACCACTTCATATTTATTTTTAAATGATATTTTAAAATATGTGCTAATTGTAGTTGTGCAACAGAGTTAACACATTCCTCCCTGCCCCCGTCTCTGATGGTATCTTCCTCTTATTGACATAGTCTCTTGTGGGTTCAGGCTTTATGACCTTGCAGTTGGAGCAGCTGCTTGGCTCATCATTTATTGACCTACTGCAGTGGTTCTCAACCTTCCTCGTGTCTCGACCCTTTAATACAGTTCCTCATGTTGTGGTGACCCCCAACCATAAAATTATTTTTGTTGCTACTTCATAACTGTAATTTTGCTACTGTTGTGAATGATAATGTAATACATCTGATATGCAGGATGTATTTTCATTGTTACAAATTGAACGTAATTAAAGCATAGTGATTAATCACAAAATAATATGTGATTATATATGTGTTTTCTGATGGTCTTAGGCGACCCCTGTGAAAGGGTCATTTGACCCCCAAAGGGGTCGCGACCCACAGGTTGAGAACCGCTGACCTATTGTGTGCATAACAAGTGTTGGATAAATCAGCCTGGCTTTGTTAAAAAAGAAAACATGTTTGTGACTATTAAAGAATATAAAACCCACTTACTTGAGCTTCTCCCCATGTTCCTCTCTGTCCCTCTCTTCTGTACACAGACAGACACACACAGGCACACACTATCATGGGCATCCGAAAAACACTCTAGAAGCTTTCAAGTGCAGGATTCCAAATCTGGTTTTGGTAGAAATACTGAGTAGATGAGTAAGCAGAGCTCAAGGGAGAAAGGTCTGTTTGAGTGAGACATAAAATGGGGAATCATCAGTATGTCGTTGGTTTTAGGACCCATGGGGTGATATTGAACTAAAGCCATATAAAGTGTCACCATTGGAGGAAGCAGGGTGATGGAGACATGGGATTTGCTACTATCTTTGTAACTGCTGGTGACTCTGTATTATTTCAAAATAAAAAGTTTTTTAAAAATATATGGGTCTGTGTAAGTTTCCTTAGGGATTAATTTTAAAAAGTGATGACGTGACTAAACACTTAAATCTAAACCATCCTGGGCAATCCAGAAATGTAGCTTCACAGTAACTATGGTTCAGGCCCATCAAGAAGTAGATACCAGGATGAGATTAGATGCGGAGGAGACTTGGGGAGAACCCCTGTGAAGGACAAAGGGGAGGCAGCCCAGGAGGTGCAGAGAACTCAGATGATGATACAGACCTCACTTGTGAAGGGTAGGGAAAGGGTGGGTTGGTTGGGAAAGCCTCAGACTGCAGCCCAACTGTCAGGAAATTGCAACCAGGACCAGGGGAATCCTTGAGCCAAAGTTACCCCGGAAAGGAGTTCCACATCTCAAAGGAATGAGCCAGAATTTTTATCTCCCAGTGCTTGATTGGGGATGTGACCATTTAGAGCAGCGTTTCTCAACCTGTGGGTCACGACCCCTGAAAAGACATCCTGCATATCAGATATTTACATTACGATTTATAACAGTAGCAAAATTACAGTTATGAAGTAGCAACGAAAATAATTTTATGGTTGGGGGTCACCACAACATGAGGAACTGTATTAAAGGGTTGCGGCATTAGGAAGGTTGAGAACCACTGATTTAGAGCCTTCTCCCCTGAAACATGCTCAGGATAACCAGAATTCTCTGTCCAGACAGCCCTGAGACTGCAGGTGGGTATGAGTGGGTCTTCATGTCCAGGCATTTCACAGTGAAGCAGTTGCTGGGGCCAGAAAGAGAATGTCACAATGTGCTGGGACCAGGGACCAGTTTTCCCTGCGTCACCATCTAGGGGTGGGAACTCACAGGGGTTCAAGAATCATAATTGAAAACCTGGCATTCCAGGTCATTTTACAAAGGAATATTTTTCAAGGTAGGAGAATAAACATGTATTATCAAAAGGTTGATGGATGTTTTAAATATATAGACATATGTCATGGGAGCCTCCATCCATACCTTGTGCTAGGCCCTGCCAATATTAGAACCATAGCTATACTTTCCTGGAAAATCCATATACAGACAGAAGACAACATTCAAAAGATTGAAGAATTTTAAGAACTGCTAAGTAACAAATTAATATATAAGTCAACATATAAATCTTTTAAAGTTTCTAAAGAAGATATATGTTATATGTTATATATCTCATGATATATGTAGTATAATATACATTATATTCTATATACTAAATTATATAACATACTATTTCTTATAATAAAATTTCTTATCAAGTAATACAATCATAGTTAAGTCATTCTAATACATTTTTTATTGATTTTAGAAATTATTAGTATGAACAATTTGCTTAACTCAGCAGTCACCAGCTAAATGACACCTTTGTCTTTATGATTTAACACAGGAAAGCTCACCAAACTCTCATTAAATTGGTGGTCATTTGGTCCCCAGCTCCTGGGTTATTTTTGCAGCTAGAAGGAGCATTGCACCTTAGCCTGCATATCTCTCATGGCCAGGACCTGGAGCCTCAGCCCCTGACAACAAGGCCACCGCCCCCTTGTTCTGCCCCAGGGAAATGTGTAGGCACTGCCCAGGCCCTGCTGCCCTGTTGCCAGCCCACCTTGGTATACACAGAGTTGCCAATGGCCATCCATTTCCACACCAGCTCTGTTCCCAGGTTCTATTACCTATTTCTGTTACTTTTATACCAACCAGACTGGAAGTATTTTAGTAACCATCAGTACAAACAGTGGAGTGCTTAATGAACAACACCTTCCTGCACTCACATGCAAACTTTATGCAATTCCAGATGGGTACTGACTGCGGATTCCCCAGGGTAAAAACCCTAGTAAAAAAGAGTCCTTGACACATTAGAGAGGTACATGGAAGCATGGGGTAGACCTCATCTGTTCTAGCTGCCTTGGTATCCATAGCCTGACATGTAGCTGGTGCTCAATAGATGTTGAATGATTGATACAACTATGACCCCATCAATTCAATGTATCAAAAGGATGGTTTAGCTCCAGAACTCAAGTTCACCCCAGCGTTGGGGATATGAACAAAAGGCTTTCAGATAGGCGATGTTGCCAATACCCAATTATCTGGATTAAACTTCTTTTTCCAGCTGGACCTCCACCCTTCTCTTTTAAAAATACACACTGAGACCTGGCAGATGTGGCTTAATGCTCTCTCTCTCACTCTCTCTAAAAATCAATGGAAAAATATCCTCAGGTAAGGATTAACAAAAATAAATAAATAATAAAAATACACAATGATCCCATTTTTACATTTAATGAATTAATACTTTCAAGTTCCAAGCTATTTCGAAGCTATTGCGCTAGAGAAGCAGAATGAAAGAAATTAATACAGTTGAGTTTACAAGTTCAGAAAGAGATGAGCTAAGATGGAGAGAGATTTGATACAACTACGTCTCCCTCTTCATCAGAGAGAACAATTTTGGAAAAAATCCTTAATTAGAAAGTCTCAGTTCTGTCTGTCTTGCATGCATCCAATAGTGCTGTGAGCTAGATGTCTTGGGCTGTTGATCCCATTCACAAATTACAGATGCAATCATTATAAGGTTGGTGAATCAACTAATCATGCATGAGAAATATTTCCTAACCAGGCAAAAAAAAAGGAGAGTTTATAGGAATGTTTAAAAAGCTCAGGGACAATGAATTCTCAGCGGCATTCCTCTGAGGTGTCACAAGTGTATCAGACATTAGGACCCAAGGAGGCCAAACCGGGAGGTGGGAGAGAGAGCGGAGGCATCAACAATGACCCAGCCCAGGGACCCATTCTAAACCAAGGCAGGCAGATCAGATAATACAGAAAGGAGGAGAGGAAAGCAAAAGACCCCTGCTATTGTTCACATGCTCCGCTTGCATTATTCAAAGACAGATTTTTAAATATGTATCAGCATTCTAGTAAACAGGGTGAGCTTGATAATAACAATGCAATTCAGCAATTACTACTCCAAATAAATACATTAGAAATGTCATTACTCTAATCAGATTAACTGCTATCCTCATGTTGTGCTTTGAACAATCATTAACATTATTCTTTGTGAATGTGGCAAGTACATTGTCTAGAAATGCACAGATGAAATAGTGGTTCACTACTATTTTTCCTCTATAAATAAGTTTCTTAAATACTTGTAAATGCATTGATTTTCCCCCATGTAGGCTACTTAATATGCTAAGACCAACTGTGTTCAGTTTCAAGATTTCTAGCACCAGGATATAATTTTTATGCTGGATGTTATTATTCATAACGGTGGTTCATTTTTATGAGAACAATTGCTATGATAGGTTAAATGTCATTATTTTCAAAACTACCCTTACAGATTAGCTGCTACATCACCTTCTGGACACTTGCACTCGACTATCTAAACCACAGCTCATAATTGTATTACTCGCTAGGCTTATTCTTCCTGCTAATAATGCCTCTAAATGCTTTTTCAACAGCCAGAGAGCCACTCCTGTGAACCAAAACGTCTCTTCCCATTTTGGCACTGGGTGACAGCTGGGATCTTTTGCAAGTAAATGGAGATCTAGTGATGAGTTTATTTTCTATTATAGTTATATTCATGATGTGAAGGCCATTGAAATTCAGACTAGAGTTATCTGATGTTCAACATTTTGGAACACAGGGGATTTAAGTACTCACTCATTAAAATAATTTTTCTATCAAAAAGAAAATTCTCTTTTATGCTAGAGAATGTTTAGGAGCATTGGTACTTAATAAATAATTATGTTGAAATAAGCTTCAACAAACTTCTAATGAACAGCTAGCTACTATCTTTCAGAATGAAAGCTACTATCATTGCACACACTAGTGGCCCTCTTGTTATATTTGGGTCTTGATTGCAACAGCAATCTTCAGAAAGAACAAAGTTGGAGGAATCACGCTATCTGATATCAAACTATACTACAAGGCCAACATAATCAAGACAGCATGGTGCTGGCATAATAACTGGCATATAAATCAATGGAATATAATATAGAACTCAAAAATAACCCACATATATGGTCAATTAATATTTGACAAAGGAGGCAAGGACATATAATGGGGTAAAGACAATCTCTTTAATAAATGGTGCTGAGAATATTGGACAGTTACTTGCAAAAAATGAAGTTAGATCACCTTCTTATATATACCATGCACAAGAATAAACTCTAAAATGGATTAAATCAGGGGTCCTCAAACTTTTTAAACAGGGGGCCAGTTCACTGTCCCTCAGAAGGTTGGAGGGCCGGACTATGGTTTAAAAAAAAAACTATGAACAAATTCCTATGCACACTGCACATATCTTATTTTGAAGTAAAAAAACAAAACGGGAACAAATACAATATTTGTATTTGCATGTGGCCCGCGGGCCGTAGTTTGAGGCCCCCTGGATTAAATACTTAAATGTTAGACTTGAAACCAGAAAAATCCTAGAAGACAGTAAAATTTTGGACATTTCTCATAGAACATTTTTTCTGATATATCTCTTCAGGCAAGGGAAACGAAAGAAAACAAATGAACAAATGGGACTAGTGATTCCCCAATAAATTCAATTAAAGTTATAAAAATAAAGTCTATTAATTTTTTTAATTTAAATTCTTTATTGTGTAAAGCATTACATGAGTCTCCTTTTCCCCCCATTGACCTCTCCCTGGCCACTCCCACCTCCCAGCACATGCCCTCACCCCCCTACTGTCTGTGTCCATTGGTTGTGTTCACATGCATTCATAAAGTCTTTGGTTGATCTCTTACCCCCTCACACCCCACCTTCCTCCATAGGTCAGACAGTCTGTTTGATGCTTCTATGTCTCTGGTTCTATTTTTGTTCATCAGTTTATGTTGTTCATTATATTCCACAAATGAGTGAGATCATGTGATATTTATCTTTCTCTGACTGGCTTATTTTGCTTAGCATAATGCTCTCCAGTTCCATCCATGTTGTTGCAAATGGTAAGAACTCCTTTTTCCCTGCAGCAGAGTATTCCATTATATAGATGTACCACATTTTTTTAATCTACTCATCTGCAGAACCAGTTTTAAGGGGGAAATCCCCCTTGCCCTCTCCTGGGTGACTCTCAGCAGCTGCTATGTGGACACCTCCCTGTGGTCTCCATGGTTTCCTATGTTGCTCTCTTTAAAACGGCCTGTCCTCACCTTGCTCCACCTCCCTACCTTCCACATAGAATTCTATCAAGAAGTCTTCCCCAGTGATCCCACCCACCCTGACTTCCTCTTCCTTCCGTCATCTCAGCACGTCTGCCAACAGAATGTGAGCGAGCAGCATCCCAAATATTTTTGTCTCTTCTGGTGGAGGACATTCTAAATTAGACTGTAATCCACTGAAGGAATGGAGGCACTGTCTGCTTAATTTAGAATCATAGACTTTGTTTTAACCAGTTAACTGCCACATGTCCATATGCCACAATATTTTGAATTTAATTTAAAAAATCAATTTGCAATGAATATTATAAAAATAAATTTATTACAATTCGGATGTTCTTGAATATTTTCAGTTGAAAATTCTCACCAAAATGATTTTAAAGTTGGTCTATAGACACTTATGGCAGGCAAATAGTAAAAATGAAAGGTTTTAAAATGTCATCTTATTGCACATCTTGACTTTACCAGGCAATATATAAGACAGAGTCAGATACAACTTAATACAATATTGTAGCTCCCAATTAAAATTCCAGTTGAATATTTTTTAAGGAATTCAAACTTACTTTAAAATTTATATGGAGGAATAGCCACACACAGATAGTACACCTTAGAAAAGAAGGACTTGCCCTGCCAGATATTAAGCCACACAATAAAGCCATAATAATAAAAGTCATACCGAACATACACAGAAATAGCCCAACTGAAGAATGGAACAGAATACAGACCTCAGAGACAGACTCATGCATAGATATGAAATTACTATAATCCTGTTACATTCATTTCCCTTAGGCGCCTTATGCGCAGGTGCACCATTTCTCTCCACTAATTAGTAGCAGTGAATATTTTAGCAGCTGATTACCATGTCAATTGTCTTCTACTGACTTGTTTGGTGTGCACAACAGGAAATATTTTGCCTTTAGAAAAATGGGTTTATTTATGTTACTCTTATTAATTTGTGCAGTTATTCAGTGTCTGGTAAGTTAATGTTCAAGAAAAATATTAATTTTTATTAAAATGTTCTATTATTTTATGTTAACA
>NW_005358137.1:1556074-1568212 GCF_000412655.1 Myotis brandtii
GAATAAAGTATCCAAGTGGTCACCAAGACACATGGTTCCTAGGTGCAGCCTTGCTGGATTGAATACTCTATACAATAAGGACTTAAAATTTGAAAAAATAGATACTAAAAACATAATTGAACATAAAGATAGGTGTTTAGGAAGACAGTCTCTTTAAAATGGGGCGCTAATCATTTAAGGTATTTCTTAGCCAGCTGTGGGGAGCGGAGGGAAGTGGGCACAGAAGTTGTTGCTTTATTTTGCTGGTATTTCTTAGCCAGCTGTGGGGAGCAGAGGGAAGTGGGCACAGAAGTTGTTGCTTTATTTTGCTACTTTGGTTTGTATTTGAAGCTCCAGCTCTGAGGATTTGGAAGAACTTTCCCAGAGGACAGCCTTCAAGAGGAACAAGACTTCCTTCCTCTTTGCTCAGGGCTGGTTTGCGGGCCGAGGCAGGTGCCTACTGGAGAGGCTGTGCACCAACCACCCTGCAACATAGCAGGGAGCCTCCCCTAACTGATGTAGGGCTGGGGATTTGCCTTCAGAAAGGAATCTTTACTTTGCAAGAGGAGTCACGCAGGATCTCTTACACAGGTGATGTCATGCCATTTATTACAAATGTATTGTAAGTCCCCTGCAGGAACACATTGGCTGTGCAAGCTGTCCGCATGTTCAGGGCCATGCCAAAGGGGTGCTCAGCAAGACTTACGTGCTGAGCTCCAAGGTTAAAATATGCGCAGTGATATTTGTAGTTAGCTCTAATTAACCTTAGGATCTTCTAATAATTCATTCCAAATAAATGCTAGGTTTATATTTGTTTTCCTATATGTTTTGAGTACACCTTTTTCTCTTCGTTGATTTACAGTTTTTACCTTATAATTTAAATTTCACTATAAGCAGTCTTTGAACACAACACAAAGCAGCAAAAGGAATTGCTTGCTAAGTCTACTGTTATTATTTTCACGGGAATAAACACACTTCAGGAAAGTCCACCTTTTAGTAGCTTCCATTGAATTCAGGAGTTGACCTTTTGACCAATGAAGTACTTTTAACATCAAGTATCAGTTATTTGCTGGGTGGATAGTTTCCACTCAGCGGGATTCTTGACGTTTATACTCGCTGTTATCCTGGACGATGAGCTCTGGGAGGTCAGAGGCAGTGGTCTTCCCTGCTTGAACCCTAGCTCCTGGCTCAGAGCCTCAGATCATTGATTCTTTGTAAATTCCCATTGAGCATAATAATAATAATTCAATCAAAGGATACTTTGCCTTTAAATATATACAGTACGTTTATATAAGTGTTATATATATCATGCACATAAAAATAACACATATATGCTAGTTTAGCCCACATGCAGACTGGCTTTAAGCAAGTATATTGGAGATAGTAAAGATTCAGTTGAGCATCCTGGATTGATAGAGTTGTGATTCCACTTCAACAATTTATCTTTGGTCGAAGGTCATGGAATGAGGACCAAATGGACAGACTGGCTTTAGGATTTGGAACAATCGATAAGCTACTCATGGGGACAGGGGAAAACAGGAAGCTTTGGGGACAGTGGGAAACTTTCACTTAGGAGCAGGAAATACTTGCCTGGAAAAGTAAAGGGAATACAAATGTCACCTGAGATGTTTTTCTGAAAAGATGCTGTTGGCAGCTATGAGAATCCACTTGCGTAGAAAATCCTGTGAAGGGAAAGAATGCATTCCAGGAACAAGCTTAGGGAATCTGGGAATGCTGCTGTTTGCCTCCTCTTAAGAAAAGAAACGATAAATCCACTGGCCTGTCCGGGAAAGAAGAAGGGAAAAGACAACTGCCACCTGCCCTTTGGGAAGTAGCCAAAGCAGCATTAACGCTACTGAGAGCACTGGTGTGGCCCTTCCTTCCTTTCAGTTCCATTTGAGCTTCGTGGCTGTGGCTTGAGTGCTTGGGTCCTGCAGGTGGTGTGCACAGCCACCTAGGAAACCCACGTGGGGTGAGCTGTCAGATTAATGATGTTTCGGTGAGGGTACATTTAAGAGATTTCTAGAAGAAGAGAGAAGAGGGGAATGTAGTATAACATCACAGACAATATTGACATGAAGAAAAGAGAACAGAAATGCATTCAAAGACACCCATGTAACCAATTTTTTTAAAATTGTTGACAGTATTACAGATGTCCTCCATTTCCCCACCCTTTGTCTCCCTCCACCTAACCCCTGCCCCACCCTTGGCCTTCATCACACTATAGTCTTTGTCCATGGGCTATGCATATACGTATATACTAGAGGCCCAATGCACAAAATTTGTGCAAGGGCTTTGGCCCCTGCAACCATCGAGGCTGCCTCTGCCTCGGCCCCCACCCGCCATGGCTTTGTCTGGAAGGACGTCCAGAAGGACATTTGGTCTAATTAGCATATTACGCTTTTATTATAAAGGATGTTCTTTGGATCTCTTCTCGTTCCTCCCTACACACACCTCCACCCTGAGATCTGTCAGTCTGTTCCATGTATCCATGTCTCTGGACCTATTTGGATTGTTACTCTATTTTGTTCATTAGATTCCACATATAAGTGGGATCATGTGACATTGTATTTCTCTGACTGGCTTATTTTCCTTAGCATAATAATCTTCAGGCCTATCAATACTGTCCCAAAGGGTAAGAGATCCTTCTTTTTTACAGCTTCATAGTATTCCATTATGTAAATGTACCACAGCTGTTTTATCCACCCATCTACTGATGGGCACTTGGGCTGTTTCCAGATCATAGCTATTGTAAATAATGCTACTATGAACATAGGTGTGCATATATTCTTTCTGATTGGTGTTTTGGGATTTTTAGGATATACTCCCAGAAGTAGGATCTCTGGGTCAAAATTCCATTTTTAATTTTTTTTTTGAAGCAACTCCACACTGTTTTCTATAGTGGCTGTACCAGTCTGCCTTCCCACTAGCAATATACGAGGGTTCCTTTTTCTGCACATCCTCGCCATCACTTGTTGTTTGTTGATTTATTGATGGTAGCCATTCTGACAGGTATGAGGTGATACCCCATCGTATTTTAAATTTGTATCTCTCTGATGATTAGTGATGTTGAGCATTTTTTCATATGTCTCTTGGCTATCTATGTGTCCTCTTTGGAGAAATGTCTATTCAGGTCCTTTGCCCAATTTTGTATTTGGATTGTTTGTTTTTCTGGTGTTGATTTCTATAAGTTCTTTATACCCCATTGTATTTTAAATTTGTATCTCTCTGATGATTAGTGAGGTTGAGCATTTTTTCATATGTCTCTTGGCTATCTTTGTGTCCTCTTTGGAGAAATGTCTACTCAGGTCCTTTGCCCAATTTTGTATTTGGATTGTTTGTTTTTCTGGTGTTGAGTTCTATAAGTTCTTTATATATTTTGGAAATTAACCCCTTATCAAGTGTATCATTGGCGAATATGTTCTCCCATACACTGGGTTTATTTTTCATTTTGTTGGTGGTTTATTTTGCTGTGCAGGAACTTTTTAGTTTGATGTAGTCCCATTTGTTTATATTTTCTTTTGTTTCTATTGTCCTAGTAGATGTATCATCAAAAATTCGGCTGTGTGAGATGTCTGAGATTTTACTGTCTATGTTTTCATCTAGGATTTTTATGGTTTCATGACTGACACTTATGTCTTTTTTCCATTTTCAGTTTATTCTTATGTATGGTGCAAGTTGGTGGTCTAGTTTCTTTCTTTTTTTCGCACCTATCAGTCCAATTTTCCCAACACCATTTATTGAAGAGACTGTTGTTAATTCATTGAGTGCTCCTGCCTCCTTTGTCAAATATTAATTGCCCATAATGGTGTTGGTTGATATCTTAGGTCTCTGTTCTGTTCCAATAGCCTGTTCTTGTGACAGTACCAGGCTGTTTTGATTACAATGGCTTTGTAGTATAGTTTTGCATCTATCAGTCCAATTTTCCCAACACCATTTATTGAAGAGACTGTTGTTAATCCATTGAGTGCTCCTGCCTCCTTTGTCAAATATTAATTGCCCATAATGGTGTTGGTTGATATCTTAGGTCTCTGTTCTGTTCCAATAGCCTGTTCTTGTGACAGTACCAGGCTGTTTTGATTACAATGGCTTTGTAGTATAGTTTGATATCTGATATTGTGACACCTCCAACTTTATTCTTCTTTCTAAAGATTGCTGAGGCTATTTGGGGTCTTTGAGAGTTCATTATTTGGGGTCTTTTTTGGTTCCATATACATTTTTGGAGTATATGTTCTAGATCTTTGAAGTATGTTGTTGGTATTTTAATAGGGATTGCATTGAATCTATAGATTGCTATGGACATTTTAATGATGTTAATTCTACTAATCCATGAACATGGTATATGCTTCCACTTGTCTGTATCTTCCTCTATTTCTTTTTTCAATGTCCTATAGTTTTCCTAATACAGGTCTTCTATCTCCTTGGTTAAGTTTATTTATAAGTATCTTTTTTCATTACAATGGTAAATGGGATGGTTTTTCTAGTTTCTCTTTCTGAGAGTTCATTATTTGTGTATAAAAATGCCGTAGATTTCTGGATGTTAATGTTGTACAGAGTTCCCAATAGCCCCTTCCCTCCCACAGTTTCTCCTATTATTATCATTAGTGTGGTATCTTTGTTATAATTAATGATCCAATATTGATACCTTATTAATAGCTAAAGTCCAAGCTTTACAGTAGCATACACTCTTTGTGTTGTACATTCTATGAGTTTTGACAATTGTATAACAACATGTGTCCATCATTACTTTATCATACAGAATTCCCAATACTTTAAAGAAACTTCCCTTTTTAGCAATTCATTGAGGAAGACCCCCTTTCAAATTTGAAATCCTATACAAATCCAGTTTTGATTAGTTGAAGAAGAAATCAATGATGCAATTATTTTGGTTGAAGAAAATGAAGATACCCTTAACATTTCCAGAATTGCCTGAGTGTGCCCAGTTCAAACCTTTTCAGCAAAGGGTTTGCTATGGCCAGAATTGTGTCCTCCCCAAATTAATCTGTTGAAACCATAACCCTAAATGTGACTGTATTTGGAAATAAGGCCTTTAAAAAAGTAATTGAGGGGGACCCTTTTCCCCCTCCCTACTTGGGAGTTCGTTCTGTGGGACTCTACCCCCCCTCCCTACGTGGGAGTCCGTACTTGTTCTTCAGTAAATCTCCATCTTTGCTATAAAAAAAAAAAGTAATTGAGTTTAAATGAAATCATAAGGGTGTGGCCCTGAAGCAGTAGCACTGGTGTCCTTAGAAAAAAGGAAGAGACACCAAAGACCCCTGTCTCCCCATGAGCTCACAGAGGAAAGGCCACATGAGAACACAGCAAAAGGTGGCTGTCTACAAGCCAAGGAAAGGCCTCACCAGAAACTACCCCTACTGACATCTTCATCTTGGATCTTTAGCCTCTAGAACAGCGGTTCTCAACCTGTGGGTCGTCGCGACTTTGGGGATAGAACCACCCTTTCACAGGGGTCTCCTAAGACCATCGGAAAACACATATATAATTACATATTGTTTTTGTGATTAATCACTATGCTTTAATTATGTTCGATTTGTAACAATGAAATTGGGGGTCACCACAACATGAGGAACTGTATTAAAGGGTCGCGGCATTCGGAAGGTTGAGAACCGCTGCTCTAGGCCTATGAGAAAACACATGTCTGTTGTTTAAACCAGGCTGTGGTATTCTGTTAAGGCAGCCCAGGTTGATTCAAACAGGGTCAGTCCCTTTGGGGAAGAAACTCCTAGCAAAAATAGGAGGGGCTGCACATTCTGTTTTTCTGTGTGAATCAGAAGACTCTAAGGTGAGCCCATAGCTAGGTGTTTCTGAGATCAACATGGTGACTCTGAGGAGGAGCGGGGGTGGGAGGTGCACCAGCCCTGGCCTGCACGAGAGCAGGGGCCTCCAGGCTCTTTGCTCTGCAGCCTGCTAGTCCTGGAGAGGCTCACATCAAGCTCTCTATCAGGACAAATCCCCAGCAGCTAAGTAAACCACATAATAAGGCTGTCAGTCATTTTGACTGGATGACATGTGGCCCCCAAAGTACAACATCCATGAAATGTCACTGTGTCAGTGCCCGATAACACCCACCGAGCCCCCGGCCAACCTCCCAGCACCTCTTCTGGCACCTATATCACCAACACAGCTCTGGTCTCAGTGCTGGCTAACGTATCTTTTAAAGATATGTTACCTCTGCAACTAAATCACAAGCAACAGTTTTCTTTTACAACTGGTCATCCCCACAGACGCTTCCTCACTGAAACACCTCATGGTGTTGGATATTTCCCACCCAGTAGCACATTCTTTTTTTTCCTCTCCTGATTGTCACTGCAAACAGGTTCTTTATGAAACCAAGAACCCATTTTGCAAACTCCCATGTGGAGTTCTGTGGACAAGACCGATGTGCACGCTGGTGCTCTATTTCTAAAGGGATAAAGACATTTGCCAGAGGAAACACAGTGTGTAGTTTGGATTGAAAGCAGCATTATTGACTATTCCAATGGGGAAATAATTTTAACAATGAGATGAACTACTTGGAAGGGGGTCTCAAGGTTATTTACTCTAAGCGGTAGATAGGAGATTAATCAGTGCCATCTAAGCTGAAGGCGGGACTCTTCTAGCAGGTTCGGACACAGAGCTTATAAGAAACTGAAAATACATCCCACCCAGACAGTCCTTGGTTTATCTCATCCTTTCCTTGGGTCTTAATAAGTCATTAAGTTTCTTTGAATCAAACAAGTCTTCTCATTATGATGGTCCCATAAAACCAACTTCCTGTTGCTCCGAGAACTGTGAATAATAGCCCTGATACACGGAAGTTTGAATACACGCTGATAAAAATCAGATTTTCCGCATGCGATGGATATTAAAAATACCAAACTTTTATGATTTTTGAATGTTAAGCAGCGTCCACAAGGCCGAGGTGACCTTGCGGTGTGTGGAACGGTGAGAAAAGGGAAGACGGGGCAAAAGCCCTCACATCTCACATATTTAATAAGTTGCCTGTGCAGCCTTCAACCACTGTCATATTTTAATACAGAGGCTACCAGGCCACAGCTGTTTTTTCGTAAATATTTCTTGAAGCAGCCATCTTCCCAGGGCCACATCAATCCGCTGCCAGCCAGCCTGTCTTCCCGAGCTTTCCAAGGGGCCCAGCCAGACCCACTTTCATTTTGGTTTCTCTCCTGACACCAAGTTAGTCTAAATTCAAGAACAAAAGCATTCATATTTGTCCTTGTATGTCAAGGATTACCACTATTGAAAGGCTTTTCTAAGATCAGCTTGTCTTTTTCTTTGCTGCTTAATCTCTTTCTTTCTCCTGCTCAATGGCCTCCTCTTACTTTCTCTCCTACTGAAGAAACAGGAGGCTTTTGTTCAGTCTCGCTCTCTTCCCTTTTTACAAAACTTAACAGAGTTAAAAGGCCAGCTCAGCGTGACCACCTGGCAGACAGGAGGTGCTGGCTGGCTGGCAACCTGCCCGTGGCCAGCTGTGACATTGTGCCCCGCCAGCTGTGTTAAGGCTCTGCTCAAGGGATTGTCCTGGCTCCGTGGGCAACCACCTCCCATCCAGCCAGTGTCCCAATCCCATTGTCCTCAACTTCCCTTGTTTAATGTTGTTTTGCAAATCACTAAGCGCTGGAAGTCTGTTACTCACAGTTCACGTCCCGTGTAAGGCCACACAGGAGCGGCAGAGCTGAATGTCTTGGTGGTGGTCCTTTCACATCCCTAACGAGATCATTACCACTAACTAAATACAAATCCGGCCCCATGACCCTCAGAGGCTGTGTGGGACATCCATATCATCCCACACCCCCACGCCACTGCCTTCTGGCACTGGAAGCTAAGCCTGCGATGAAAAGGCTGCCAAACTCTCCTCAGTCCCTGAGCCTCAGACACCTGAGTGACACCCCTGGGGGGCACTGTCCTTGCTCAGGAACTGGCTGGCCCAGGTGGTCCCCTAACTTGAACATTTGGGAGGCCGACTTTAAGATGGCAGAGTCCTGCCTTCCCACAGCTCTCACAGAGCCTGGGGACATGCCCCGGTGACCTCAGTCCCAAGTCTGGGCCTAACACTGTAGACTCTAAAGTTGAGGTGGGCCAGGAATGAGGACTTTGTTGCTCATAAACCACCACCATCTTCAAGATTGTCCTGAGTCTCCTTGGCATATTTGACATTTTGTTTGGCTCTCACTGTACCGAAACCACGAGTGAATTTCTCCCTTCACTGGTGATGTGAAGGTGGCCACTTGGACCCACCCTCATAAGCAAAGGTAAAGCGTAAGGTGTGTGTGAGTGTGTGTAAAAGTGTGCATATGACTATGTGTGCTGAGTGTGTGCTCAAGTGTGTGTACATGTGTTCATGTGTATACGAGTGTAGGTATGTAAGCATGTATGGCTGTGTGTTCTGAGTGAGTGTGTGTGTGTGCGTGTGTGGGCATGTGTATTATAAGTTGTAGTTCTATAATAATGGGGTTTCGGTACAGTAATTCTGCCTGCCCAGTTGATGATGACAATCCCAGTGTGATAGGTTAGTAATTAAGATTTCCTAAGGAAGGAAAGAGCTGGTAAGTTTATTACCTATAAATTTCCTCTCTCCTTCCTTCTCAAATGAAATGGTGAAAAATCAAAATATTCTAAAGCAAATACATACTTAAAAGTACACACAAAGAAATACATTTACCTATTTGCATTGTGTTTATAACAATTTATTTATTCTGACAGATACCAAAATCAGCTCATAATAGAATACCAAAATTTTATGTAATGTTCTTTTTTAATATAAATGCTCCTGTGGCATATGCCTGTTTTTAGTCTAATCATAATATGTATGTTTTAGGTTTCTCTTTCCTTTTGAAGACACACCAATGTGGAACGCAGGGTGGTTCTAGGACTTGGATTCCCTAAAGAAATCTCCATTCTTGAGATGTCCCATATTTTAATTGCCACTTCCATCAAGCAGGACACTGGGATGGTTAATGCTACATGTAAACCCTGTTGAACTGGGACAAGAATAAGCAAGAAAACTAATCAAGTGAAGAAGAAAAAGAGGCGGGCGTGAAGGAGGAAGGGAAGGCCCACAGATATCAAAGAAGCACACAAATTCGAAGGAGCAGTTGGCGTTTCTCATGAATGATTCCACAAATGGATACGTAGACCCAGACCCCGCAAGATCCTGCGATTAGGTCTTTAGAGCAAGTTATTGAAAATAATCTTTAAAATTTTAAAGATAAACAAGCATATGTTTGATTTCTTTCTTTTTTTTTCCTTTTCCCTAGCAATATGAAGGGATCACTGTGTTTCCAAGTGTCGGTGTGGGTGGCTCCCTCCTCAGCTAAGGGCAGCACTGTTGGGGTCTGTTCATTCATCTCTCTGGAAAAGTGATCCCCAATGGCCAACTGCACCTAAAGCAGCAGGAAGCAGGACTGGAACTCAGAACCTCTCACTAACAGCAGTGCCCTCATGACTGCAGAGAGCAAATCATTTCCAGTTCTCTTTTCATCCTGGGTATGTCCCCGCTCCCTGCTGATAAGAAAGCCTCCAAAATGAATTTAACTTCTTTTGTGATGCAAGATGGACTGGAGATTTAGACACACAAGTAGTGTTGAGCATCTGTCTCTGGGGTACCATGCAGAACCCCACGCTGGCATTCTTGGCTCCAGAGGGGGGTCTTTGGAGTCTCCCTGCCAGGGTTCATCCGAGGGGTCCCCTCACGTTCCTCTCCCCTTCTCTCAAGGTCCAGAACTCAGCAAACTCATGGCACCCCCAGGGGCTGCAAGCTGGGGCTGGTAAGGCCCCACCTTCCTGAGCGGATGCCTCCTCCTCGGTTCAGGAGGAGCCAGAACAGAGCAAAGTGAAGCAAACATGGAGCAATGTCTGGTGTCCTGCGCTCTGCTTGGCCCTCCTGTGAATTTACAGCCACGCATGGCGTGTGTTCATTCCATGTCCTCTGAGCATCTCATTGCCAACACTGCTCTGCCTGTGAGAAGGCGAAGGGAAGCTCAGGCAGAAAATGAAACGAAAAGAGTAACAAACGAACTAACAAAATAAAACAAAAACTCATAGATATAGATACAGACAACAGAGTGGTGGTTACCAGAGGGGAACAGGAGTGGGGGGAGGAGGAATTGGGTGTCAAATATATGGTAACGGAAGGAAACTAGACTTTTGGTGGTGAGCATACATAAGAGTGTACAGATATCAAATTATAATGTTGTACACCTGAAATTGATATGATGTGATGAACCAATGTTACCTCAATAGATTTAATTTTTTAAAAAAAGAAGATAAGAGAAAATCACTCTCGTGGTTTGATTGCTGTGGACCCGATTCTGTGAGAAGAGCCAAGAGCTGGGCCTTCCCACCCAAAGTATTGGGCAGTCGTTAACAGAACTGCTCTCCCTCCTGGCCGAGGAAAAGTCTCCAGTACTGCTGGCTTGTTCACCTTCACAGCATGCCACTGTGCCACCCTGGTTTCACCTGGATGACCAAATTGAACAGAACCTAAACCGTAAGCCCTGCGCTCCCCGAACTTGAACGGAAGAGTCTTGCTCTCACAGCAGCGCGCTGCTGGCGGCATGGACCGTGAAATTGCTCTCAGTGCCTCTGCCTTCCCACTTCACTGTGGGGAAGTGTCTTCCCACAGAAAGTCACATTCGCTTTAAATAATTATTTAATGAATAAATATCAAGGTTTTCATCAACCAAGAGTAGCTTCCTGCCCTCCCCCTCACCCCCCATGACTTAGTAAAGCAGCATCACTCTTTAGAGAGCGATGACATTTTTTGAAACATTAAGCTTGCTCCCCCTCCTTGCCTGACAACCTCTGAGGAAATAGCTAAACCAGAACAGATAAGGCAAAGAGTAAAGGTTTTTTTTATTAAATTCTTTTCAAGTTTTATCTCAGGCATACGAATTTTCATGAAGTAGAAACACAATTTCAAGTTCAGGGAACTGGAATATGATTTTGGCCAGTCTTTTAAGAATATAGCTTTATCTGACTGGGTTTATTATTTTTTAATGTGCTCCTACTTAATCTTGTGCCACACTCCTCTGTGTGCATTTGCTGTAGCCACACTGGCATTTCTGTTTCTTAAACACTGCGAGGCTGATCCCACCCCACAGCCTTTGTTTTGCTGTTCCTCTGCCACACTCTCTCCTAAGTTTTCTTTGAAGTTCTTTTGGTCTTCTGACTGAGAAAAGTGAAAGCACTATAGCTAAACATCATATAGATACTTTTTTTTCACTTTTCTTTAATACTAGAGGCCTGATGCACGAAATTCGTGCAAGGGGCTAGGCCCCCGCCATGGCTGCAGCCGGGGTTCTCTGCCGCCTCTGCCACCTCTGCCTCCTCTGCCTCGGCCCCTGCCACTGCAGCTTTGCCCAGAAGGACGCCCAGTCTAACTAGCATATTATGCTTTTATTATTATAGACTAGAGGCCTGATGCACGAAATTTGTCCAAGAATAGGCCTTCCTTCACCCGGCTGCCGGCACCAGCTTCCCTCTGGCACCCGGGACCCAGGCTTCCCTCTGGCCACCAGCAGGCGCCCAAGATTGAGGCTTCCCTCCAGCCCTGGCCTCGTCCAGAAGGATGTCAGGAATGATGTCCGGAATGATGTCTGGTCTAATTAGCATATTACCCTTTTATTATTATAGACTAGAGGACCAATGCACAAAAATTTGTGCCCTTGGGGGGGTCCCTCAGCCCAGCCTGTGCCCTCTTGCAGTCTGGGACCCCTCGGGGGATGTCCACCTGCTGGATTAGGCCCACTCCCCAGGGGATTGGGCCTAAGCTGGCAGTCAGACATCCCTCTGGCAGCCTGGGAGCCCTTGGGGGATGTCCACTTGCCAGTGGGGAGCAGGCCTAAGCTGCAGTCGGACATCCTTAGCTCTGCTGAGGAGGCGGGAGAGGCTCCCACCACCACCGCTGTGCTGGGGTTTATTTATCTGGTTTCTGGCTAAACAGAGCTCCCCCTGTGGGAGCTCTCTGACCACCAGGGGACAGCTCCTGCACTGAGCATCTGCCCCGTGGTGGTCAGTGTGTGTCTAGTGACCAGTCATTCCCAGTTGTTCTGCTGTTAGGATCAATTTGCATATTACCCTTTTATTATATAGGATAGAGGCCTGGTGCATGGGTGGGGGCCAGCTGGTTTGCCCTGAAGG
>NW_005358137.1:1568609-1607644 GCF_000412655.1 Myotis brandtii
CCCCCAGCCACCCAAGCTCCCAGTGGAGGCTGGCTGGAAGCAGGTATCTGGGATTTATTTATCTTCTATAATTGAAACTTTGTTGCCATGAGCGGAGGCCTCAGCTGGCTCAGGGCTGGCGGGAAGCTTGGCTTCCTCCATCTCCTGGGCAACCAAGCCTCCTGCTTGCTCCAGCTCTGTGGCTTCCGGCCGCCATCTTGGTTGGGTTGATTTGCATATAGTCACTCTGATTGGCTGGTGGGCATGGCTTGGGGCATAGCAGAGGTTCGGTCAATTTGCATGTTTCTTTTTTATTATTATAGATGGTTGTTACCCATTTGGTACATGGTTAAATTTATTTGTTCCTGTTTGTTTCCAACTTTGAAGTTAAAAATATCTTTGTTGATTTAACTTTTGGCATTTTAACTATGATGTGTTTTTGTGTGAAACTCTTTGGATTCATCTTATTTGGGACTCTGCACTTTCTGAACCTGGATATCTGTTTCCTTCACCAGGTTGGGGAAATTCTCAGCCATTATTTTTTTCAATTTTTTTTGTCCCTTTCCCTCTGTCTTCTCCTATTGGCACATTTGATGTCCCAGAGGTCCTTTAAACTAGCAGTCGCCAACTGGTGGTCCGCGGACCACTGGTGGTCTGTGAGGTCTGAAAGGTTGGTGATCACTGCTTTAAACTATCCTTATTTTTTTCATTCCTTTTGCTTTCTTGCTGTTCCAATGGGGTGTTTTCCACTACCTTATTTTCCAAATCGCTGATTGGATTTTCTGTTTCATCTAATGTGCTGTTGATTCCATCTAACGTATTTTTCATTTCAGTTATTGCATTCTTTATTTCTGACTTGTTCTTTTTTACGTTTTCTATCTTCTTTTTTATATTTCCAATCTCTTTGTTGAAATTCTCACTGAGGTCATTAAACTTTTTTAACTTTTTTTTTTTTTTATTGTTGACACTATTTGAACTCTTTATCTGATAGATTGCTTGTCCTGTGTTTCATTGAGTTCTTTTTCTGAGGTTTTGTTCTGGTCTTTCATTTGGGATGGTTTTCTGTCTCCTCATTTTAGTTGTCTCTTTGTGTTAGTTTTTATGAATTAGAAGAAACAGCAACCTCTCCTGGTCTTGAAGGAGTAACCTTGTGTGGGAGCTATTTCTTTGTAGACTGCCTGGGTTGGGTGTCTTTGGCAGGCTGGCTGGAGCTGCAGTGTGTGTGGGCCAAAGGAAGTGTGTATTTTTATTCTCTTTGTGTCAGTCTTCTGTGTCCATGTCTCTGAATAATTTTAATTTTTATTTCTTTTAATATTGATAAAGCTGAAAGCCTTTTCATAGATTTAAGGGCCATTTTATGTCTTCTTGTTGTGAATTGTCTGTTCATGTCTTTTGTCCATTTTTACATTCAATCTTTGTTATTTTTTCCTTTAATTGTTAAGAAATTACTCTATATTGGAGTATTAGTCCTTCATCTGTGATACATGTTGGAAATATTGTCTCCCAGTTTGTCACTTACCTTTTAGCTTTGGTTACGGTGTATTCTGTCAGGCAAACTTCAAAATTTTTTACGTAGTTGCTCTTATCAATCTTTCTCTCTATCGCCTCTGGATTTTGAGGCACAGTTAGACAACCTTTCCTTGACTGTGGGTGATATAGGAATTCACTGCATTTTCTCCAAATGCTTGTATAGCTTTTTTTTTTTTACATTCAGATCTCTAATATTTCTGGATATCATTCTTGTGTATGGTGTGAAGTATGGACCTAATTTTATTTTTTCCCAAACTATTCATGTTTCAAAGCATCACTGATTAAAAGTCCCATTCTTTCTTTAAAAAAATCCATTGGGAGTGAGGAGATGTAAGGAAAGAAAGGAAGGAAGGAGCAGGAAGGCAAGCCTTTACCTCTTTCTTCTGCATGTTCCTCATCTCAGACAAATCCCAAGTGATGAGCACATGCAGTGAGGGTGTGCCTGACTCTCAAGGGGCATGTGAGCTCCGCCTGTTCCGACTCAGGCCTGAGCTTGTGGCCAGGACTAGTGGCTAAAGGCCAAGTTCAAATGACCAGTTGTTCATAGGGAAGGGAGGCCTGGGTCAGTGGCTCTGATGTGACAACTGTTCTCTGCAGAATCTGTGTAGCATCCAGTTGGTTGAAGCCAGGATTTCTAATTTGCTGGCCCCAGCTGATCTCTACAGTTTTACCTACACTTTTACCTTCCCACAACCCATGAGGTTTGCTTTATTATTACGTCCATTTTGCAGGTGGGAAAACTGCAGCTCAGACAGGTTGCATTACTTTCTGAGGTTGTCCAGGGGTCCTCAAACTTTTTAAACAGGGGGCCAGTTCACTGTCCCTCAGACCGTTGGAGGGCTGGACTATAGTTTAAAAAAAAAACTAGTCGGCTGCTAAGCAACAGGCAGCGGCGGCAAAAACACCCGGCCGGATAAATGTTTTCAGCGGGCAGCATGTGGCCCGCGGGCCGTAGTTTGAGGACCCCTGAGTCCTACACCATCAGAGTCCGAGAAAGCACACAGGGCCCCAGGCTTGGGGCTGGAAGGGTGTGAACAATGAAACACTGCCTACACAGATATCTGTACCAGGAAACCTTCATTTTTGCAGGCACTGCTTTTTGGTGCCTCATGTTACTCTGACCCTTTTTGGCTTGGAAGTCTCTGGAAGCTTGGACAATGGAGGTTTCTTGAGATGTTATGATTTGGGGTTCATTTTGTTACCTGGATTGCTCTCATAGGTCAGAATCTTATTTCAGGGTCTCCTCCAAACTAAACTCATCCAGAACAATAGGAGTATGAAAGGATCTAACCTTCCCTGAGGACTCACCCTGGCTTCACACTCTGTAGATGCTGCCTCTCTTACCTTCCCACAACCCATGAGGCTTGCTTTATTATTACATCCATTTTGCAGGTGGGAAAACTGCGGCTCAGACAGGTTGCATTACTTTCTGAGGTCGTCCAATTGATGGTGGCAGCAGTGGTAGAGCAAGATTTGAACCCAGCACCCTCCTTTGTAACTACCATGCCTCCTCCCCAGTCAGACCAGTTTCTCATTGTCACCATGTTTGATGAGAAAAAAAATCTGATGGGTTTGTGATGCTGAATTTTCACTTGCGAATTTCACTACTTGCAGGAAGTCATTTGTGTCCCTGTCAATTAGCACCCCAGCTCTGGGTTGCTATGAACAAGCCCAGGCCCACCCGGCAGGAGAGTCTGAAAGGAATGGACAGGTTGAACTATCCTCATGACATCTTCAAAAAATAACTGTTATGTGTTTTCCACAGGTAATACAATTTTAAGCAGAAAAGATGATTTTCTAGGTAGACCAGGTGCCAGTTATAAATTTAAAATGCAAATGGTGTGAGTGAGCTACACTGAAAAAGTCTGGGTACAGCTGAGTAACATTAAATACAAAACATCTTTCCATCTCTGGCATTCATTTGCCAGTCACATTGTGAGTTAAAAGTAGTCATTTTGAAAGCAGTAATTCATTCTCTACAGTCCTTCCTTAACACAATTTCAGCCTGCAATTTATATGATAGGAAAATTACAACCTCAGTGCACTATATTATGTGATATAAATACTATTGCAATTAAGCCTGCTATGAATGAAAATACACACACACACACACACACACACACACACACACAGAGTCCTAGTTTATGCTTTAGTCTAAGTAACCATTTTGTATAAACCAAGGGGCTTTTGGACAAACACTGGAGTGGAATGGGAGCAAGTGCAGGATGGTCTGAGTTCTACCTTTACTGATCAGGATATGGGTGTATTGGACCGACAGTGTGAGGCTCACTGGTCAGCCAGCCATTGAAGCTAGAAATGAAGAGTGATACGAGATGCCTTCTTTCTCAGCCCCAAAGCCTGTTGGGCTCTGGGACTTGAACTCCCTTAGACCTCTTGATTCTGCCCCATCTTTACATTCCCACAACCACTTTTTTGAATCGGTGACTCACATTTTGTTCTAGATTAGTCCAGCACTGTCTCACAGTCCTCTTTGACGATGACATATTCGCTCCCCTGTGTGTCCTTAACACTGTTGTTCAAAGGATGGCTCTCAATTACAAATCTTGTTAGGTTATTCTCTGGCTCAAACCCTTTGAAGGCTCCCCTGACAACTGTCCCACGCCAGAGTGTCATTCTTTGTCGGGAATGCCACTCCCCAACCCACCTCCCACCTCAACTTTCCCACTTGGGCATTCTTTGTTGTCCTTTTTCAATTGGTTCAGACCCCCCTCTTCTGGGAAGCCTGCTCCACTACGCCTCTCCAATGGAGTGAATCTCTCTCTTTATCTTCTGTATCTGCTGTATATGTCCACTGTGGCATTAATGTAACTGTGTTTGTTCATGGCTGGATACTTCTTGGGAGCAGGGACCATTAGGAAAGAATTAGTACAGCTCCATTTCAAGACATTCTTGGCATTTTGAAAATGAAAAAACAATCAGGGAATGCCAATAAAAGGTTTTAAAATATTCCGGTTGTTGTACAATGAACGTCTTCTTTTAATGTTGTTGGGTTAATTCATAATTATGTGTACAGCCCCATTCAGAGATGGTAGATCTAAAGCCTTATAAAGTGGGAATTTAGGACAAACGGCTCTTCAACTGCCTACCCTGATCTCCCATACATTATAGGTCCTATTCGTTATCCTCCATGGAGGTGTCCCTCCCTGGAACATCGGAAACAATCAATTAATGTCAGTTAAATTGAATTTGAAGGAGCAAAGATTCCTTCAAATTCTAGGTACATAAAAAGGATCCAGCCTGGCTGGTGTGGGTCAGGGGTTGAGCATCGACCCATGAACCAGGAGGTCACGGTTCAACTCCCAGTCAGGGCACATGCCTGGGTTGTGGGCTTGATCCCTAGTGTGGGGCGTGTAGGAGGCAGCCTATCAATGATTCTCTCTCATCATTGATGTTTCTATTTCCCTCTCCCTCTCCTTTCCTCTCTGAAATCAATAAAAATACATTTTTTAAAAATGATCTATTCTTTATGTATTTTTTAATCATAGCTTTTTTTTCTCTAGACAAATTAAACAAAGCTGGCTGATATAATAAATGAATTTAAAGGTGTAAAATGACTCAAAGACTATAGACATTTTTTTCTCTCATGCACAAAAACTAAAAAGGATGCTCTGACCATCAAGAATCTCTCCTTCAAGCAGTAATTTTAGGGCCCGGGAGCCTTTCAGCCCTTGGCTCTGCTATCTTCCTCATGTGGCTTCCAAAATTGTCAATCAGTTAGAAAAAAAGTGGAATGAGCATAGCTGTTAATACACGGGGGGTTTCACTCACAAGCTATTGACAAAAGGCAGTCACATGTGCACCTATACCTGCAAGGGTGCTGGAAAATGTATACTTGTGCCCAGGAAGAAGACTGACTGAATGAGCTTAGAGGCAGCCCCACCAATGTTTTCATATAAAATTTGTACTGTTAAAGCAAAAGGCAATTGTAAGTCTTAACAAAGAAAATAATAACAACAATAATACCTATAATTTTCCGAGTGTTTATTACACTGGCACTGGTCTTTGCATACATTGCCTCAGTTTTATTCTTGAATAACCTGTGAGGTAGATATTATTGTCTCTTTCTTGAAGATGGAAAAACTGAAGCACAGAGTGGGACAGTAATTGGACTACAGTCACACAGCAGAGTATGAATTTAAATTTGTGTCTAAGTTCAGAGTCCAGGGTTTTTCTTTGCTATCATGTAGTGCTTCCTAAAAGATTAGCCTTCAAATGGATGACAAGGTTCAACATATAACAGTGAATTTCAGAGAACAACAATATGTAATTGTTAGAGAAGAAAGCAAGTTTGGGAAGACATACAGGTGAGAAAGTTATGGTTCAGAGCGGACAGGCACCTAAATAGTGTTAGAGCCACAGCTGACACCCATAGTTCCTGACTCCCAGGCTTTTCAAGCCCAATGTCTTATCCAAAGGAGTCATGAGACCAATAGATTCAGTACTAACTGTGTTGTTCAAAGTGCTCTCAGCACCAATTTTTTAAGTGGCAGGTACATATATCCATGGTAAAAAGATTGCCTTTTCTAGTATTGTTCTGTGGTGGATCTTGATATAATCTACCTTCAAGAAACTTTGGGGATGGCTAAGAAACGGTGATGTAGAATGGCTTCAAATTCTCAGGATCCTTAATTATATATTTAATTGACTAGGAAAGACCCAGAATTTCGGCTTTCCAATATGGCAATGAGATTGAATTTCCTTGTTTGAATTTAAGAAGATATCTGTCTTTATTTTTTTTAAGTTTTTATGGATTTCAGAGAGAAGATGGGAGAGGGAGAGAGGGAGAGAAACATCAATGATGAGAGAGAATCATTGATTGGCTGCTTCCTGCACACTCACTGCTGGGAATTGAGCCTGAAACCTGGGCATGTGCTCTGACCGGGAATCAAACCATGATCTTCTGGTTCATGGGTCAACACTCAACCACTGAGCATCACTGGCTGAGCTGGAAGAGATCAGTCTTAACCTACCAAGGGACAAGGTGGCTTGATTCACTGGGATGCCTTCCGTTTTCTAGTCCTGGCCATCAGACTCCAGGACTTCTATATACTTTGCTGCTTCTTACCTTTCACCCCCAACCTTCCATCAAATCACCTCATATGAGATATTTAGCCCAGGTGACTGAGTTTGAGAAGAGGAGACAGAAATGCCTGTGACATACCCCAAGTGAATTAGAGCTTTCTGCGTAAGTATGAGTCTCTGTACTCAAACATATACATTTCTTATTCTTCTGATATGGATGAAACTATCTCTTCCCACCTTAACTTGTCTGTAATGTAATCAGATCTGCTTTATAGTATTTGCAAAAACAATAGCTAGTTTGTCTTTTGCTAGCTGCAGCCTGTCTTTGAGCTTTACTACTTTTTTAGCCTGATTTATAAAGGAACAAATTTTTATTGTGACCAAGCATGAAAATTCATTACATTTTGCTCTGATTCTACGTGTTATAAAAATATAACGTATTTAAATGAGAAAATGGCAGCAAAGGAAAGATAGTGGCATTGGACAGGATTCTGTCCTACCTTTGTGTCCTGGCTCGTCCTCTTCTCCCAACCTAAGAGCCACTTTTGACCTGACGTAAAGTTAAGGAGATTTCCAAAGCTGTAAGAAGTGCCATTAATTCAGAAAATTAGTCCTGACCACCTGGTTTTCAATTAGTTCATGGGAACTGAGCTCATTTGGATTCTGTTCAGACTTGTAAACCTTTCGCTGCGAACAGGCACAGCACACTGCCGGAATGACAACCGGCTGAGGTTTATTAGTCCGCGAGCAAATGTTTTCCAAGTGAGTGTATGGTGTGAAAAGGCCCAATTTTGATAATGGATGTGCCTTTCTGAGCTTTTAATACCATGTTTAATTGGGCACAAAATTCAAGCTCTCTGATTTAGCATGGGTGCTGGCCAGAATAATCAAAACAGCAGTAAAATGAAGGGAGTGGCAAGGGACTTCCAACTTTGACTCAATAGCACCAAGAAAGTCCTCCCATGGAATCTATGGTATTAAACATATTCCTCATGACCAGAACATTGTGAGAAATTGTCTTGATTGGGCCAAGGGCCTCGCTGACATGCAAGGAACTCCCTGATTCCAGTTGTTGGAAGAGCTGCTGTATTCCAAGCCACTAACTGTGGGTCATGGTGCATGCTGGGCCGAAACTATGTGCAGACAAATGCCAGTGCCAGAGCCGCGAGAGCCTGTCTTCGCCCCACCTGTAGGGAGAGGCCCTTTGGGTGAATAGGTGAGGTGCCGTCCAGCTAAAACTCTGTGCGGTACAACTTCTTCCTAATTAAACAAACTGAAATGCTGTCTTGAAAAGATCCACTGACAGGGGTTTGAATAGAGGATTTTTAATAAACTATTCATCATAAGCCATCAGTCAGTCACCAAACTTTCCAGAGAAGCATAAAAGGACTCATTTTCTGTTTCTTAATTCCAGTTTTTATTGACTCTTCCCTTCTTGCTGTTCTTTCTCTTACAACTTAAAATGTTCTTTCTTTTTCCTTTCTCTCAAGCTTATAAAGAACAAACACTTATTTCTCACAGTTCAGGAGGCTGGGAAGTACAGGATCAAGACACCCTTAAACCTTCGCTCTCTGTCTTCCTTATTTCCTAGTAACTGCGTTGAGGATTACAATTGTTTTCTCAGTATAATCTTGGGTCTGCCACACATATTTTGATCTGTAGTGTTTTTGTTATTCAGGTCTAAATATTTATTTTGAAACATTAATTATTATTTCTTCTTTAACCCATGCATTTTTCAGATGGATGTTTTCAGTTTCTAAGAAGTTGAAGGGGTTTTGACTGTCTTTTTAGTTTTCATTTCTTTTTTAAAATTTTTGTTTATTGATCTTTTTTAGAGAGGAAGGGAGAGAGAAAGAGAAATCAATTTGTTGTTTCACTTATTTATGCCATCATTGGTTGGTTCTTGTATGTGTCCTGACTGGGAATCAAACCATGACCTCATGCTTTGGTCAACTACTGAGCCACACCAGCACTGAGGTTCATTTTAGTCAGAGAACAGGCTTCTAATCTCTCAGTTCTTTAAGGTTTATTTAGAACTTCTTCGTTTCACTATGTATATTTTAAAAAATAAAATGTATTTTCCAGGGGGTTGAGATGCCTATGTACATTTCTTAGATCAAGTTGATTTGCATTGTTTGAGTTATCCTGAACGATTTTGAGTTTGCTTCAATCTCTTGGCTTCTGAGAGTTGGTTACAGTCCCAATTTATGCTTGTAGATTTATTTATCCGTGCTTCTTGGTCAGCCTTTGCTTTATATCATTCAAGGTGAACGTGTTAGGTTCATGAATGTTTTATCACACTTCCGGATATTTCCTCTTTAAAAACCTGTCATGTCTGTCTTTTCCCGTATTAACATTCTTTACCCTAAATTCTATTTTGTCTGCTATGAAGACAGCTACCGGCTCTCTTTGGCTTAGTATTTACCTCGGATATATTTTCCCAGACTTTATTTGCCACCTTTCTGTGTCATTTTGTAGTCATTTGTAAGTATTCTTCGACTAATTTGTTTTACAAAGGCACACAAAGAGCTTTAAGATCACTCCGTAATAAATGTAGCATGAGGCTCAGAAATTAAAAAAAAACACAAAACTATACATGGTACTGGGTTCTTAAAACAATCTGAAAAACGATAGGAATTACAGAAACAAAATGAGTTTCCTTCTTTATGTGTCCACCTGCACTTGGGAGTTTTTGAAACCTGGCGTATTTGTTTTCTTATCTTCCCGGGAAATCTTGGACACCAGCCCTGGGACTCACAGGCCTGAAGACCGGTCCCCACTGGGAAGGCAGTGAGGGGCCGCAGCTCTCCACGCCTCCGGGAGTGTTCCGTGCAGAAGAGTAAAAGCATCCCTGGACGCACCGGTGAGAGATGACTGAGTGTCTTTATCATCAGTGATAGAACTTCCCCCCCAGAAAGGGACGGCATTCAACAACACAATCTCCTTCCCCAGCTCCCTGCACGCGTCCTTCAAAGCCACTCTCCCTCCGACCACGTGACCATTCAGCAGAGAAAAACCAGCCCGTTTACATAACAGCTGTTAACGCAGCGGTGACATATTACTTCAGGGCCTTCCGCCTATAATGGGTTTTTCAAATGTGTTGCCATGTTCAGTTGATTAGTTGTGGGTGATCTGAAATGTCAAACTATTAGCCTTGACAACTACTGCCAAGGTTACTATCTTCGGGAAATATCTTTTTAATAATATAACTGTTGGTGAGTGGAAAAGGTGATGCTCAAAATACAAAGTCACAATAAGTGTGGATTACCGAACCGCTGATGGCTGCAGGTTTTCATTCTTCCCGGGGATGCGGGATCTGGGGCTTTTTTTTTTTTTTTCATGAGCAAGCCCCACCAGCCCACCCCCGAGGTTTCCACGAGCTACACAAAGGTGGGTTTCGGGACTCGAGACAGAGAGGAGAGGGAGGACTGACAGAGCAAACACTTTGGATTGAAGAGCTCCTCCATCACCCGTGGGTAAGATGCCGTCAATCACTTCAGAACCTGCCCACCGGTGAAGGCTTACAAATGGGGCTGGGAGAGAGAGGAGGTGTCAAAATCTGATTGGCACATTGCAGTGATCAAGGTGTCCTGGCAGTCAGACAGCATGCAAGCGGGTGGGCAGAGTCTTGGCCCCGGCTCCTTCTCCTTTCCTTCATTTTCCTGTATCGTCCCCACACAGGGGCACCTGGTATCTTTTAATCAGAGGCATTCATAATTACAGTGTACTCTTCCCCGGCCCTTTCCTCCACACCTCACCTCACCTCGCCTACGTGAGGTTATTCCCAACAGCTGAATATCACACTGGGACATCGCAGCCGCCTGAGACTACAGGGCCTCCAATGGAGGGTCACCTGTCAGAAAGGGTTCAGCAAGTGTCAGTGTATTCTCCCCTCTTAGGAAAGATTTTTCCATTGTGATCCAGGCTTCCTGGTAATTACTCCGTAGCCCAGGGATTTGTTGCTGGGCTGGGAAATGCTGGGAGAACAAACCAACAAACATCTACCTTTTATCCTCAGAGTGACATGGATACCTACCCAATGGAAGAAATTAAAGACTCGCCCACGAAAGCAGCTACCGCCACCCCTGGGAGCTCCGAGGGCAAGGCGGGACTGACCCACATGATCAGGGTTTCAACAAAAGGAAAAAGGCACATACCTAACGTTTTCACATTCATAAGCACTGAGCTGCCAGGCTGCTGTCTTTCTCTTGTTTGACACAACAATTTTGGTTGGCGTCTCCCACAGCAATCAGTATTATTAAATGGGTAAAGTGGGAAGGAGTATACACAGGAAGAGAGAGAGGATTAAAGGGGCATTTTATGATGTCTGAAAGTACGAGAAACTGTGCATCTGTCCCGCGCTATTTTTTTAGAACAAGAGGCTCTAAAACTACGTTACTTTAATCCCAACTCAGATTAGTAGGGGAGAGTTCAGGCACTGTGCCAGATTATGGGGGAGATTTTTGGGGGGCAAAGGGTCATTTGCTATTACAGGTTAAAGAACCCTAAAGAAGGGTGCCAGCCCTGAAAGCAAGGCTGGAACTGCAACAGCACTTGGCAACAAGTGTAGGGAAACTGTCTTTCAAATGTCTCCACCCCCACCCCATCCCCAGAACACCTGGAGATGCAGAAAATTGGCAATCATGTGTTTTTTCCTATAAGATGTATGCAAATTTCAGAATGTGGTTTATTGAATCAGCCCAATACAAAATGGTGATTAAAAAAATTTAATGGAGTCAGATTCTGAAATGTGCTACAGATTTTAAAACGGATACATGGGTAGAACTTGAAGAAATGAGTTCCATTGAATGAGGTCCAAAGATCACCAAACAAATTGTGTCAAAGGAGTTGTAATTTGTAATGTGCATTTTTGTTACTTATTTCTAAAGATCTCGATTTCTTTTTATTGAGAACACCCTCAGAATAGTGTTTTAAATGCATAAAATAAAATGTAGATGATTACAAAGGGAAACACCTTGAAATACAGTTTTCAAAACCTTTTTTAAAATTATGTAATATAGGCCCGACTGGCATGGCTCAATGCTTGAGCATCAACCTATGAACCAGGAGGTCACAGTTTGATTCCCAGTCAGGGCACATGCCCAGGTTGCGGGCTTGATCCCCAGTGAGGGGTGTGCAGGAGTCAGCTGATCAATGATTCTCTCTCATCATTGATGTTTCTCTCTCTCTCCCCCTCTCCCTTCCTCTCTGAAATTAATAAAAAAAATATTTTTAAAAAATATGTAATATAGTAATATGCACACTTTTTTATCGGTGCATTCAATAAGAGGATCTCATGGTGAGTTTAATGATCCCTGTAATTTTGAGGTAGTTTAACATCTCTGTAACTACATCATGTGAAGAGATCTGATTTCTATTGATGACAGAGTCACAGGTACTATTGATACTACTGTGGTTTGTTGTCTACAGTCATAATGAAAGGAAATGCCAAGTTTCAGTTTAGTAAAAAGGATATAATTATTTCCTCCCTCAATTTCATGGACCCTCTGAATTTCAACCATAGACATTTCGGGGGTCCATAGAGTCCAGATTAAGAACCAATATTGTTTTTATAAGCCAACATTTACTGTGTTGATGCTCTGCTTTCCTAAAAGGAAGGCACAACCCACCTGCTTGTTCCTCAACACAGGCCTAAGCACCTCTTACTAAAGTCCATGGAAGCTCCTGTGCAATCTTCATCCCATAATGGGCAATGGTAGCCAATCACAAAGGTTGAGACATTTCTCTATATCCCAGCAATCTTGCCAATTGGAAATCTCTGGAAAGTTAATCATTTCACCAGGGCAGTGGAGTAAAACAACACTGTTCACATATATACAGCAGCTCCTCCTGGAGTAACTGTGGGGCCTGGGAATTCCATACTTTCCCAATTCTTCATAGATGCTCTGACAGAAGTCTTCTTGGCTGATGAGTTTCTGGAAAAGAAAGGAATAAATATTTTTTTCTCAAAAATAACTTTTACTCAAAAATTTTAAAATTAATATCCTTAAGGAAACATACAGAAGCTGGACTGTTTTGAGAGGCAATATAACAGGGTAGAAAGTTGCATCAGGATGCAACAGATCTGGGTTCAAATTCCAGTCATGTATGTATTAAATATGACCCTGGGTGGGTATTTAATCTCACCAAGCCTCAGTTTCCATAGAAATAAAATTTGGATGGTAGCACATATCCCATAGCAACATTGTGAGGATGAAAAGAAGCGATGAAATGTATGCAGACACTTAGAACAGCATCATAAGGATAGCGGCCATTCAAGCAAATGCTGTCTTACTCTCTCCACACCCAGTCATTTCTGCCACCACCCTTTTTGTATGTGGCTCCTAGGAGCAGTATAGATGTCAATTTCCTCATCAGAAAAATCCCGTGTTCTACTCTTGAGATTTCTTATAAAACATGTTCATTTGAAAAACATACTTTCAAAGCACATGTCAAGTTTCCAGGAAGGAGTAAATGCCAAGTTTCTGGGACAGAAAAAGAATTCCAAATATAGAGGGGAGGAAGGAACCAGAGCAAGAAATTGTTAAAGAACAAATGTATTCTATTGATGTCCACTAACAAATTTGCAAGGAGATAAACTGGGGTTCTCAACATGAAAAAAAAAGAATTAAAACGTAATTATTCAGCTCTTCATATGAACAGTGCTGTTGATTTGAATAACACAGAGTGCTATGTAAATTTGTTTTCCTTCTTTTTTATTTTTAGTCTGGTAAAATCTATTCCTTTAAAGATGTTTAAAGGAATATCCACAGGAGTGATCAATTTAAATGCACCCCACTATGTTAAGCTCCCTCAACTTTTTAAAATTCAGCTTTGGTAACAACCAACATTTCTTGAACATCTTTTTATTATAGATGCCTGTCACATGAATTACCTCATTTTTCTGTTACAAAACCCTAGCAGGCAGGTACTAATATCATCTCATTGTACAGATCTGAAACTGTTTATAGGACTGCGTTGATGTGGAGCAGAAAGTGGAAGGCAAAGGAAAAATATCAATGTCTGTGGGCAAACACCACTCAATAAACTCTTATTCTTGCATCACCAGCTCAAATGCATTACAAGTAGCCTTCGATTTACAGATCTTCTTTAAATGAAACTACAAAGTCCCCCCAATATAGTGGCCCATCAGCTTGAACCATCCCTGGCAATCTTTTTCCATAAACGTCAGCTCAGGTGCTGAAAGCATTGGCAGCAAAACAAGCAAAACAGACCCAGAAATGAACGCTCAGTCCTTTACCCTGTTCACACTGGGGCTGTGGCTACTGAGGAAATGGTCCCGACCTATGAGGGCCAGGTCATGGGGGATAAAAATCCCACTAATGGGTAAATAGTTGGATGCTTACCCTCATCCTTGGCAACATTGAAAGGACAGTAAATCATTTTCACTCTTCACATTGTTTGCTATTGAGGGCTGGGAGCACTGCAACAGAAATACCTTCTTGAACAGGTGCAAAGTACTCACCATTGTCACTGAGAGTTAACTCTGACAATGTGAAAGTATACCTTCCAGAGAAGCCTAGCGTTTCTATTTACTCTCTCTTTCCCCAGATGTGATCTCATCCATAATTTTTCCTATAAAAAGGCTCATGTCAGGTGAAAATCTAACTTAGGAATTCTCCCCAAGAGGCAAGGTGCTCACCCTACAATGTTACCAGAGAAAGGTTTCCTGTCTGAATTTTTAGAGCAAGAGCTTCATTTTTTAAATTGTCTCTATTTGCCACATAAAGCATTTGAGATATCATGGTTTTTTTAATTAAATTGGGCTTAGTTATGTAAAATAGACAATAAAACTGAGCAGTTTTAAGTCAATATTCCACCCTTCTTGGTTTTATTTTGGCTTTGTGGTGTTAGCAACTGTTTCTAAGAGAGCAAAGTTGTTGTTATTTTACTTTAAAATTTTTTTTCAATTACAACTGACATTTAATATTATTTCATATTCATTTCAGGTGTAAACTTATATAATTTATGAAGTGATTCCCACCTCACACCTTAAGTAGTTATTATAATACTAGAGGCCTGGTGCATGAATTCGTGCACCAGTGGAGGGTGTGGCCTGCGGGGAACAGCCCACTATGGGAGCACACTGACCACCAGGGGGTGGCGCCTGCATTGAGCGTCTGCCCCCTGGTGGTCAGTGTGTGTCATAGTGACTGGTCGACTGGTGGTTCTGGTCATTCTGCCGGTCGGTCGCTGGGCTTTTATATATATAGATATTAACTATATTCCCTATGCTACTTTACATCCCCGTGACTATTTTATATTATGAGAGCAAAGTTTAATATTTAATTTACAAGGAATCTCCCCAACCTACTAAAGAAAACTATGTTTTCATTCTACAAGAATTTTCACCAACTTACTTTTAATAGTCAATATGTCTTGAGCCACATCTAGAAATGGACACAAAGATCAATGAAAGAAAGATCAAGATCATTAACAGTATGTAAGCACCATTCTATTCAAATTTGGAAGCATTACTTGTTACCTTCCAAGTTCCTAACATTTCTATAGGCACTGAGGAATGAATGAAAAGAAGAATTCAACAAGAATATAATAATATACCATTTATTGAGTAATTATTACATCATAGGCAATGATTTGATTCTCATCCCGCCTCTGGGAGGTAAGTATAACAATTTCCACTTGAGGCACAAGAAAGCTTAGAGTAAGAGAGGTGAGTGAATTACCAAGCTCCCACAGCTGGTAAGTGGTAGAACTGGGGTTTGAACCCATACCCTTGACCACCCTTAACCTCTGTCCTGAAGAAATACATATGCAGCCTGAAGAATAAAACTTGCATGCACAAAGGCTGGCTGTGCAAACTACCTGAGAAAACTCTTAGAGGCCTGGTGGTGTAGAAAATGAGTTGGCTATGAACTAAGCAGATCTGTTATATGGCTTGCCTTCCAGAACCATCTCAACAGGGTTTTAAAGCCCCAATTTCTCATATTCTGCCAAGTCCCAGTCAGTGATAACTTGACATTCATATTAGAATTGTACTAATTTATTGGGACAGCTTTCCCCATTTATACCATGACAAATAGGCTTTAAAACTTCAAAAGTGATGGTGCTCCCTTTTATATTCAGATTGACTTCTAACAGTATTCTAGGGAATTACTCAATAATAACTCTTACAGCATCTTGATGAAAAGATAATGGTATATCCATTGGGTATCTTCTTTTTTTGTCATGGGTGAAAAATGAAGGCATAGAAAGGCTAATAACATTATCTAAGGTTTAACAGCAAATCAAATAAAATTATAGGTGTGAAAGAGTTCTGCAAGAGTGAAGAGCACTATCCAAATATAAGGCATTATTATGAAGAAGACTGATACTCCATAACATCTTGACTACCACACTCCAAGTACATTTGACTGACTAACCTAGGACATCCTCATTTAAGTGCGATTTTCTAATTCATTCACTCGTTTAACAAATGCTCATATGCCGGACACCATGCTCTTGAACTAGGAACCAGAGGCTACAAAGGAAAAGAGAGGAAGCAGAGACTAGCTTTTCTAAGTGCCAGTAAAAATTATATTCAGTGTATCAGAAAGTATATGCCAAGGAACATGCTGAGCTGGAAACACTGGTTTCACTGCATGTAAAAGACATTCAATTACTAGGTATTGATTAATTGATGGGCTGAACTAGGGTCCACGGGGCAAGCTGGAAGAGCTAGATCATTTAAACAAATGCCAAAGGAAGTTTTGGCCATAAATCACTCAGGCCTTTCTAATGCACTATATCAGGAGTTGTAAATAGTTTAGAAAATATATTTTTGCCAAATAGTTTCTTCACAATTCTTCCTCTCAAAGCAATATTTATGTGGGGGTATTGATGGGCTGAACTAGGGTCCACGGGGCAAGCTGGAAGAGCTAGATCATTTAAACAAATGCCAAAGGAAGTTTTGGCCATAAATCACTCAGGCCTTTCTAATGCACTATATCAGGAGTTGTAAATAGTTTAGAAAATATATTTTTGCCAAATAGTTTCTTCACAATTCTTCCTCTCAAAGCAATATTTATGTGGTCACTTTGGTGTCCAGTTTTTTTCTTTATAAGAATTTGAATGAGTTTTTAAAATAAGTGTTACCCATCACTAGCTCATGACCCAGCCAGCAACAATCATTAATTGGAGATCAATTCATTGAAAGCCTGGGCCTCTCCTCTCACAGCCACAAAGCCCATCCAAGCTCCAACACCTCCACCTTCAGGAAATAATGCAAAATTTGCCTCGGCATCCAGTCCTTCTTAGATCTAGGATCAAACCACACACCCTACAACAACCTTGTATGGAGTTTATCTTCCCTTTTTTTGTTGTTGTTTTTGTTTGTTAATCCTCATTGGAGGACATTTTTTCCTTATTGATTTTAGAGAGAGTGGAAGGGAAGGAGGGAGAAAGAGAGAGAGAAAGAGAGAACCATTGATTTGAAAGAGACACATCAATTGGCTGCCTTCTGTCCTGGCCCAGACCAGGCTGGGATTGAACCTGCAACCCTTCCGTGTGCAGGCCAATGCTCCAACCACTGAGCAATACCAGCCAGGGCTCTTTTTTATTTTTTCTACCCACTATCTTTAACCTCTTTGCCCATAAAACACCCTAACTTTTTTATAAGGTTAAAAAAAAGTTTTATGGATTGATGTTAGAGAGAAAGAGAGAGAAAAGAAGGGATGGAGAAGTAGGGAGAGAGAGAGAGAGAGAGAGAGAGAGAGAGAGAGAGAGAGAGAAACATTGATTTGTTGTTCCACCTATTCATGCATTCAGTGGCTGATGCTTGCATGTACCCCACCAGGGATCAAACCCACCACCTTGGGGTATTGGGATGATGCTCTAATTAATTGAGCTACCAGGCCAGGGAAAACGCCCTGATTCTTAAGGCCAATCCCGAGCCATCTGTTTCCCCCAGTCCTCAGAAGAGGACAGGAAGAAGGAAGCATTCCGCCCTCTTCTTCTGAAGAGCAGGCCTCTTTCAAGGGTCTTTCCAGACAACGCAGCAGACACTGAACCTCTGAGTCAGAGACAGACATTCAATGACAGCTCTGAAGGGAAAAGAGCACAAAAATAAAGACTCAGGGATTCCACACATTTCTCTGACAGCATAAAAAGTATAGACAAGAGCATTGTGAAGTTAACAACTGAGTAATCAGAAGAGATTGGCTCAGGCCAGCAATGAGGTATTCTAACAAGGCGCATTTCTTCTTGTCTCTTAATCCAGGTCTCATGGCTTCAGTTTGAGCCAGTGAGCAAGTCTATCCTGAAACATTATTCAGCAAGCTCCCCCAGGATCAGAAAACGTCACTTCAGTGACGGTGGGCTTGCTTGTGGTGCCCCCTCCTCCCCCCAGTGGTTGCGTGGAGACCAGCACTGTCCAATATAACTTTTTGCACTGATGGAAATGGGCTTTCCATCTGCAGAAAGGACAATGAAGTAACCACTAGCCACATGTGGCTCTTGGAGCACTTGGAATGTGCCTAGCGCGAATGAGCAATTGAATTTGTAGTTTTCTTTCATTTTAATGAACGTGAACTTCAATAGCTACATGAGAATGGCAACCACTGCCTTGGCCAACAGAGTTGATGCGAAGTCACAGGTAGAGTCAGGAGTTTGCCAGGAAAACACCTATATTCTACCAGCTGTATCTCTAACAAACTGCTTCTTCCCTGCCATCTCTCTGCTTCCCTATGCTAGACCATTTCTGGCTTTTATTTTCCCACAATGTCATACTTTACAAAGTGACCTCCCATAAAAGGCCAACCTTGGTAGATCAATGGGCAAACACCCCAGAGAAACTCTTGGGGTTCACAATTAAAGTTTTTTCAGAAGTTATTTCTTATTTCCATATCTTTGATGTTATCTAACCAGAATGAAGCCTGCTAAACACTTCATGATATAATTCGACATTGGGCCTCTGCTCTTCAAGTGCAACCATTTCCGGAACTACAGTCTAAGCCAGTGATGGAGAACCTATGACACGTGTGTCAGAGGTGACACGCGAACTCATTTTTTGGGTTGATTTTTCTTTGTTAAATGGCATTTAAATATATAAAATAAATATCAAAAATATAAGTCTTTGTTTTACTATGGTTGCAAATATCAAAAAATTTCTATATGTGACACGGCACCAGAGTTAAGTTAGGGTTTTTCAAAATGCTGACACGCCGAGCTCAAAAGGTTCGCCATCACTGGTCTAAGCCCTTCCAACAGACATCAAGCACTTTGCTGTGGTTTTCTAACCTGTCTAATGATCACAATCACCTGTAAGCTCCTTCAGTGAACTTTCCCGGGCCCCTCCTTGACCTGAATCAGAATGCGCAGAGGTGGGTCCCCCACACCTTCATCTTTGATAAGCTCTCCAGCACTAGAGTCACCAGGCACTAGCACTTGGGCCAACTTTTGGGAAGTCCTGGCCTATTGAACATGAAACTATCAGCAGAATGTCCTCCACACTCAGGGAACACAGACAGATGCTCAGTGCCCAAGTTAGAAGGTGTGAGAAAGCAGGCTGCCAAAACCGGGGCTGCATTCCTAGGGTTTCAAGGAGAGCAGAAAGGCAACTGTACAGAAGAGACCAAAGGCATTGCAGGACCAAATGAGAACAGCATGGGCCCTCAGAAGACATCAGGAGAAGAGGATTTCCTCCGAGCCCTGCAATTTCACCAGTTCCTTTATGAAGGAACTAGTAGTTTATATCAAAATATTTCAGTTGGTTCTATTTCCAGATTCGTTGCTGTATGGTAAAAGGCATACCATTTTTAATTCTCTGGGTGTGGAGCCAACCATTTACAAGTCTATTTGTCATCGTCATAAAGATTCAAGTTAATAAACCTTGGGAAGGGTGCTGTGCGTAGCCACCAGGATGGAATGAACCATCACAACGATGTCAGCCATGATTCTGGTGTGCCCAAGAAGGCCAGCCAGCAGCTGCCCACACAAAACGAAGCCTTCTTTGGGCTAATTTCTGTCAGGTCATTTGAAAACACAATCTTACATTTAAAAAAATGTTTTTATTGATTTTTTTAGACAGAGGAAGGAAGAGTGAGAGAGAGAAATGTCGATGAGAGAGACACATCGATCGGCTGCCTCCTGCACGCCCCCTACTGGGAATCGAGCCTGAAACCCAGGCATGTGCCCTGACCAGGAATCGAACCGGCGACTTCTTGGTGCATGGGACTACGCTCAACCAACTGAGCCACACCAGCGGGCCACAATCTTAAACTTTTGAGAACTAGAGGCCAAAAGATGGTGCCTCTGTTTTTAAATGCTTACTTTCCATTATATTTCTACTAGAGGCCCGATGCACAAAATTCATGCAAGGGCCTTGGCCCCAGCCCCTGGCCGCGGCCAGGGGCCTCTGCTGCCTCTGGGGTGGCCCATGCCTGCTGCAGCTTTATCCTGAAGGAAGGACGTCAGGAAGGGTGTCTGGTTTAATTAGCAGATTACGCTTTTATTATTATAGATGCCAAAAGTCTAAACTACTTGACCAAACTATGCTGCATCCATCTTTTTTCCTCCTCTTCAAGAACTCTCTTGAGGGAGTGGTGAGCCAAGTTTTCTAGAGCTTTCCCTTACAGGTGTGGATACGCCCGTGGCCAGGGGCCTCTGCTGCCTCTGGGGTGGTCCATGCCTGCTTCAGCTTTATCCTGAAGGAAGGGTGTCTGGTTTAATTAGCAGATTACGCTTTTATTATTATAGATGTCAAAAGAGTAAACTACTTGACCAAACTATGCTGCATTCATCTTTTTTCCTCCTCTTCAAGAACTGTCTTGAGGGAGTGGTGAGTCAAGTTTTCTAGAGCTTTCCCTTACAGGTGTGGATACGGAGAGAATGGTGGTGAGAAGGGGGCAAACAAATTAAATAGATGAGGGAATGCTATAAGCCACATCCATTTGTTTTAGATTTTCTTTAGTCTCTAAGAACTGAGGCTGAAATAGATACTGTTATTTCCCTTCAATGCAGGTGGATATTAGAGACTCAACCTCCTGATCCCATTGCGTGCTCTGTAATTCAAGGACTTTCTCTTTATTCCTCTACTAGAAATGTCCTGGGGTTTTCTGGAAGTGGAGAGCTGAAACCCAAGAGGGATTCTCTTTCACTAGTTTGTGACTCTGACCTTTTGAAGAATTTGGCTGCACTGGAGATGGAGATGTAGGCAAAACCGGTCATACACGTACATTATTCACTCTGTGACCACATGCTAACCCATTCATAGTGACTCTGTGGGTTCATCTTTTCTGCTGTTGAACATGTCTGTTCTTGCCATATTATGTTTCCGTGCCTCTGTTATTAGATGCATCCACTCCGACAAGTTTGCTATCATTTATCTCACTTACAGTAACATCGAGCACACCATTAGTCCTGCTGAGAATTATCCTGACTCCATGAAGATGCCTTCATAGTCTTCAAGGAAAGCCACCCAAATTATAGTATGTGAGGTAGAGAGTTCACACGAGTCTATAGATGTGAAGATCTTCAAGCACTGTGCTCATTCCTTTTTATTCATTTTTCCTGGAGTACGTTAAACCTCTCGAATGAAGATCCATGCTCAGATGCCAACAGGAATGGAGTGTGTATGGAAACAGATACATTACTTGAATGTGTTTATTGCTTAAGTGCCATTTCTGCTTTCATCTCTTTCATTGCTTTCTTGCTTTTAGAAATCTGGCACTTACAATTATTTTTTCATTTCTCTCATATGTATGCAGTTTGAGTATGCTGGGAGACTCAGCAAGCTTTCTTTCTTTCTTTCTTTCTTTCTTTCTTTCTTTCTTTCTTTCTTTCTTTCTTCCTTTCTTTCTTTCTTTCTTCCTCCTTCCTTTCTATTGTTCTCCTTTTTTATTGTTGCTCTGGTCAATTTGTAAAATAATGGTTCTGGAAGCTTGAGTTGTTTTCTCATTTTTTAAAAACAATTAAGAGATGCTATATAATTGCCTTCAATTCCAACAATAAAAATAACTTGCATTGGTTTTTAGGATCAGCACATCTCTTAGTCCATGTACAGCCAAACACTACTGTCATTCCCTCCAGAACTTGTCTTTCAATGACTCTGCGCTTGTATGCCCCCTGCTGGCTTTGTTTATGGTAACAGCTCTTGAGGAACTAGGCCTGAGGAAACAGGTGCTTTGGTAAAAATAAGTAGAAAAGAATAAAGAACACTAAAATGTCTTCTACTATCTAAGCATTAATGCGCTTAGACTCTCCCCCAAATGGGAAAGAATAAATATTTTTAGAAACTTTCTGCCTTTTAATTGACTGTCCCAGGAAGTTAGCTTTTCATGCTTTTAAAGTACCTGTTCGCCGAAACCGGTTTGGCTCAGTGGACAGAGCATCGGACTGCGGACTGAAGGGTCCCGGGTTCGATTCCGGTCAAGGGCATGTACCTGGGTTGCGGGCACATCCCCAGTGGGAGATGTGCAGGAGGCGGCTGATCGATGTTTCTCTCTCATCGATGTTTCTAACTCTCTATCTCTCTCCCTTCTTCTCTGTAAAAACTCAATAAAATATATTTAAAAAAATAAATAAAGTACCTGTTCATATAGCACTGTTTGATCATCTATATATATAAAAGCCTAAGCGACTGAACGACCGAACAACCAGTCGACTGGTTGCTATGATGCACACTGACCACCAGGGGGGCAGATGCTCAACGCATGAGCTGCCCCCTGGTGGTCAGTACGCTCCCACAGCGGGAGTGCTGCTCAGCTGACCAATGCGCATCAGATGCAGGGCTCACAGCTAGGACTCTCCTGATCAGGAATGACTGGGCATGAGCCCGCGGCAGGCACAGCAGGGCCGGGATTAGCGGGAGCGGCAGGCAGGAGCTGCAGGTGGCGTTGGACTGCCAGTTTTGGCCCAATCCCCACAGGCTGCCTGCGGGGATTGGGCCAAAACCGGCAGTCTGACATCCCCCGAGGGGTCCTGGATTGCAAGAGGGTTCAGGCCAGGCCGAGGGACCCCACCGGTGCACAGATTCGTGGACCAGGCCTCTATCATAATAGAGGCTCCAAGCAGGACACTTGGACATAATTACATTTGATTTGTTTCCTATCCCCTTCATTTTGTAAATCTTATGGACAAGTCCTCCAGATCTCACTGGCATCCACCTCCTCTTTCCCTCTTGCAACATGTCTGCCCAAAACCACCAGGTTAATTTAGCATAGCTCTCCTATGATATGGTCAGCCTCCTCCTCAAAAATATCTTCAATGGCTCCTTATTGTCCACTCAACAAACTCCAATCCCTTTGCAGATTGGGATTGCCAGACTCTGCAGACTGGCCACATCAGTCATGGGGAGTAATAAGACACCCTAATGAATCTCATGACCCCCCATTTAGGAGCCTTACCCTCTGCAGTCCTTTCTCCCCCAGATAGTAGACACCATGTTGTAGCTGAGAGCACTTTGGTTGAGCATCTCTAGATACCTCCTGGTTAGGAGGTTCTTTAAGTTTAGCCAAAGTAACCATTTCTCCAAGCAACATCCTTGATGTCTCCGCCTGAATTGCTTTGTTTGGCTTCCCCCTAACTCCTAAGTGGTGACCTCCGATGGTCATTGTGTACCTGCCTCTCTTCTTAGAGGGGAGTCACATTCAAGGTTAGGGCCTACATTTTTATATGCTTCCACCACCATCACCCATAGCACCTTAATCGGGAGTCATTTGCTGTCTTAATAATTGTTTGCTGGAAGGAAAATATTAGGCGATGCTCTCTGATTTGAGTATCTTTCTTTCATCCCAAGAGCAAACAAAATGACACACATCCAGATGGCAATGCCCTCCACACAAAGGCAGGTGAACAACTTAATCCACAACCGCCCTTATGCATGGAAATAAAATGGCCTTCCTGGGAAATTGAAAAGATACATTTTCTTTCTCATTTTTCTCCATCCAAGAAGCTAAGTGACACAGGCCAAGGATAAGAACAAGTAGTTTTCCAAGCTCATGACGAAGAGGAGTTGTAGAATGCCATGCTCAGAGTCCATGGGAAACTCGGTGGGAAAATATTGACTATCTTCATTTACAAACTATTCCCCCATTTCAGGAAGTTTAACACTGGTTTCCAGGAATTATTTCACAAACTGGAGTACAGTTACCTAGGATCCCATTTTAAATATGGTACTTGAATCCACAGCCACTCTTTCTTCATAAAAGGTGATTAGTCGACTTACAATGTCCTATAGCAGTGGTTCTCAACCTTCTGGCCCTTTAAATACAGTTCCTCATGTTGTGACCCAACCATAAAATTATTTTTGTTGCTACTTCATAACTGTAATGTTGCTACTGTTGTGAATCGTAATGTAAATATCTGATATGCAGGATGGTCTTAGGCGACCCCTGTGAAAGGGTCATTCTACCGCCAAAGGGGTCTCGACCCACAGGTTGAGAACCGCTGTCCTTCGTGTCTTAGATGCACACCTGGAAGGAGCCATCAAGGCCTGGAATTATAAGAACCCATTTTGAAGGGTTGACATTGATGTAGAAGCCATTCTTGTGGATGAATTATTTCTCATCTCTGCCTCCCAGTCCCTCTTGCTCTGAAGGTTGATAAACATTTAGATCAAACACAAGGATATGAGTTTTTGTTCTCTCCCCATCTCTCATTTCCGCTTTGGGTTTTCTTGCAGTAAAAATTTCAACTAGGATTTCTACCAATTTAAAAGCTTTGAACTGCCTTATGACCCAGAAATTGCATATATTCAAAGAAATCCAAAACGTTAATTCAAAATAATATATGGACCCCTATGTTCACTGCAGCCTTATTTATAATAGCCAAGATTTGGAAGCAGTCCAATTGTCCATCAGTAGATGAGTGGATAAAAAAGCTGTGGTACATTTACACAATGGAATACTACTTGGCTGTAAAAAAGAAGGAAATCTTACTTTTTGCGACAACATGGATGGACCCAGAGAATATTATGCTAAGTGAAATAAGCCAGTCAGAGAAAGACAAGTATCATATTATTTCATTTATATGTGGAACCTAATGAACAAAATAAACCTACAAAGTGGAGACAGACTCATGGGTACAGAGAATAGACTGATAGCTGTCAGAGGGGAGGGGGCTGTGGGCTAAGTAAGAAGGGTGAAGGGATTAAGCAAAGAAAAAAATAGACACCAACAACAGAGGAAAGAGGAGTGGGAGGAGGTAGGAGAAAGGAAAAGGGGGATAAATGGAGACTTGACTTGGGGTGGTAAACACACAATACAATGTATAGATGATGTATTGTAGAACTGTATACCTGAAACCTGTATAATTTCATTAACCAATGTACCACAATAAATTCAATTAAAAAAGAATCCTATATAATAAAAGTGCAGTATGAAAATTATCCCCTCCACCAGGAGTACAACCAGGGGGCAGGGCCAGCCAGGGGAAGGGAGGGAATACCCAGCCGGCAGTTGGCAGCTGCTACAGACCCTACCAGTGCACGATTTTCATGCACTGAGCCTCTAGTAATAATAATAAACTCACAGCAAAACAAAAAATAAGTAAAATAAAATAAAAACTCTCAAGATAAGATGAAAATTCAGAGGTTTCTTATTTCATTCCCTACCTCTTGGTCCAACTGACAGGCACCTGTTCTCCAGAGACCTGTAAAAGATCTCCATAGACACCAATGTCGCTTTACCCTGTTCCCCTATCTGAGGCCTTAATAAATCTTGTTACTTGCTTGTTTGACTGTCTTCATCTTCTGGCACTTAAGTTCCATGAAAGCAGGACTTGTGCCCTCCAAAGCATCTAGAACTGTGCCTGGCACGCAGAAGGTGCTTAATAAATGCTTTCTTATTGATCGTGGGCAAAGTAAGGAAGCATCAGGGTATGAAACTGAGCAAAATGACTGGATTAAGTACAAAAATGAAAATATATGTATATCTAGAAAGAGAGAAGAAAAGGAATAAGGAGGAGAAGGAGAAGCAGTAAATAAGAAAAGTTAAGATTTACAGATCTGTGCCAGCTGTGAGGAATAAGCAACGTCAATCTGTGACAAAGAAACCCATCCATCCAGACAAAGCCAGTGTTTCTCAAAATTCAAAAGCACTGGAATTTCCTGGAGATCTAGTTCAAATACTAGATTCTGATTCAGGATGTGTAGTGGGAAGTGCCCTAAATTCTGCATTTCTAACAAGGTCATGAGGGATGTTGATGCTGGTGGAGCACTTTTTTTTTTTAAGGAGAGAGAGAGAGAGACCGAGAGAGAGACCTGTTGTTCCACTTTATCCATGCATTCATTGGTTGATTCTTGTATGTGCCCTGACCGGGGATCAAACCCAAACTGTGGTGTTTCCAGATGATGCTCTAACCAACTGAACTCCTCGGCCAGGGCCTCTGTGGACCACAATTTGAGCAGTGAGGCTGAAGAGAGTCAAAAAATGTTTAGAATAATTCAATACCTTTTTTTATCTTGAGGACAGAATGCTGACCAGATAAAGTTGGGGTTTTTTTTTTCTTGTTTTTGTTTCTTGCCAGTTATCCTAGCCCCAGAAAGTACACAAACATATAATCACAACAGAAATCATTCCAAATATGGAAATAAGCAGCTTGGTAGTTATCAGGCTGCTTAGTGCATTGGGAAAAAGTAAGGTCTGAAAAACTATATGGGAGCAATTTCATAATCCCATTAGATGTTTTAAGGTATTTTTCTATGACCACTGATGTAAAACAAATACACTGAGAATGACCTCAAAGGCAATCTTGAGTCTTCACACATATTATTTCTTTGTTTCACAGATGTTTGGAAGAGGAAGAGAAAAGCGATTCATAGACCAAGAATGACTCTCCTTCAAATCCACTCCACACAGAGATTTTCCAGTTCCTTTGCTGGTGTGGCCCACACACCATTTGGCCTCTTTGTGGGAAAATATAAGATGCAGTCTTCCCTTAAGCTATTTACTGTGGCTAAACTGATACTCCACCATCCAGATGTTTAATGAGAGAGAGAGAGAGAGAGAGAGAGAGAGAGAGAGAGAGAGAGAGAATGGAGAACAGTTCTGCATCAGACACTGGGAGCTCACCCACTGACTTCCACGCCCAGCCTGGTGACTTATTCTAAAGGCTGTTTCTCCCCTGCTGGATGGTCTCCCAGGAGAACTCAGAACAGAAGGAGGGAGCACCTCTGGCACCCGCTATGGTGCTCACCCCATGCAACGTCACAAAAGAGACATTCTTGAGTCTGAGGTCACTCAAAGCTCCGGCTTGTTTTCAAGCCCAGCTCCTCCTATGGCCATGGCCCTATTTCCTTCTCCTGCTCATGCCCCTTTTCTAAAGAATGGGGACCCTGCCCTGGCCAGTGTGTTCAGTGGTTAGAGTGTCTGTCTGCACACTGAAGGATCAAGGGTTTGATTCCTAGTCAAGGTCATATACCTGGGTTGCAGGTTCCATCCCCAGCCCTGATTGGGGTGCATGCAAAAGGCAACCAATCAATGTGTCTCTCTTACATTGATGTTTCTCTCTCTCTCTCTTCCCTCCCTTTCTCCAACTCTCTCTAAAAATCAATGGAAAAATATCCCCAAATGAGAATTAACAATAAAAAAAAGAATGGGGACCCTCACTCTCCTAGTGTCTTTGAAACTCAGTGGAGGCCCCATAAAGAAGAAAGCAAATATAAAACCTCTTCTGGTTTCCCTCTCTGGAGCTCTCTGTTTAGGGAGAAGGAAGTTATTTTGTTGAAGCTCACCTATCAGTGAGCCCATCTGACAAGTGGAAATGAAACATGGGCAGGCGTCTTCTGAGAAAATGAAAGTGGACCCCAATCCTTCTCTTGATAAACACAGCCCACTATTGGACATCATATGCGGGTTATTGATCTACATTTTCTGACCACCTAAGAGGGACACCCAAGATGCTCCTTCACATTTTTACACACTCACACATACCCCTTCATGCACACACATATATATCTGCACACTCACAGTCCTGTACACAGACACATTCCCTTGCACGCTCTCTCACTTTCACACACATACAGACTGTAGAAAAGCCACTCCCATGCCAAAACCCTACCATACTTCCAAATCCAATAATAATCAACCAGATACCCCAACACAGAAATGCCCCATCTAGCTCCCCACTTCCACAGTTGCTGGTTTCCTATTTAGGACCATGCAGCAGGCCTTCCTAGGAAGGAGACTTAAGAAGTCCTAAGAAAATGTTTAAATAACTTCACAGTCCGAACCCCTCAGTTACTTTGCACTGTCTGCCCTCAAGAATCCTGCCCCACCTGGACCTCAAGTTCACATACTTGTAGCCACATCTCTTTGCCCTGTGCCCTCTTTCTTCTTGGTAACTTTCACATTCCACCAATATTCTTGCTCTTTCCATGGACTGTCATCCTATCCCTGCAGCTAGCAGATGTCCCCAGTGCAGACACCTGCCTGGGTGTCTGAATAGTGCCCACCTGCCTCTGTGTTCACATCAGTCACCTGGGCCCACACCTTGATGGACAACCCCCAAACTTCTGGTTGCCTGGGTAACTACTAGTTACCTAACACCATATTTTACCAGCCAGATGGGCTTCTTGTCATTGGCCATCTTGGTCCTATTACTACATGTCAACACCTGGACCACCAGATTTCATCTCCCAGCCACCCTGACCGCCATTCCAGCATCTACATATGTCAGGAGGTAAAATTCTTACATAAATACGATAAGAGAACCGATTTTAACAACCTGCTCATCTGTGTATAAAACAGTGCTATATTATTTGAACCAAGTGATGCCACCTACCAAGAAATGGATCACAAAAGATGCCCCTCAATCTCCTTTTGCAAAATTGTATTCCTTTCCCTGGCATTCTATTACAAGGAGCTCATAGACTTTGCATGACAATGCAGATGTCACACAAGGCATTCCTAAGGAAATAAAAAGAGCTCTAACTTCTTAAGTAAGCAAATTAAGAAAATATTCTAAGTCAATCCAATTATATTAAGGAAGCAACACTCAATACTGAAATTATGTCACATCATAAACTAAAAACTAGAATTAAAAATAAACTTTTAATTAAAGAAATATATATAGAGAGAGAGATTTACAATAGAGAAAAACAAAGCTATCAATAGCTTCCACTAGATGAATATTTGGCTTGTTGAACTATTTCTGTGAATCTGAGCTATTTTCTGAAGCTGGTTGTATGAAGATTCTATATAATTCTTTAGAATTCACACATTGGTTTTTACCATGAAAATGACAAGTTCAGGTCCCCATCAAGGCTCCAACAGTGTTGGGGTCATTAGCATCAGAAAGGAAGTAGATTATTTAGAGAGAAGGGGAAAAGCCAGGTAAAGGCCAACAGTTCCTGGGAGAAGAGAAAAAAAAAAACTGCAGGAAGGAGGGGGGAAAGGGAGAGGGAGAAGAGGCACCACCCCTTAATGACTACCGGCTTGTCCACCCTGTGTCACTCCTCCCCCTCAAGGCTGGGAGGCCACTGGATGCATCTGCCATAAATCCAAGAACACCAGCCCTGCAGGTGCAGGGGGCTCTAACTGTCAAGTTATTTTACATTAAAAAATTATAAATGTACATTCTGATGTGAAATGCTTCCATATTTCTAGATTTGGGTTTTTCAGATCATTTCCTTATGTGTATAATGTGCCTGAAATAGAAGCTGTAACACACACATCTCCAAAGGCCTCTGGAGCCCCACTTCTAGGAGAAAACATCCTGGGCAAGCCCACTTTCTCCCCAGCGCCTCAACCTAGGGCACCAACCTCCAGCTGGGCAAAGGCCTGCATGCTCTCTAGCCAATCTCCAGACTGTTTCCAATGTGCATAGTTCTCCTCCCTAGTTAGAGCAGAAGCTCCTCAGGCAGAGGGGCTCTCTTCTGTCTTTTCCTGTATCTTCAGCAGCATCAGACATTGTTTTGCAACTATTGTAATATGCTTCCCTCTATAGCAGTGATGGTGAACCTTTTGAGCTCGGCGTGTCAGCATTTTGAAAAACCCTAACTGAACTCTGGTGCCGTGTCACATATAGAAAATTTTTTATGTTTGAAACCATAGTAAAACAAAGACTTATATTTTTGATATTTATTTTATATATTTAAATGCCATTTAACAAAGAAAAATCAACCAAAAAAATGAGTTCACGTGTCACCTCTGACACGCGTGTCATAGGTTCGCCATCACTGCTCTATAGTAATACATTCCTGTAAGACTTGTTCTATCAAAGACACAGCACCCTAATGTGGCACCTCTCCTGCCTTACCAACCTGCAGATGGGTCTAAATGGCGGGTAATGAGAGTTAGGGACTGTGAGCTCTCTGCCAGGGGTGTGCATTTTTTTTTTAGGGCACTTCATTCATTTTTTTTTAATTGTCTAAAGTTTTACTAGTACACATGTCTCCTTTTTCCCCAATTGATCCTCCCCACCCCCCGTGCATTCTTCTTTCACTCAAGGATTATTGGGTTTGGAATCAGGAGAGGCGAGTTCAGTTCCCAGATCTATTACTTACAAGTCATGTAATCTCAAACCTTAGTTTCCCCGCCCATAAGACAGAAATATTGATAACTGTCCTGTGTACCTAATAGGACCATCCCAAAACTCAAATAATTTTATGTGACAAGTGCTCTATGTACTAAGACACTGTTCCAGTGAAAATATTAGAGAGTAGCATGGGAAACTATTGGTATCATTCATTCAGGGCAATGTGCACACAGTGTGGTAAAGTGCTAATATTCCAAACATTGATCCTTGAGAATCAGGGAAGGGAGAGAGAGATGCCACTTGGAAGGTAGAATTCAGTGTCAGGATTCCAGGCACATAGGAAGCCAGCAGGACTGGGCTCCAAGCAGAACTTGGATATGAACCTGGAGTTTAGGCCTAGTGGTCGGCAAACTGCGGCTCGCCAGCCACATGCGGCTCTTTGGCCCCTTGAGTGTGGCTCTTCCACAAAATACCGACTTCTGTGCATGGGCCACTAAGTTTCAATCGCACTGTACATGCGTGCCCGCACGTGGTATTTTGTGGAAGAGCCACACTCAAGGGGCCAAAGAGCTGCATGTGGCTCACGAACTGCAGTTTGCCAACCACTGGGTCCTAGGCCAATGGCTTGATTGACAGCAAGAAAAGGAGAACTGAATGTACATCTTGGGAATTCTTGTTCCTGGGTCTAACTGGTATTGAAGGGGATTTTGAGGTCAGAATCTGAAGGGGGACGGGGTGGGTACTTAAAACAGAACTCGGGTTGTTAAGGCAGGTTACTATACCTGCCTCCCAGGGGGTTTGGTCTGGGACCTAAGGCAGGGCTGAATACTTTGGACTGAGGTCAGGTTGAGAAGTAGATTTATTTAAGAAGCTTGAGACCATGCTTCTGACAAGTTTTGTTAACAAGGACTTATCTACTAGAGATTTTCAAACGAGAGTACATTTCTCAAGGGGATGCAATGATTTAAATATCACTAGATCACAGAAACTGAACTGTGGCCTTATGTTGCAAACCTTTGATCCTCAGATCTCCCAATCAGTTCAAGATACTATTAAGGGTAAGGAAAATCTATTCATTTCCTTCATTTCATTATGGACATAATGAAAGTTTATCTATGGCTAGTGGTATGGAATGGACTTTATATCCATCCACTGGAGCTATTTCCATTAGCAAGGTTCTAAATCAGTGGTTCTCAACCTTGGCTGCACATTATAATCACCTGGGAATCTTTTTAAAATCCTGATTTCTGGGCCTCATCCTCCAGAAATTCTGTCTCTTTATTATAGGGTGGGACCACAACATTAGTAACAAAGAAACAGAATTTCCGGAGGATGAGGCCCAGAAATCAGGATTTTAAAAAGATTCCCAGGTGATTCTAATGTGCAGCCAAGGTTGATAACCACTGTTCTAAATAAAGAAATCTTTCACCAGGCCTGTGAGTCAACCACTTCATGCTTCTCCTACTTAACAAATAACCCCTAACTTAGTGGCTTAAAAAAAACACCACATTTATTCAGCACACTTTTTTCTAGCTTGACAATTGGGCTTAACTAAGTGGTGCTTACAGTCTCAGCTGGACTCGCTCATGTATCTATCTGCACTCAGCTGCCATCAGCCGGGGCTCTGCTCCTCAGGGTGAACTGGCTGGTGACCAGAGCAGTGGGGGTGCCTGGGCCACATGTCCCTGGAGCTCCAACAGGCTACTTTAGGCTTGTTCATGTGGAGGCTGGGGAGGGACCCAAGCAGGATAAGGGAGGCCTGCAGGACCTCTTGAGACCCAAGCTCAGAACTGGCACACGATTGCTCTGCCACATTCTGTTGGCTCGTGAGTCACAAGGCCAGTCAGATTCAAAGGCTGAGAAAACAGACTCTACCTTATGACAGAAAGAGCAGCAAAATCACATGGAAAATGGACTGGATACAGGACGAAGAAGAATTGCTGCCATTTTCGCAAGCAGTTTACCAGAGTCCCAACCCACAGCACATCCCAAGCTTCAGTTCAGACTCTGGCTTCTGCTCCCACCCCATAATGAAGAGCTCTACCTCACCTTCTAGAAGTTGTCTCTCTCCCCTCCCTGAGTCCCCCAGGAGCTGGATGGGAATCTCATGGCCCAACTAACATCCCTGTGGCGTTCCTGTCCTGTGTTTGTGGCACTTAGTGCGTCACAGCCGTGTATAGGACCTCCAGGCTCAGGAGACTCGGCTAGAGGAAGAAACCATGACAGGAGGGGCCTAATACTTCCCCAAGGCCCCACGAGTGGTCAGTCCTTCCAGCCCAGTGGCCTGTGCCCTCTACTGTGTTTCTTGCCAATGCGAGAGGATATGGCAAGTGCCTACCCATCCCAAGCTCTATCCATTCAGGAAATCCTTTCACAAGGAAAACTAAAGAGTTATGATGGTTAATTTTATGTGTCAACTTGGCTGGGCCATGGTATCCAGATAATTGTTTAAACTTTATTCTGGATGTTTCTGTAAAAGGTGCTTGTTTAATGAGATTAACATTTAAATGAGTAGACTATGAGCCAAGAAGATTATCCCCCAGAGCATGTAGAGTGTGGGTGGGCTTTACCTAATCAATTGAAGGCCTTAATAGAAAAAGACTACCCCCCGCCCCAGCTTAGCCTCCCGAGTAAGAAGGAATTCTGCCAGCAGACTGCCTTTGGACTCACACTGCAATTCTTCTCTTGTCTCCAGGCTGCGGGCCCACCCTGCAGGTTTTGGACTTTCCAAGCCTCCAGCATCATGGGAGTCAATTTCTTAAAATCTCTCTCTCTCCTGTTGATTCTGTTTTTCAGGAGTGAAAACACTCCATGGTTGAAAAGCTCCATCAGAGTACTCAACATTAAGCAAGAAGTTTAACAACTGATTCTAAAACCTGTAACAGTGATAGTATTCTGGGTTAACTACTACTTTTTCAGTAGGTTAACGGGGGAAAGAAACAAAATGCGCACAAGGACAGAAGAGAAGAAAGCATCTGTGAATTCCATTCTCATATATTTTTCTAAGTTAAAATAAACTAAAGTGAAGTAAAGCTAAGGAACAATATTTTACATTGGTGGTCATGCTGATATGTCCAACTTATGTGATCATTATTTTATGCTTGTTCTTTTATTATCAGAATGGTTGTTTTGATTGGATTCTTTATGACATTTTCCCTAAAGGACTCAACATTTTACTCACATCCAAGTCAGCTATTTTACCAAGAACAGGGAGTCAGAGGTGAATATTTTTTTAAAATAATATGACCTTGCCCTAGCTGGTTTGGCTCAGTGGATAGAACGTTGGCCTGCAGACTGAAGGGTCCTGGGTTTGATTTCGGTCAAGGGCACATGCCCGGGTTGTGGGCTCCATCCCCAGTAGGGGCCGTGCAGGAGGCAGCCAATCAATGATTCTTTCTCATCATTAATGTTTCTATCTCTCTCCGTCTCCCTTCCTCTCTAAAATCAATAAAAATATGTAATAAGAATAATATGACCTTATTTTCATGTAAACAATCTGTGAACTAAGAATTAGAAACAACCATTTAAAATACAATAATGTATACAAGCCCCCTTACATTGGAGATTTTTTCCCCCATTGGATTGCATGCAATAATGTTGCCATAAACCTTTCAACTGAAGCAAAGAACAGCAAAATTGTCAGGGAGGGAGTAAGAGAGGCAGAAACAAGAACCCACCATTGGGCATGGTTCAACCCAATGAGCTAGTTAAGTCCAAAGAAGTAAAGGCACTTGGGGAGTCCACTTAGGTAGCCTCAGGCCTTCGGAGCAGTGAACCACCCCCAAGCAGCTCTGCTGGTGGTTGGTTCCAGACCTAAGAGCTTTGCATATAATGTGATGCTCTTGAGCCCCTTATTAAAGACCTTTTGCATGGACCACGGAAAGTCCTTTTAATTCAAAAGCTCTTCACCAGTCGTAAGTAGTAAATAAATCTGGAGTATTTTACCCCGAAAGCCTGATCGCTGGAAAGAAGACATTTTTATTTTCTGGTCCACACTACCACCTGCTGGTCAGACTATCTCTCTACATTAAGCATTTGCTGTTTCCTTCCAGTAGATCTAATAGCTTACATTTTATTCTAAAACTCATATATTTGAAGTGTTACTTCATTATATTTCCAAAAAGATTAAGGAAATAACTCGATAAACCAATTCATCGAACGCAAGTTACTCATGTTGATTGCAAGTGTGAAGCAAAATAACAGTCAAGAAGCTAAAGGTAACTAGGTGATTCTGAACATTGCCAGTCTCATTTGGATAATTAGTACCTACGCTTGTCAGTTGTTTGAATGCCCAGTAATTATAGTTTCTGTTAAACAGGTAATCTGATGGGTATGTGTTTGTTTGTGGACGGAGTTAACGATGCAGTTGATGAAGTATGTCCTTGTCATTCTTTTGGAGCTCCATGGTAATTAGTGGGCTGCTATAGAGTTTATATATGCAAATCAACATCTAACAGGAAAATGTCTCTGGATGACAGACAACAGGTTCATGAGAAACACTGATGTATTGTTAGCACGAAGGACTTCAGGCACAGCAGTCACTACAGGTAGACTGGAATCTGTCAACGTGTTTGGAAAGCCATTTCCTAGGGTTTCCAGAACTAGCGCTCTCATTTAGCTGCTACCTACATATGAGTTTCAAAGTCCTTCAAAGGTTCATCATTCTTGCCCTCCCCTTTTAGCCTTAATGTTACTCTCTTTTCATCACCACTCACCCCTAAGTAAATAAAGGAAAGGAAAATAAGGATGGGTGAGGGGAGAAAAGGAAAAGAAGAAAAATGCATAGGATGGGAACTTGGCAAATAGAAGATATAAATTATTAAGCCTTTTCGCTTTGGACCCCAGCGAGCAATCCTGTGTGATGCTTGGGAAGCAGCATGAAGCGCTCTCTTCAGAATGACCCCAACAGTGGGGCAGGGAGCAGGGGTCCATTCCCTGGCATTTCCATCCTGCTTGGCTTGCAAGGGGAGGTCCTCTGAGGCTCTAAGGGAAGCCCCTCAGGGCTGGGCTCGTCAGACTCACAGAATATGGACCAGTGGCCTAGTGGTGTCTGCGACAACCTGCCTCTTCCTCTCGAACTTTTGGCTTCCAACCCAGGTGAGCTTCTTGTAAATGTCTGTCCCTAATCACAAGAGAGACTCACTAGACAGAAGAGAACAGGTGGCTCCAGGCAACGCCTCCCAAGAAAAACAAGTCAGCCCTGCAATATCACCTCTACGTTTTGCACTGAACAATTAGGTAAACCTCGCTGTATACAACCCGAGGTCCTGAAATTTTTCTCTGTAAGCAAATTCTTATAAATTTAATGTTTTTTGCAGAGGTTTTTAAAAGGACTCCCTTGAGAAAACTTGGCAGTGATCCCTGCCATTCGTTCTGGGGGCATTAGGATCTTTCACAGAGACACAGACATGCTCACTAAGTAAATGTCCATTAGCTTCAAAGAATGATGATGCAAAACAGAACATGGGGTCTCAGGGGCAGAGCGGACAGGCACTGAGGGGAGGGAGCAGGGTCTGATGGACAGAGTGTGGAACCTGTATCATAGGCTGAGACAAATGCCACCCCAGGCTCCAAGCAGAGCTGTGACTCAGCAGTTTGCTTTCAAGGTCCTCTGATTGTTTTTCATACCCGTTCCCACCTCTCAGTCACTTCACTTTGGCTAAGTGACCAGATATAGGGCATTTCCAGGCCTTCCTCCACTCACCACACTAGGTAACAGCTTTCCGGTGGACCTCTCAGATTCAAGTTCTCTGTAGGGAGGAGAGCCTGAGAGCCATCTTACTAACAACAGTAGTCAACACATTCATGACAGAGAATGTGTAAATCGCTTTTACTCTTGGGCCCTCAGCCTTAGTAACAGTCCCTGTAAATCGAAGGTGCTCCTCTTCCCTCTGACCCCTGCCGGAAGCCAATTCCAGCATGTCATAATTGCAAGAGTTTCATCAAAAGGTTGATGGAACTTGGGGACTCAACAGGGTTGAGTCACACATGTAGTCACCTGTTGGGAATGGCTGAGGGCATTTCCCCAAACCTGAATAGGATACATTAAATTGATTATGGCTGCCAGACAGTTTAAAGGACATCTTAATCTACATGTTATTGCCTCCTACTGGCCAAACACCTGAACAGCCAGTAGGCTAATTCCCCCATTCTGACAATGCTTCTGTATATGAAACCTGACCCTTTGAAGTGTATATCTCTACCTCACCTCAGGACAATTTGTGTTAATAAAAAGCCTGGGGTCCTGAGACTAAGGAGATCTTAGTTTCCTTTAAACTAGGCTCCTCTGACCCCCAAATGCCTTTCAAAATTATGTTTCATCTCTGGACTCCTATTTAATCTACGCACAGCCTTCTCCAGATTCCTGAACCCTTCTTGATGCTGGAACAAGAACCCTGGCAGACCCCAATCAAATTCCCAGGCTTTATTAAATGTGTGTTAGGAGGATAACAATTCTGGTAACTAAGGAGGAGCCAGGATGCACAGATGGGCAATAAAGAAAAGAGAAGGACTAGGTGCTCAGAATAGTGTGTCAACATACATTATCTTCCTTGCTTCTCACCACAGGCCTTGAGCGAAGGTGCTGCAGAAGAGGACACTGCATCTTGGGGAGGTTCCAAGACTTGCCCCAGGTCCCGCAGCTGGAAAGTGGGGTTGGGGCAACACTAGTCTTTCCCAAGTGTAAACAACTAGCAGGCTTACCTTTCCCAAGCACAGTTCCTACCACGAGTTTCAGATTACAAAAGGAATCTCCCAGTGGCTTAATTAATCCAAGGAGAAAGGCAGAATGGGCTAAGTAAATGTTATACTATTAATCCTCCACATAACTCGGGAGAAAGGCAGTTCACACCTGAATTTATACAAATATTAAAAAGAAACCGAGGGATAAGGTGCTGGATCAGTTAGTGGTGTGAGGTTGTTGTCTTGTTCACTTAGCCAGTGGTTCTCAACCTTCTGGCCCTTTAAATACAGTTCCTCATGTTGTGACCCAACCATAAAATTATTTTCATTGCTACTTCATAACTGTAATGTTGCTACTGTTATGAATCATAATGTAAATATCTGATATGCAGGATGGTCTTAGGCGACCCCTGTGAAAGGGTCGTTTGACCGCCAAAGGGGTCGCGACCCATAGGTTGAGAACCTCTGACTTAGGCCATGTGGCAGCTGTGACTATGTGCCTCTCCAGTGTCCTGTTGCAGAGGGTGTAATTGACAAGGCTCCAGGTGCTGATTTAATGCGCCAAGGCTACTGTGGAAACTGAGCTGCTCTCAGCCAATGACTGAGTACATCAGGGCTACTAAGGCAGGTCTGTCCCTTGAGACCCAGACAATTTTGACTTAAAGATGCTCATCAGATGCGCTCAAGCTTTTTTGAGAGCTGCAAGGCAAAGAATTTTCCCTTCCAACTTTTCTTTCTTCCTTCCCTCTCTCCTCCCTTGGGGTCAGCCTGGTACCTCAGTCTTAAGGAGTCTGCCAGCCTCCCCATTTTCTCTAGTAAATCTCTTAGAAATCTAATTTCATCTTGGCATCTGCTGCTTGGAGGGCCTGGACTTATACAGTCAATAAGAGGAAGTTATTAAGAGAATATGGGGCCAGTCATAAACTCTAAGAGAAACTTAGCTAGCAAGTGACAGGAAGCAGGCAACCCCAGGGATAGTGAGAACCAATGGACATCAGTCAAAGCACCACTACCAGCATGATCCATCCCAATCCTTTTCTGCTCCAACAGACAGGATTTGACTGGCCTAGTATAGGTCATGACCTGACCTTTGGCAAGGTTTGATAGGCCTAATAAGGCTGCCTGTAACAGAGGAAGCACAGCTCCCCAAAGGAAAAGTGGAAAAGAATGCAAGGCATGCTGGGTGGCAAAGTCAACAAATGTTCCTATAGTGCCTGGGCTGCAATGTTATTGGCTGAGAATTGAAGCATCAATAGAGAACAAGCTCCACTGAGTCTGTGACATCCAGCAGGACCCTGCTCAGACACCCTCACCTAACGTCGGTGGTCTTGATCTGGCATCAGAAGGGTTCAGCAATCTGGAGAAGGCGCTGTGCATAAATGAAATAAGAGTCCAGAGATGAAACATAATTTTGGAAGGCATTATAGGGAGTCAGAGAAGACTTAGCTAAAGGAACTAAGTTCTCCTTGTCTCAGGACCCCTTGCTTTTTATTCACACAATTTGTCCTAAGGCGAGGTAGATATACACATCAAAGGGTAAGGCTTTCCTATACACAATCCATTGTCAGATTGGGGAATTGCCTTCGGCTGTTCAGGTGTTTGGCCAGTAGGAGGCAATAACAGGTAGATTAAGATGCCCTCAGCTGTCTGGCAGCCAGCAATCATTTAATGCATCCTTTTCAGGTTTGGGGAAATGCCTTCAGCCATTTCCAGATGAATCAGCTCTGCTGACACGCTGGAACTGGCTTTTGGCACTCACCCTTACTTCCTTGCCTGCCTACATGCCAAGGGCCTCCACCTGCTTTTCTTTGTCCAAGAGTCTTCTCTGGCACTGGCACGCCTAAATACCCAGCCCCCTCACCCCCTCTGGGGCATGTCTACACCGTCTCCCAGAGGTCCCAGCAGGGCTGAGCTCCAGTGACCCACAGTGGCCATTCACTTGGTAACACACCCATTATTGGCTGCCTTCCTTTCCTTGTCTTACATCCTCATTACCTTCCAGGGTTTCCTTCATCTCTCAGGCAGACTACTTGCACTCAGAACCTTGCCCAGAGTCTATTCTGGAAGAACTCAAACTAAATCGTGGTGCGCTGATACAATGCGACACTACCCTGCAGTGAGAATGAAGGATCTACAGCTGCATGCAACAATACAGGTGAATCTCATGCACATAATATGGAGCAAATAATGCCGGACACAGGAGAGGACACCCTTCCATACAGGAGCACCTGCTGACATGGAGTCTTAAGAATAAGAAACTGTAAACATATCAGAATTCCACCCCCCAAAACCCCCACAAAAAAGAACAGACTATATGATTCTACACTGAGTACAAAAGAAGGCCACATGAGTCCATGCTGTTAACT
>NW_005358137.1:1607708-1628842 GCF_000412655.1 Myotis brandtii
AGGTGACTTAATTTGGGAAAATTCATCGAGCCATACAGTTATTATTTTATTGCAATTCTGTACATTAAAAAAGATTTTATATATATTTAAAAAGATACAATGAGCAAAAAAAGGATTGTGTCATTTTTTGGGGTCTATCTGTCCATCCATTCATTCATCGAGTAATCGAATCTGAGCTCCAATTAGTTTCCATATGCATATTATTGAGTGAGGTGAATAGCACTTCTTTGTCATTTGAAAAGACATATAATAAATTCTGGATTTGCTATAACATGCGTAGCCCTTGCAATGTCAAGAATAAATTTCTTTACCAAGGAAAATGGGAACAGAGCAGCAGAAAGTCCAAGTGGCTTCAGAAGCTGTACTCCTATAATTAGTGACTAATTTATCACCTGACAAGCTAATCACTCTGGAGTCCTGCACCTGGCCTCTCTCCCCTCTGTCCTCTCATTGGGTGCTTATCTTAGGTGCCTCCTGAGACCAGACTGGAGGCAGAGGTCTCCTCTCTGCCCTCGAAAGTGCCTCCTCAAAGCCCTCCAACTGCTTCTTAGGGGGAGGGAGGTGCTGGGTGTTGGAGAGAATGCCCTTAATTCCCCACAGAAAAGACTAAAACTGAAAAATACTTTCTCATCTTTAACAAGTAGTTCTGGCGTCCTCCAGCAGAGGGCATTAGAGAGGAGCTGGCCAAATCAGAAAAGTTGACCAAAGTCAAATTTAATAAACCAACTGCAGCCTCACTTCCCTGCTAACTCGGCCCCTCCCGATCTTCCACTTCAGAAGGCAGCCCTCAGCCCTGCGCCTGCTCATCTGACAAAGCAGGAAACAGACCGTGGAACATTTTCCTAATAAAAAAAATATGTAAGTTGTTTATGATGATGGGTAAGACTTTGAACAGTTGCTCAGAGCACTTTATGGTAATCCACCATCTTCCAGGGGTCACACATTTCCATAAACAATCCCCCTCTTTTACTAACTCAGCCTGTTTTTTGTTCTTATTTTTTTATCCTTTGAGGGAAAACAAAGGTTTAAGGGGAGGGTGGTTATGCAGGACAACCCAAAATACTACCACTAGGATTATTTAAATCTTCACTTAATAAGGTGAGTTGTTTTGATATATCCAGATAGTATTGTTACTATTACGTCAAATAGTATTATTCTTTGAATTGATCCCTTAACTTAAATGTATCCAAATGATCGATGATTTTTAATAGACATTTACAAAAGAAAGGAGTTGTGGTGTTTTGTTTTGTTTTTTTAAATAACACGCTGTTTTCTAATTTTATTTTTTTCAAATGTCTTTTTCTCTCTGGAGGCCTGTAGAGTTGAAAGGGGGCACAAACAGAATGTTGCAGAACCAGCTAGTATTGTAAGAAATATTAATCATGCTCTGTTAACCATGATTGTTTTATTCTGATTAAGAAGGCACAGTCTACCCTGGCTGGAGCTGACCTGGAGATGCAGCACTTCCTCCCCATTTGGAGCTGCCTATCATCATGGAGAGATTAAGGAAGATTTGTTACAGAAACCAGAATGCCAGCCCTTTGAAGATCCCCAGCCCTTTTTGCATACCCGCAGGCCTTTGTAAATCTCCAGCCTAATTTACCTGTTAGTTTTGGCACTCCCTTTGGCTACTGTATTTCCCCATGTAACCCCAGCCCTTGCATATCACTGAGCCCTTTGAAGGCCCCTAGTCCTTGTGCATATCTGTAAACTGCTCTTTTCCTATATAAGCAGCTGGCTAATGGTGGGCTGCAGAGAAGATTTTTATGGATGACCTCTGCTCTCCCATACTACCGGCAATATGGAATAAGCACTCCTATATAATTCAACCCTGTCTTTGCTTAATTGGCTTGAGTAGTGACAGGCTGCATGGACCCATTGTCCAGTTACAGAATCTTCTCTCTCTTCTTGGTGGTTGAAAGGAATGCTGGGGTGTACCACCGCATCCCCCTTCAGGAGTGAGACAACCATTCCCTCATCTGCTGGGAGAATCTCTGATCATGGCTCACAACTGAGGCCTTCTCTGGGAATTGACCACTTTGCATCCAATGTCTGGGCAATATGGAGGTAAATGGCTTGATCCCCTTGCCTCAGTTCAGGACAATGCTGAAAGGGCACCCTAGCTCCAGAGCTCCCTGTAGGATCAACTGAGTCTTCACCTTACCAGGCACATGCCTCTTGCTCCCAGGATCTGCCCCTATTGCCCTGCCTAACTTCCAGAATAAGACCTAGGATCAAGTCACAATGCAACCCAGTGGAGGAAGTGCTAGGCCTGCTAAATGAGGCCAAGCACTATTTCCTGGTAGAACTGCAGGACCCAGCCACCATGTACCAAAGGAGCCAGGAGGCTACTCCTGGGACTGCCCCCTGAGAGCGCTGGATCAAGGAGGGTAGAATAAGAAGTTGGATAAAGGAGACAATTTAGGAACACTCACTCATGATGTGAGATTTAACACCCAACAAGGATCCCAGGAGAAGACTTTGAAGTTTGTAAAAAGTGGTGGCCCACACAAAGTGTGGTAGACATACTGGAACTGGGATCAAAAGATTCAATGAAGTGAGATGCCAGACTATGTATTATGTGTAAAGTCAGGAAACCTACTAGATGACTATGGACCAAGGACTTGTCCAGAGGACTTTGTACATGACCGACATCCAGTGCTCAATTCTCCCAGCAATGGTATGTGACAATACATGTGAAGTTTTGCCAACCAGGAAGGTGTACCTGAGCCTTGATGTTTTTATTGGGAGTCAGTCATGTAGAAATGGAGTGCCCATGCTGGTGACTCTGGTTACTTAGTCTCCAGGGGTCAAATTTATGCAGTGGGGCCTAACCCCCCCCCACCCCCTCCCCCACCTAAATCACCTTGTTAGCATAAACTCCCTGTGGCTGAAGGCCCCAGGCATAAGGATACTCTTATCAGGCAGGCTATTCCAAGGGCATAGAGGTCATCTCCTAGGAGCCAGTTGTGGCCATTTTCTTTGGAATGTGCAGGATTTGGGCATCCCAAGGCTGCCAAGTTAACCCTTTACTGCACATCAGCCAACAGTGTCTTGTTTATTTTATACAACCAAAAAGAAATCAAGAACGGACAAGCAGGAGGCCGAGAATAGGTTCCCTAAGGAAGGACACAATCCCTTGCCCAGTTTCAGGACTTAACTCCGTTTTGAAACCTGAAGCCCACTGAGTAAAAAAAGACACTGGGTCCCTGAGAGAAAGGACCCTGCCACTCCATGGCAAGAGTATATAGTAATTATTCCCCAGACCATGCCTAAAGGGATCTACAGCCACTTACTCAGGTAACTGTACTCAAGAGGAAAGGGAGTACCCAAGCTTTCAAGACTGTTGAACACAGGAACTGAAAAGGCATTGATACCCAGGGACCCTAAACCTCATCATGACCGCTTGTTAGATAGAATGCACATAGGGGCCAGGCAGAAAATGAAGGTCCAGCTCACAGGGGGTCCACAGACCCCATTGACTGAGATGATGGTCATTTTCAAGTCTTTGTATAATTGGAGTGTGCACACTGATAGTTGGCAGGCCTTTCACACTCCTTTCTTATAAACTGTAGGTTAAGCAATAAGACCAAGGAAAAGTCCCGAAAACTGCCTCCTCCCAGGATGATAACATACATTTTTTTTTTTAAGTCACATTCAGTGATAATGTGAAGGAAAACCCCTATTCTGTAAAACTACTGTTTGGAATTCTCTGCTATTCTTTGGACAGCAATGGCAGAGACTCATGCCACTCATAAAGATCAAAAGGATGCAGTGTTGGGGGTCCCAATGACATTCCCATGGACTACATTAGCCTGTCTCTTACAAAAGCAGACAGGTCCTGGGGGGTGATTGTAAACTAACATAAAGTTAAACAAATAGTAACCACAGCAATAGTTCTGTGCCAGATGTGGTAGTTTTTCAAGAGCAGATTAACCCAGGCTAAGGTACATGGTATATGCCTTTGATTTGGGAAATGTGTTTTTCTCCATTCCTATTTAAAGAAGCCTCAAAAACTCGTTGTATTCACATGGGATAAACATATACATTTACAGTCCTGCCTGGATCTATTTTAATTCTCCTGCTTTCTGTCATGTCTCTGAAAGAACCTGGGAAATCTGGATATCCTACAGAACATCCCCTTTACCCATGATATTGGTAATTTAAAATTAGACCAATCAAGCAAGAAAGGTGGTCTCAGAATTGGCTTTCGTGGCTTCCTCCCTGGGTGTTGCTACTGACTGTGCCCCTCAGATCTTTACAAAATTACTCTCACCATCCAGCTTTTGCTGACTGCTTCCCGTCCTTATCTCTTCAAGCCAGGAGTTATGGCAGCTCTACTGCTTCTGGCCTCAGGTCTGGCATCATCCTTGTCTTCCCAACACATCCACACTCATTTTCATTATTAGGATCTGCCTTACCCTGACTTCCCTAGACAGTTCAATCCCAGAACAGAGGAATAAGAAAATGAGGGATAAGGAGGGAGAGCCAATACTAGGAGGTATGGTGGCTCTGACTACCATTGAGTACAATTGTTCAATTTCACAGGACTATGCTCTTAGATGTGGTGTAAGTAGGACAGTCTGTGAAGTGGGAGAAAAAGGCAAGAACTTATTTACCAGCTCCCATCTCCCATGTGTCCAAAAATGCTGGTGTGAACTCCCCTGTATTTTCACCTTGTACACTGTGGGCTCTGAGCACGCTGTCCCGTGACAGTGTGCTAATTAAACTTCAGGGCAGGAGGTAAAAGTGTGCTGTGCAGGTATGAGGGGAGATGCTGGCAAATTGTACCAATGTGGTGCTGCTAATTGTTTGACAACTGGCTCTCCTGTCCTGTGATATAAATACTCCTTATGGCTGATTTCAATGTAGACTTGGAAAGAGGTGCTTTATATAGTGTTTTCATCAGATGTACAATAACCTCAAGTAGAAATAGTAGTAAAATAGCCAGAAAGTAATGAATTTTAAATATTTATTGCCTTTGCTTTAATATAATTTATTTTATTGTAAGTTTATACAATTTAATATTTTGTGGGGATTTTTTTTGTTAATTCTCGCCTGAAGATATTTTTTCCATTGATTTTTAGAAAGAGTGGAAAGTAGGGAGGAAGGGATAGAGAGCTAGAGAAACACTGATGTGAGAAAGACATTGATTGGTTGCCTCCCACCCATGCCCCAACCGGGGCCAGGGATCGAACCTGCAACCCAGGTATGTGCCCTTGACCGGGAATTGAACCACTGAGCAACATTAGCCAGGGCTATATTTTAATTGTTTAATAATGGCTATGTTTAACCCTACCAAACCAGAAAGGACTAGCTCCACACATTAACTGACTTGCACCTGCAAAAAGGCAGTTGGAGCCCATTGAATAATCATTGCAAGAGACAGGTGAGGCCTGTGAAGTCGTGCAGCAGAGGAATCTGGTATAGTACCTTATAAATAAACTCTCCTCACATTATTCTAATTTGAGTTGGGACCTGATGATATAATTGCGTAGGTTTGGGGCAACTGTCAAGTACATATTCTGCAAAGGCCAGAATTAGGAAGGCATTACTTGAGAAGCACCAGCATCCACCCACAAAAACAGACCCTTCCCTGTGCACTCACCTTCTTTAGCAGGTCCCCCAGGTTTTGATGGTGATTTTGTGCACTTGAAGTAGGCACTTTTGGAGTAAACACTCCTTTCCTTCTACTGTTCTCAAGCCCATTCCTCACTCTCCACCCCCACCTTAGCTGCCCATTCCAGGTGGAGCCCCTGGGGACCCAGGCAACCAGTCAGGCCCCACTTCCCTGCAGCAATCTCTTAGGGTAATCTGGGTGGGGGGCCGGGGTGGGGGGGGTGAAGGGGGCTTCTTTCACTCACTAAGTCAACACACTCCTATATTTTCCATTGCTCCAGAACTGTGTTGGAATTTCTTATCTACTGGTCAATAACCTCCAAGACCTCTTTATTTTTATGGGTAAATTTCGTTTTGCACAAAAATTTTATCTCAATTGGATGTTTGGAAGCATCAAAGAGAGATATCTATGGAAGATGCCTTGTGTTTAAATGAAAAAGGGCTCATGTGATTAAGTAAAGCACATGCGTGAATTTCCACAAATGTGACTACTTATTTACATCATTACTTATGAGAGAGGGAAAGTAAGTAGAAAAAGTAGTGACTACCTTTGAACTCGCAAACAACGACCTGTTTCTCAGAAGACAGCATTATGCAAAATTTGAGTCAATGAAAACATTCTGGTGCACTTAAAAGCTCAAGCTCGGACTTGATTTCTGACCTATGGCGACTCCTTAAACTTGGTGTTCATAACATCCACCTGTTACACGGGCTAATGAGACCCATGAAATTCAGTTACAGAGATTGTTCCCAATGATTTATTGAGTACTTGTTGCATATAAAACCCTAACTTAGGACCTGACAAAATAAAAAGAAGAATGAAAAGAGAGAGAAAGAGGGGAGAGGGAGAGTGGATTCCTGTCCAGAATATAAAATATGCCTAAAGAGAGTTTATGTTGATCGACTGGTACATATTATGAAGAATCATGACAAAATGGCAAATTAATAAAACTATAAAGAAAACATGAGGTGACATGACTAAAAGTTTGGTTGCCTCGTGTTCTCATGCTATTTTAAAATCTAACCTTATCTTTGTGTTAGAGGGACTTTTTACTATTCAACCAAACTTTTTTTTTTTTTCCGGCTTTCTTAGGAAACAGAGCATTGCAGCCATTTACCTGAAGTGCTAATTCACCCAAGAGCTCACTTTTTTTTTTCATTTAAGTATAGTTTGTATACAATCTTATATTGGTTATACTAGTTTCAGGTGTACAATATATATTGATTCAAAGGACTCGCTCTTTTTAAAATATACATATATATTTTAAATACATTTTTTATTGGTTTCAGAGAAGAAGGGAGAAGGAGAGAGAGATAGAAACATCAATGATGAGAGAAAATCATTGATTGGATGCCTCCTGCATGCGCCACACTGGGGATCGAGCTCGAAACCCAGGCATGTGCCCTGACTGGGAATCGAACAGTGACCTCCTGGTTCATAGGTCAATGCTCAATTACAGCGACGTCAGCTGGGCTCGCTCTTCTTTCAGAGCAGCTTTCCTCTGCTTGATAAGGCTTCTCTCTCTATTTTTTTTTTAAATCTTTAAATTCTTTATTAGTTAAGGAATTACAAATGTGTCCTCATTCCCCCCCCATCAACCCCCATCTTCCCCCACATACACTCATGCTCTCATCCCCCTGTTGTCCATGTCCATTGGTTTGGCTTGTATGCATGCAGATAAGGCTTCTCTTAAAAGGTGGAGCTCAGACAGACAATGGCAGGCAGACCTAGCTCTTGTGGCTGGGTGATTCTTGCGGGAGTCACTCTGATCATTGCATTGTTTGTGAAAGATCTTTTACTTCCTGAGGACTAAGGTAATCTTCAAATCATCACATCTTCAAAATAAAGGTTCATGTATCTGGAAGGAGGCTGCAAGTCCACCTCAGCCAAGGCTCCATCCCTGAGGCATCAAGCAGCCACTGAGGCCACACTTGCCTCTTGTCGCAGCAAATGCCTGTCCATCTCCCCTCACTCCTGGTGCATATGCATGTACTTTGAAGATCATTACAGAGCTTTCTGACAGCTGCCAAATGAAAATATATTACTGTCCCCTTGTTTATCTGCTCTTGTATTAGGGCAAATAGAGAAAATTAGGCATTAAAAAATGCAACAAATTAGCTAAATACTGGCTATGCACACAAAGGTAGGAGTTATTGTTTTGGTACAGACCAGAATGAACGAGCTTATTCATTTTAACAAGATAATTGTAGGCTAGCAACTATGAAAGCATGCAAATTTAGGTTCTCCTATCACAGTGATGGCGAACCTTTTGAGCTCGGCGTGTCAGCATTTTGAAAACCCTAACTTAACTCTGGTGCCGTGTCACATATAGAAATTTTCTGATATTTGCAACCATAGTAAAACAAAGACTTATATTTTTGATATTTATTTTATATATTTAAATGCCATTTAACAAAGAAAAATCAACCAAAAAAATGAGTTCGAGTGTCACCTCTGACACGCGTGTCATAGGTTCGCCATCACTGTCCTATCAGTTCCTGGACGGTTTTCAGTGCGTTCATAACCATGTATTCTACTGGGCTGAAACAAACATTTTTAAAAATTAAAATGCTCTCTTATTTCCTCCCATCATTCCCAAATCTTAATAAATCATTACTCACCACTTGTGGGAAGGAAACCCAAAGCAGAGAAATGGAGTGTGTCTCCTAAAACTTTTTCAGAGTCCATGTTTTATGGAAATGGACTTACCAAGAGCCTGGTCTGGGTTAGTAAGTTCTGCCCACTGCCCACTCTCCAAACCAGTGGAATACTATTTCTTTCCCTACAGTGAGTTAGGTACTTCCATTGTCCCTGTAAGTTGCTCAAGATCTCACAGGTAGTAAGAGGTAGAACCAGAGAACCTGACACGATAACTCACATCCTTAACTATGCTAAAAGGCTGGGTGGAAGAAGCAAGTACTCTTGATAGTCAACCCTCTCTGGGAGGAAGTAGAAGATGCAGATCACTGAAAAGGCACACTGGTAAACCTGGATGGGAATATAAGTGCCTACTTGGTAGTATCTTGAGTTGGACTGAGAAATAAGTGATGGAAAAGCTAGAAAGGAAGTCTGTAGCCACGTTTGGAGATCTTTCAATGACAATCATATTCATTAGCCACTGAAACAGCAGCTATAACAGTCCAAAGGCTGTGGCTTAAAGATATTAGGTGGCAATTCTCTCATGGATAAGAAGTTAGGAGGTCAACTCTCCAGGGTTGGTGTGGCATCTTCAAGGACCCAGGCTCGGTCTATCTTTCTGCTTCTCCGTTCTCAAGGCCAGAAGTTGACAGCAGGAGATCCAGCCATCTTGTCCATGTTCTAGATCCAATCCTAAGAAGGGGAAGAACAAAGGTTAATAGGTCATGCCCCTCCAGGTGAGTGAGCTCCCCTAAAAGAGCTTTGTTACAGAAGTCTCAGTGACTTTCACGTACAGCTCATAGGCCATAAGTGAAGAATGGTTATTGGGTAGGCATATCAAATGGCAGTCTCAGCCTCACCAGACTAAGGAGTGCTGACTCATTTCTTAGGCCCTGGGAGGTTGTTGGAGGATTCTGAGGAGAGAAGTTAGGCAATTCAGTCAAGAAGATGAAGTTGGCAGAAATGTGGGAGCAAATGGAGAAGGGTGAGCAGAGAGCAATGCTGTGTAAATGTGCACAAAAAGGCAAGTGGAGAAACATATTCTAATCTTCTCATAATCACCTGGGAAACTGAGGCAGATGGATGGCACTGCTTTAAGAAATACCTTTCCTGCAGCACTGGAAGTAGCAGGCCCGACAGTTGACAGAATGTGTTTACATTGAATATGAAAAGTAATGTCAGCTTTTATGGGACTAGCAACTTTATCTCATTATTATGCTGGATGTCACATTTCTTCTTTATAGCAAATAATATTCTGTCTATAAAACTACACAAAAACACTTTTCCTTCTGTCTTTTGCACTCATTCTGACACTAATATAATGTTTTATAAATGAATAATATTCAAACCCTGTTCAATTTGACCTATGTACAACTGGGCCTGGAATTTTTGTTATATTAGCACCAACTCAGATCACAATTGAATAGGCATTTGCATGAGCTTTATGACTCAAAAAGCAAAGCCCAAATACACAAAATAAACAAAGCAATGATAAAAAAAAAATATGGGGTGGTGGTGTGCATATGTTTTACAATAAATCATAATAGACTCCATTGTTGATCTGATATGACTTTTGAGTACAATCATTATAATGCATATGAACTTCTTTCCATAGTTTACTTCTGGATTTTGAGTATTGGGATTATCGAGATGTTTCAGTGGTGTCTGGAGACAATGGGACAGAGCACTTGAAGTTGAAATTGTTCTGAAAATGGTATTGGCTTCCTGCCTTGGCTATCCATATTATGAATATTCAAAATTGTGGGTTTATGTTGAACTGCAAGAATCTACACTAATAAAAGACAAAGATGCTAACTGACCATACTTCACCACGCCCACTAGCCAATCAGAGCAACTATATGCAAATTAACCCAACCAAGATGGTGGTTAATTTGCATATACCGGCTGGAGCGAAGACTGAAGACAATGTAGAAGAAAGCCAAGCACTGCAGAAGGGAGCAAAGTAGAGATGGCGGAGACAGGAACGGAGCCAAGGCAGTGGAGGCAGGAGGCAGGAGCGGAGCCGGGGCACAGCGGGCGGCCAGGGCGCAGCAAGCAGCGGGAGTGCAGGGGGAGCGAAGCCCTATTCTTGCAGGAATCTTCCTGCAACGGGCCTCTAGTTTTCTTTTATAAAGGGACACATAAGTCATATGACATAGTTCAGAGTCATCATTACTAAAAGTCTAAAGACTGGCACTACTTCAAGGAATGGTTTGAAATGACCAGTTTTCAGGCCACACAACTCTCTGAGGATTTTCAGGGACTGAGCTACATAAAAACAGGCATCTTCATGTTGGCTGCTTAGAGACCCGCAAAGAATAAATCAAGCCACAGAACAACTTCATGTTTGCCACTGACTTATTCTCTCACCTTAGTAAGACTGCTATGCTTTAAATCCCATAGAGGTATAAAATCTTGTGTGATTTAAAGCCTAGGTCCCTAGTATAAGAACACGATTCCGCTTCCAAAAATGCAGATGTACACATAGAAAAGAATTCCATTTGTTACTTCACCAAATCACATTTATTTTAGGGAAGAATTTTGATTTGAGTTGGACACTTTGGCCTCTTTTTTATTTTCTAGTTACCAGTATTAAATGTTTCTCTTTGACAATGAATTTCTGGCAACACATCTGTTTTCATTCAGTGAACTACTAGAATGATAAATTCCAATATCTCTGCAGATCAGTTAATGAGTGATAAACATGGTTTCACAGCTAGACAGATGGAGGCAATGCTACAGCACCAGCAGCTGGGAAGGTGAGGGTCTGGATTGCATACCTGGTCCAGGGAATTTATCAAAAATTGTAACAGTAAAAACAGCAGATTTTCCACCTTGTTTTCAACCTTTAAGAGTGATGGCTATTCTGATTTGCCTACAAAAACACATGCATGATTAAAAACAAAACTAGCGGAAGTCAGGTGAGTTTTTTATAGATTAAGGTCAAGGTCTCCTTCTCTGGCTTTGCTCTGCCTCTCCCCTATCACATTCCTGACAAATTCTATCTGTGGGATAATCTTGTTCATAAAGACTGAGGGGCCAAGCAATGGCTAGCACCTTTTAGCTTTCCTATAATATGTACCAACCCCTCCATAAAGTCACCCAAAACTAACATATAACCCAAGTGATATCAAGGTGCCTATCATGCTAAGGTAGCTTTAATACAAGTTCCCTAATCCCCCTTCCAACCAGATACCTGCACCAAGCCCTACTGGTGTGGAAATTTTGGATCAGTCACTGCTTAGAGGATTAAGTTTATCCCAAGCTGACAGAAGAGGCTTCTCTCTACATTACTATAAAGCTGGTGAATGAACCTTCCTGAGGCCCAGACAACAGCCAGACACCTGGGCAGCAGTGAATCTGCTCATCTTTGGAAACCCAAAGAGAGCCAACCAGCCTTTAAGGCCTTTTTGATGGACAGAGTGAGAGCATAGTGAGGACCTTTCCTGACTCTGCCGAGACACATGAAGTAAAAGTTTGCTTCCTGCCAGGAGTGGGCACGGAATAGAGTGATCGCTCAGCCCAGCCATGTGGGCCTCCTGCCTCAGCATCCAGGCAGCGGTTCTCAACCTGTGGGTCGCGAACAATGAAAATACATCCTACATATCAGATATTTACATTATGATTCATAACAGTAGCAAAATTACAGTTATGAAGTAGCAACAAAAATAATTTTATGGTTGGGGGTCACCACAACGTGAGGAACTGTATTAAAGGGTTGCGGCATTAGGAAGGTTGAGAACCACTGATCCAGAGGGAGGGCAGAGAGTGGTTAACGCAGGAACACCGAATAGAATTCCTTGCCAACACTCCCTGACGTCGGCAGCAGCAGGGAACACTGTTGTCTTATCTTTGGAGTACTATTGGGGCAAAGGGGACAAGGAGAACCCTAAACAGGGATAGTGACATCTGTTCATTTGATAAATACAAACTGTACATGGATCAGACCCAGACATCATGCTAGGTATGAGTGTAAATAGTCTGTGACCTCTAGGAACTTCTGCTTAAGAAAGAGAAGAGAGGCTACTGAACTGTGTGGTCAACAAGATAAGCAAATGTTGGGTGGGAGTTCTTAGTGGAAGCCCTGTGACCACATCCACTGGGCCCACCTCATGTTCACCTGCAGCTGCACACTAACTGCTTTCTACCTCCAGTACCTGCCTGCCTCTCCCTCTTCTCCACCTGGGGCTGCAGGGCAGCCAAGAAGTGTCAGACACCTAAAGCCCCAGGGCAACATTCAACCAGTTGGTGGATAAATGCCCTGGCTTCCTCCGCTCTCCTCCATGAAGCAGGTCAGAGACATGCCCCAGACTGTGTCTCCCAGGGTACCCAGCAGGAGAGAGCCCATCTCAATGAGTGAGTACCCACAGCAGTAACTCACTCATTGACCTGCCCTTTACAGTAAATCCTCACTTAACGTTGTCAATAGGTTCTTGGACACTTCAACTTCAAGTGAAACGATGTATAATGAAACCAATTTTACCATATGTTAATTGATATAAATGAGAGTTAAGTTTATATGGCATATTTCTCATCATAAAAACATCACCAAACCTCTAAATAAAGACCCAGCACTTCTAATAAACATTAACATAAATGTGAGCTATACACACATTTAAGAAAGATTGATAAAAATAACTCACATAATGATTTTCCAAACCTCTTATTTCATTTCAGAGTCTCAGTGGTGGGAGCCTTTCCTGGCAGCTCAGGGAGTAAGGCGGACCAACCCTTGACAGAATGCGCGCGCGCGCACACACACACACACACACACACACACACACACACACGATGGGACCATAGACCAAGCATGTCAAACTCAAAGGCTAACACAGGCCAAATAGATGAGGCATGCAGCCCTCGGGCCATGAGTTTAACATGCTTGATGTAGACACACCAATTGACCTCACATGCACATCTCTGGGATGCTGGAGGAAACTGGAGCACCTGGAGGAAACCCACGCAGACATGGGGAGAACATGTTAACTCCTCACAGGCAGTAGCCCTGGCTGAGAATTGAGTTTTGTTTTGTTTTGTTCTGTTTTCTCTCATCAAGGTTAGAATGAACTGAGCTTGAACAAAACAACGTTAGCTGAGGACCTGCTGTATTGACTACCCTGCATCACTTTGCTCATCGGACTTCCTGGGTCACCTCCCAATTAGCCACTTGGCTCAAATCCTTGTCTCAGACCCTGCCTTTAAGGAGAACCCAGGCTAAGGATCTGAATCAGCATATGACACTTTTGTGCAAATTAGAAGATGGCACCCTCCCACTGATCACTCTCATTGGCCAGCTTGGCCCTGAACCAACGTCCATAGCCAAGGGCAGTGATGCTCTTCTTAACCAACCTTGGGCACCTGTTTCCCCATGGACAAGTGCTTTCAGACACTGTTGGTAGATTGCAAAATGGTATAGCCCATAGGGAGAGGCAATTACATATATAGTTACCCTTTGGCCCAGAGATCTCACCTTTAGGAAACTGTCCCATAAATGTAGTGGCAAACACATGTAATATACACTGAGTGGCCAGATTATTATGAGTGGCCAGATTATTATGATCACCCCATCAGTACTTCATTGACACTTCCAAAAATACTGAATATTGAAAACCTCCTAAGCAAATACTCTCAAGGTTTTATTATTATTATTATTATTATTATTTGCATAACTAATTCACTTCATTGTACTGATGGGGTGGTCATAATAATCTGGCCAGTCATAATAATCTGGCCGCTCAGTGTGTGTGCTCAAGGCTATTAATCTCAGAACTATTCATAATAACCAAAGACTGGAAATAATCAAATGTCCATCAAAAGGAGACTAATTTAATAAATTAAGGCACATCCATAAAATAGTGTCACTAAAAAGAATAAAGAATATTGGGATGGCTAATTTTATGTGTTAACTTAATTGGGTTACATGGTGACTCAGGTATTTGACCAGATATTTGGTCAGACATTACTCTGGGCATCTCTGTGAGGGTGTTTCTGGATCAGATTAGTATTTACATTGATATACTGAGTGAAGCAGATTGTCCTCCTCAATGTGGATGGGCCACATCCAATCAGTTGAAGGGTAGAATAAAACAAAAACGCTGGCCCTGACCTAGAGAGAATTCATCCTGCGTGACAGCCTTTGAGTTAAGACATCAGTTTTTTCCCTGCCTTAACTGGAAGGTTTGACATTGGGACAGTGCAAGTAAATATTGGACTTTTTAGTCACTGAGCCCCTTAATATTGGTTGCACAAATACACTCAACAATGCTTCCTGAATAAATGAATATATCAATCAATTAGCCTACAGATGAAGGTTGATACTACTGAGGTTATTCAGCCTGGAAAGCAAGAAGCTACTCAGATTGGTATAAATCTATACAACTGATCAAAAGCATAGCTGGTTATAGGCAGGAGAGGAGACCAAATCAGTGGTCAGAGCAGAGAAAGCTCCAAAGCCACATTATGCAAGCTTTAACACAATATCTTCTGAGAAATTGGGCCATTTTAAACTCTTCCTACTGTTAAGCTAGCTTACATCCAACTGCTTAAATTCCTTTGTGAGCTTTTAAATCATGAGCCTGCAAGGGATTACTGTAATGTTCTGCGGTAATCCGTCATCCCATGCAAAAAACATTTCATAATAAATCACTACAAATATCTGCTGCTTCATTAAAAGCAGCTCTCTGGTGATGCCTGCGCAAGATGAAGAAGCGGTGGCTTATGCTGAGCATCCCAGCCCGCTGATCCACAGAAAGCTGTAACAGGTGCAGCCAACGCCCCGACTGGCCCACCAGAGCCCTTAAATGCAAGAATCCAGCCCGAATAGCTCATCAAGGGTGGATTTAAATGATTATGCCCGGAAAGAAAACAGATCAGACTTGCTTCTGGCACTGTTTGAGTCCATTTGTATTCTGTGATTACCTACCAGGTCCTTGGACACGCAAGCATTGCCTGCTTATAGTGGACTTAAAGTAGATAAACCGGAAACTAGCTGACTAAACCCAGCCTCAGGGGCCACAATCCCTTTGCAGTGAAGCCTTGAGGGAGAAAGCTCAGAAGCAAAGATTCAGAAAACGAGGAAAGTGGCTCACATAGCACTCACCTGGAAGACCCTCTGTCCCAGCAAAGGTTCCATTCTTTGTCTCTTGGATGGGACAGTATCCCCAGTGGGACTGTGTCCCAGTTTCTCACAGTGGTAGCCTCTCCATTAACACACCCTATATTGACTGTCACCTGTCCCTTCTCTCACTTCCCCACCTCTCCACTTCCTGGGATGAGCTGCTCACACTTAATTGTTTTTCTCAGGGTCTGCTTCCCATGGAACCCAAATCAACATAGTCCCCTGAGGGCTACAATCCCCACTGTGCCCAGCAGCATAGGAGAGGGACTCAGACTCCCTTACCAGAGAGTCATGCTAGAAGCAAGTTTCAGTGCTACAAGGAACAGAACCAGAACCAGAATCAGAACCAGAGACAGAAACAGCGAGGCTGACAGTAATATGGGGCTGAACTCTGATGAGCCGATTACAGACAGAGACTAAAATTCCATGTAACTGCAGGTGTGTGTGTGAGTGAGCCCGGCTGAGATCCACCAAGCCTAGCTCTTATCAGCAGAATTGCAGACTCCTGAGCTGTAACAAATGGTGGTTGTTCAGACCCATAGGTTTGGGATCATTCCTTTTTTGTTGTTCTTTTTTTATTTTTTGCAATTTTAATCATTTTTTTATTTTCAATTACAGTTGATCTACATCATTATATTAGTTTCAGGTGTACACCTCAGTGACCAGACATTACATAACTTAATAAGTGACCACCTCAATAAATTCTGCATTCATCCTACACCACTCCTAGGTATTAGAAAATTATTGACTATATTCCCTACGCTGTATTTTATATCCCCATGACTACTCTGTAACAACCAATTTGTACTTCTTAATCCCTTTACCTTTTTTGTTCTTCCCCATCCATCCCCCCTCCCATCGGGCAACCAACAATAAGTTCTCTATATTTGTGAGTCTGTTTCTGTTCTGTTTGTTCATTTTGTTTGTAGATTCAATTGTTGATAGATATGTATCTATTGACTTCTTCTTCTCCTTCTTCTTCTTCTTCTTCTTCTTCTTCTTCTTCTTCTTCTTTTTTCTTCTTTCTTCTTAAAGAAGACCCTTTGTTTGCAGCAATAGCAATAGCAACTGCTACATTATGCTTTTTTTTTTATTGAGGTATAATTGACAAATAAAATTGTATATATTTAAAGCATGCAATGTGATGAGTTAATATACAAGGATAAAGTGCCCTGTGTTACCAAATAAAGAAGAAAATTGTGGGTAAAGAACACAAATATTGCTTCAAATGAGATAGAGAGTTGGGGAAGACAACAGCTGACCTGCAATTTATAACTAGAGGCATAAAAGGAATCCAAATACTTCCTTCTTCTATAATGTGCTGTTGGTTGTACTGGCCGAAGCTCAAATGCAGGTATCTTCTCTGTCATCACCCCAAATATTTGTTCTGGAGTGCTGGGCTGTTCAGATAACAAGTCACCCACTTTCAGACAGAGGGTGACAAAGTGTGTAGTATGTATAGTACTCAGATTATGCTTGGAACTGCACTGTGTGGCATAGAAAGACCCTAAAACCCTGTGGTGAAAGAGAACCAAAGGAAGGTCTGGCAAGAGAAGCAACTCCTAATATACCAGGGACTCTAGAATGAAACACACCTGCTTAGTAGTACTATCTGCCCCCCTCAACTGTAACTGCTCAGCTCTCAAAATGCCTCTGTGAGGTGTAAAACAGGAGGAAACATATAACTGAAGAGGAGTTTATCTAGAATATATAAACAATTCTTGTAATTCAATATCAAGACAAACAACTCACTTTTAATGGACAAAAGATATGAACAGGCACTTCATCAAAGAAGATTTTGAAATGGCAAGCATATGCATAAAAAGATGTTCAACATCATTAGTCACTGGGGAAATGCAAATTATACTGAGATAAGCATACTGAGATACTTCTACAAATCCATGAGAACAGCAAATATTAAAAAGACTGGCCACACCAACCACTGGCAAGGAGGAGCAACTGGAACTCGCACTCTGCTGATAGAATGTAAAATGGTACAATCACGTTGGAAAATAATTTGGCAGCTTATTAAAAAGTTATATATTTTCCATATGATCTAGGTAGTCCATTCTAGAGGAAATAAGCATATGTCCATACAAAGACTTGAACATGAGTGCTCACAGCATCTTTATTTGGGAAGGTCACTAATTAGACAAAATCAAAATGTTCTTCAACAGGTGAATGCACAAACACATTGCAGCATATCCATAGAATGGAATACTACTCAGCAGTAAAAAGGATAAGCTGCTGATACATGCAACAAGAGCGCTGAATCTTAAAATTATTAAGGCAAGTGAAAGAAGTCCTACTATAGATACTCTGTACTCTGTTTGCACGCATATACAATTTTAGGGGATGCATAATTAATCTAGCTTGACAGAAAGTAGCCCTAGTTGGTTTGGTTCAGTGGATAGAGCATCCGACTGCGGACTGAAGGGTCCCGGGTTTGATTCTGGTCAAGGGCACATGCCCGGGTTGCAGGCTCGATCCCCAGTGTGGGGCATGCAGAAGGCAGCTGATCAATGATTCTCTCTCATCATTGATGTTTCTATCTCTCTCTCCCTCTCTCCTCCTCTCTGAAATCAATAAAAATGTATTTTTTAAAAAAATAAATAAAGTGACAGAAAGTAGATCAATGGTTACCTGGTGATGGGAGGGTGAGGAAGGAAAGGGTTATTAGGGCATAAGTTCATCATTGATTCTATCTCTCTCTCCCTCTCTCCTCCTCTCTGAAATCAATAAAAATGTATTTTTTAAAAAAATAAATAAAGTGACAGAAAGTAGATCAATGGTTACCTGGTGATGGGAGGGTGAGGAAGGAAAGGGTTATTAGGGCATAAGTGAACTTTTGAGAATGATGTCTATATTCCTTATCACAATTGTGATACTCAAACATCATGACTACTAGTATATACATGTCAGAACTCATCAAATATATATGTCAATTTTTTTCTAAGGCTGATAAGGGGTGTAGCACCTCCTGTTCTGGAAAAGTCTAGTCCTTACCCAGCATTCTCAGAGGGGTGTTCCGGCAGGCCTTTAAATTGTTTTTCATAGGCAAAATAAAATGAAGCAAGCATGGTCTTTGTGCTGCGTTCTGCTGGGGCTTGGCCACTTTGGCCACAGTCAACCTCTGTCCCCAGCAAATGAGGAAAATGAAAGACTACAGGACTGGTCCAAGGTCACTTATCATGTCATGGCCATGCCAGTGATTTGTCCTCCCAGCTCCCAACTGTGGGACCGTATATGGGTCACTGGGTCACCTAGCTTCCCAATTCCTTCACAGCCACTGTTGTTTTTCTAGTGTGAGTTTTCCCTCTGAGCGATGGACTGAGAGCATTTTCTCTGAAGTTCAGAGGTTTAAGGATGCTCTTGGAAACCAGTCCCAGCTTTCAGTGAAACGGTATCCCTCATTTCATTGTATCCCCAGGTCACAGATAAACAGCTCTTTAGTCCTCCTGAGTCGCTTTGATCACTGGCCCCTTTATCCCAGATCTGTACCCTGGCAGGCCTCACCCCTCGGAGCCCACAGGAGCCCAGACTCTGTATGGGTAATCTGTGGATCAGTCCAACATACATATGCTTAGCCGGAGTCATAAATACCTCCATTATCTTGGACCACCCAGCTAAAATTTTATCTCCAATATGAATGCCTAGCCCCACAATGGCCCTGTTGTTCTGCACCCTTAGGCTGTGGCAAAGCTTGACCATAATCTCCCATTCATAAAGGACCCACAGGGCTCAGGTTATCCTTTATACTTTTGTGAGCACTTGCAAAATCCTTGGGAAACCAGTGTAGTTTACAGCAGGGTCTTATGCCAATCGTCTCTTAAGCTCCTCCTGGCCATTCATAGGGAATTTCCAAGAGCCCTGCACACCACACACAGAGTGGCCACCAGCGCCCGCTGTGCCCACGTGCCAGCACTGACTGGGGGCTCACCCTGATGCTGGGGAGGCCCCCAATGCTTCCTCCAGGCTCCTGCCCTCCCCACTCCCTGCCTCTGCCTCTTGAAATGAGTCTGTGCTCTGCACACATAGCAGAAATACAGGAGAGCATGAGGAAGAAAAGCCACCGGCCAAAGGAATCTCATTCAGTACTGACCCCCATCCATCCTGCCTCAATATGCCCTGAAGGAGAATAAGAGGAGGTGCTTGTCTCTGTGGACAAAATCTTACCCTAGCTGTTTCTTCTTTCCAACAATAAGAGTGCCTCTTTGCTGCTTCCAAACTGCTGCTGAAAACCCTGTTAGAGGTGCTGAAAAAGAAGACCTTTTGTAGACTTGTCCATTGGCATCTTGATTCTCAGTGTGGTCCAGTGTCACCCGGCTTGTTGGAAATGCAGAATTTCAAGTCCCTCGCAGCTTTATGGAGTCATAATGTGTATTTACCAAGATCCCCAGCTAACTAACGCCTGAGAAGATCTTCTCAAAAAATCACTGTTGATAGCTCGGTGGGGGAGGGTTCTGTAATACTTTCAACAATAAAGATAAATTTTTTAAAATCACCATTGAATACTCCAAAGAGAGGAAGTTAATCGGCCACATTGACACAGACCACCGTGAAAGTGGGGAGAGGCTGTTTCCCAGGCCTCTTGGGCAGTTTCCAACATTCCAGGATTCCCTAGGAGTTGATTCCCCAGTGGCCCTGTGGGAATTGTTCTGGGAGGAAGTAAAGAACATGGACCAAGGTGGGATATAAAGCACATATTTAGCATATTCTTGTGGTGGGGGCCGAGGACATAGGGAAAGTCACAGGTGACACCAGCCCTCCATGACATTACTAGAAACCACCTACCCAGGTCACTAGCTCACAGAATTCCAGGAGGTGACAGCTGTTTTTTTAATAAACCCCCAGCACTGTTTCTATGTAAAACATTTCCCTTTTGTAGAGGCATAATTTGTTCCTTCTGTCTTTAGAGCAGTTTTTCCACATAATACACATGTATATCCAAATAAACATATTCAACTTGGACTGCCAGAAAAAAGAAAGAAAATAAAAACAGAGGAAAAGGTTGAAATCATCTGGCATTGTCTGTGCTGAGCTCACTGGCTCTAGGAAGAGTCAAGTCAATGCCAGCACCCTGGGGGTTTCCCCTTGCACCTGCTGCATTGGCTTCAGGTCTCTCTGCTAAGGAAGCTGTTGTCCCCCAGGGCACATTTGGCAATGTTGGGGGATGTTTTACACTGTCACAGCGGGAGATAGGGAGGTACTAGTGGTATTTCATAGGTAGAGGCTGCTAAACACCCTACAATACAAAGGAGATCCACATGACAAATAATCTGGTCCCAAATGTCAGAAGTGCTGAGGTGGAGAAGCCCTTCGCTAGGCAGCTGCTGGTCTCACCACATTCTAGGGCCATCTCAGTGTGTATCCTACAGCGAGTTCCCTCAGCCAGCCCTGCCCAGACAACCAGCTCGCTCTCTCTTTCAGGAAGGCACAAGGGATTTTTTGTTAAAATATATTTTTATTGATTTCAGAGAGGAAGGGAGGAGGAGAGAGATAGAAACATCAATGATGAGAGAGAATCATTGATCGGCTGCCTCCTGCACGCCCCCTACTGGGGTTCAATCCCGCAACCTGGGCATGTGCTCTTGATTAGAATTGAACCCAGGACCCTCTAGTCCAGTGGTCGGCAAACTCATTAGTCAACAGAGCCAAATATAAACTGTACAACGATTGAAATTTCTTTTGAGAGCCAAATTTTTTAAACTTAAACTATATAGGTAGGTACATTGTTATTAACTTAATTAGGGTACTCCT